>NC_047088.1:80896668-81221668 GCF_902459505.1 Geotrypetes seraphini | reverse complement strand
AATCCAAGTGCCCAGTTGCCATTGTAGTATAGAGTGTTGCTTTGTGGCATCAGGGCACCTATACGGAAACGCACAGTTAAATAATCTCCCCCTGAGTGCCTATCAGAGTATGGATTTTTAGGTTTGTGTAAAAAGAAGGACCAGTATCTCGATTTTTGTTTTATACCCAACCAGGTATACTCTTTCTTAAAGTAACCCTAAGGTATTTCCCGGACACTACAGAGCTGCACAGCCCTTCTCGTTGCGGCTTCATATGGAGGCAACATACCATATTTTACCCGACTCTGTTCTTGAAAAAAGAACATAAGGGAAATCTCTCGTCCCTGGGTGGGTTTGAACCACCAACCTTTCAGTTAACAGCCGAATGCGCTAACCAATTGCGCCACAGAGACAGCTCAGCAGGTACTTTGAACGTGTGATCTATAGCCATCCAATATATAAGAGCTTACTCTCTCCAACCTTCTCATTTCCTATCCTCTTCTCAGTGGAAATGTCAGAGGATGTGTAGCACTAGTGCACTTTCATTACATAGAGGTGAGAGTTCCAAATGCATCACATATGTTGGCCGGTTAGCTCAGCTGGTTAGAGTGTGGTGCTAATAACGCCAAGGTCATGGGTTCAATCCCCATACGGGCCACTTTTACTCCTTGAAAACTTCCCCAGGTGCTTCTTAGTGGGTAAGTGTGGTTGTCTGGAGGCCTCAGCAAAGCTTCCCTTGAAAGCGCATGAAACAGAAATGCCTCACACAGGTGACATAGGACCAGTTCAATCATCCTTGGTTTACTGATTTGTAGCAGTTGGTGGGAAAACTAGGTGCTAGTAAGCTTTTTTTTTCCTTCTCTTCTTCTCACCCTCCCCCCCCTACCCCCTCCCTGTGGTAATTTCTATGGCATCTTCATTTCCACGATTCGTTCTTGCGCATTTGCACCTCATCTGCTGATATACAACTACAGTTATATCGGCTGGCCTAACTACAGGCATGTAAATGTAAGTTGCACCGATACCTGGTTGAGTCATTATTCTATTTCAGAATCCAAGCGCCCAGATGCCATTGTAGTATGGAGTTTCGCTTTGTGGCATCAGGGCACCTATACGGAAGCGCACAGTTAAAGAATCTCCCCCAGAGTGCCTATCACAGTATGGATTTTTTAGGTTTGTGTAAAAAGAAGGACCAGTATCTTGATTTTTGTTTTATACCCAACCAGGTATACTCTTTCTTAAGGTAACCCTAAGGTATTTCCCGGACACTACAGAGCTGCACAGCCCTTCTCGTTGCGGCTTCATATGGAGGCAACATACCATATTTTACCCGACTCTGTTCTTGAAAAAAGAACATAAGGGAAATCTCTCGTCCCTGGGTGGGTTTGAACCACCAACCTTTCAGTTAACAGCCGAATGCGCTAACCAATTGCGCCACAGAGACAGCTGAGCAGGTACTTTGAACGTGTGATCTATAGCCATCCAATATATAAGAGCTTAATCGCTTCAACCTTCTTATTTCTTATCCTCTCGTTAGTGGAAATGTCGGAGGATGTGTAGCTCTAATGCACTTTCTTTACATAGAGGTGAGAGTTCCAAGCGCATCACCTACGTTGGCCGGTTAGCTCTGCTGGTTAGAGCGTGGTGCTAATATTGCCAAGGTCATGGTTTCAATCCCCATATGGGCCACTTTTACTCCTTGAAAACTTCCCCAGGTGCTTCTTAGTGGGTAAGTGTGGTTGCCTGGAGGCCTCAGCAAAGCTTCCCTTGCAAGCGCATGAAACACGGCGGCCCTTCAGGTCCAGGACCTGTATAGTAATACTCTAGTCTATACCCTATATGCCTCTCCTTCTCTCTGGCCCTTTTCCTTGCTGGAACCCCCAACTGCCAGTGCAGGGCCCATCTGAAGGTCCTTCGCACCGGCACAGGGCTGTATCTACAAGAGATTCCTTGATAGAACACTGTCATTCCAAGCGGGCAAATGGAATAAATGCCTATCCACCCTCATTTCAAATACTCCCTCCTATCAATCCTTCAGGAAATCAATCAAAACCTACCTCTTTGATAAATTTCTCTAACCTCCTTCCTGCCTTGCTGTATCCCTGAAGTTTTTGTGGTATCTCTGATGTATTCCTGACTTTACCTAACCACTATCGACTTCCAATGTAATTGAAATTTTTTTACTAATGTACCTGACAATATCTACTGTAACATCAATGTATATGTACAGTCTCTTCTTCTGTAAACCGCTCTGAGCTGCTTGTGGTATTGCAGTATACAAATAAAGTTATTATTATTATCATGGTAACGTCCCCACACTTCCGGGTGTCTCGAGCCATGCACACTATGTTTAGTGTGCTACGGCTCGAGAAAGTTTGTAGGAGACTGATGTAGAGTATTATCTTAGTCTCTCAGATTTGCTGCTCACACTCTTATGCCAAAGGGAACTTCCTTCTGGAGTTCACAGGTTGTAGCATGTATAGACAACCTATTCAGGTGTCCTTGAAAGTTAATTTTAATCAAACCTATTGCACCCAATATGATGGGAAGTATTTCTCTTTCTGCCACATTTTCTTGGTTCCTGACTATATTTCTTGCCTTCTCATCAGATTCACAGAATAATCACTTAGAACTGACACCTTTTTAATTGATGCCAGGGCTTCCCTCTGCCACATCACTGATGATGCAGGAGAGAGAAGCCCTGGTAGGGCAGGCTGCAAACAAGCCTATTCAGAGCCTATGTCTGCTAGCAGTCCACCACCACTGCTGCTGCTTTAGGAGGCCCTGGAAGTATGTTAGGTCTCACTGGGGGAAGGGGGGGGTGAGTGAGGGCAGATCGGTTGGGAAGTGCTGCACAGGGAGATAGGAAGGATAATCGAATCAATTCAATAGAGTGAATTGAATTGAAATTTTTTTCCCTGAATTGGGCAGCACTAATAAAAACTGCTTTGAGTGTGGTTGTAAGAAACTACAAAAAAAGGCAGTACTGTATAAATCCTCTTTCCCCTAAAATACCACTTTCTCAAGGTTGCTTTTAACTTCTACTCCCACTCACTTGTTAAGCACCCAAGTCTGAGAAACTCCCTAACGCCCTACTTGTCCCTAATCCCTGTTTGCTTAGATTGTAAGCTCTACTAAGCAGGGACTGTCTCTTGAATGCTTTAATGTACAACGCTGCATATGTCTAGCAGCACTATAGAAATGATTAGTAGTAATAGGGTGCTGAGTGCTGGCACCTTCTCCATTGCTTGATAAAAATGACCCTCAGTCCCCAAGTATTAATAAAAGAGCTCAAGATCTGCACACTCGGTGCTGCCTTGTTATGGATTCTGTGGCTGGTTGCAGGAGGCCTGACTACTGTGGGGTGGGTTGCTCGGTCTCTGATTCTATAAATGGTGTCTATCTCTTAGGCGCTGTTTGGCACGGTTGTCAGTCAACCGCTAGGTGCTGTTCCTAGAATCACACCTAGAAGCACCTATGTGATTTCAGCTGCTGGTAGGCATTGAAACCTTAGGCACACTGCCATTTAGGCCAGGGTTTTCTTGCACCTAAGGTAGGTACCTACTGGCCCCTAACTCAGTTCGTGCTGAAACTCTGCCCCAAATCTACCCTAAAACTGCCTCTAATCACACCACACCTACTTGCTGGTAGGCGCCTAATGCAAATTAATTTTTTAATGGGTTTTAAATAGTTTTTTTTAAATGGCGCTTTCAATTATCAGCTCTGATTAAGCCAATTTAAAAAGTATGTTAGGTGCCCACAGTGGCATAGCAAGGGTGAGCGGCGCCGCGTGCGTGCCCACTTCCCTTTCCCCGCACTTTTTTAAACTTCTCCGGTGTGAGCAGCATGCCCACGTTGGTGTCAGCAGACCCTTTGATGGCACTTCTTAGGGGTGGGTTCCAGAAGTGACATGAGAGAGCGCCGATGCCGACGCGGGCAGCAACCTCACGCCGGTGAAGTACAAAAAAGTATGAGGAAGGCAAGGGACATGCACACACAGCAAGGAAATGAGGGTGGGGGAAAGAGAGGAGGAGGGAGTGCCACGCCCTTAGCAAGACTGCCATAATTAGTGGCACTATGTTACACGTTAAACCTCCCCTTGATAAATATAAAAGCTGTCTTCTCCTGGTTTTGACTGGAATAGCTGTTCAATTGATCACGAAAAATTGGAAAAGCCATGATAGATTAAACTACACATTTTGGTGGCCAAATGTATGTAATACATACAAATATGAGAGAATGAATGTAGAATGTTTGGGGTCCAGTGTTTCATTTAACGAAGTATGGAGTCCATTGGCTTTATTTGCCGCTTCACATTAATGATTTATGTATTTTTCTCTAAATTTTTCCTTACATTACACATCCAGGGTGGGGGAGGGAGAAGTAACTGAGAAATTGATATTAATTCTTCATATCAATGTAATAAAAAAAATTGTCTTGTATTATTAATAATTGATAGAAGGGTGGGTGGGTAAAGTTATGGTTCTATATACTAATTGTATAAAATGGTGTAATCTCTGTAATATTTTTCTGTATTTAATCAAATGTACTACACTGTTGTAGTTTATAAAATAATTAAAAAAATTAAAAAAAGACTGCACCCAGGGAAGACCGCCCCCCCCCCCCACACCCTTACTGTGCCACTAGATGCTCATATTGGCTAGGTGCGTTGATCTCGACGCCTAATTGTAGGCATATTTTCTAGAATCAGGACCTCAGTGCTCACCCCACTCCATGCAGATGATAACACGTAATTGGAAGAATTGGGATCGCCTCAATTTTACTTTTTGGTGGGCGAACCTATGCTCTAGTTATAGGTATGAAAAAATGAATGCTGAAATGCTGGGGCATAGTAACGTATTTAAACTGGTTTGGGGCCCGTTGACATCTTTTATTACTTCTCTGTAGTTGTTTTTTGTCGTTAATTTCTGTGCCATTTCCTTACACTTCCAGGGTGGGAGGGATTGTACTATTGTATTATTTTAAATAAATATAGGTTATTGAAAGAGTATATATGTTTGTGTTGTTGATTAATCGATGGGTGGTTGGGTGGGATAAAATGATTGATTTTGAATATGTGTAAGTTGAATGTGCTTTTCTTGACTTGTTATATGTTCTTATAACTGTGTGTTGCACTGTTAATATTTGAAAATTAATAAAGATTTAAATAAAAGAATAGCCTGGTTTTTGAATACCAGCATCTTTTTTGTTAGAAAAAATGACGGGACATATGTGACTTTGAAACCTCTCTTCTTGATGTGTTGTCCAGTTCATGCATCCAAATATGCTGAATTCTAGATTGTCCTAAGCCAGAGATATCCTAGTTCAGTAGTGCAAAGAAAACTGAAGTGCTGCTGTAATATTAGTTAAAAAAAAGTATGAATGCAGCAAGAATAGGTGAGGAGAGATTCAGGGAAGAAGACGCAGCAGGTGGATACGTTCATGGTATAAATACAGCTTAAGCAACTGACTTAAACACATTTGAAATACATGCAATACAATATTTTCACAAGAAAAAAAAGAGACCATGGAATCTGACTGACCAGAGGACTAAAGAGTTAAAAACAAAACAACCCCCCCCCTCCCCGCAACAAGGTTGGGACTTTAATATCTGTAATCCTGCTGCTATTTATACAGGTGCTTTTCATTAGAGTGCAGCCTCTTCATATGCAAAAATGTACCTATTTCCACAGAGGTGTCATTCCCAGAGGAAGACATTAAGACAAACAGAAGAAAAAGAATGTCTTGAAGTTCTGGCTAGACCCCAGGTCTGCAGAGCTGACAGAATTACCTCAGGAGCCACTGCCAGCGTCCTCCTCAACAGCTCCCTGCAGTCATTTTCCAGGGTATATATGTGTGACAGCACCATGCTGCTCCTGGAATGCAGATATGTAAACATAGTAACCTAGTAAATGACTGTAGATAAAGACATGTATAATTCATCTAGTCTGCCTAATAAGATGGTTAGAGATGCTTCTTTCACTCCATGCAGGTTAAATCCCTATGTCTTAGTAAAGGGCTTTACTCGCTACTCTCTGCAGGCTACATTCACCTGTGCCTTGTTTAAAGTGAGAAGGTCATTTCAGCCATCCTCTTTCTACATAGGGATAATTTGTGTTTATTCCATGCATTTTTTAAAATTCTCTCACAGTTTTTATTCATACCCAGTGGCGTACCTAGGGGGGGGTGGGGGGGGGGCGGGCCGCCCCGGGTACCAGCCCTAAGGGGGGGTTCCCGGCCTTGCCGTTCAGTCCCCCGCCACCCCCGAAGGACCGCTCGCCCCCCTGGCCTCCCCGCACCACCTATGAACAGCCGCAGCAGGATCGCGAAGTCAGCGTCAGCATCCCTGCGCTGCTTCCTACGACGCGATCCCGCCCCTCCTCTGACGTCAGAGGAGGGGCGGGACCGTGGCGCAGGAAGCAGCAGGGATCGCTGACGCTGACTTCGCGATCCTGCTGCGGCTGTTCATAGGTGGTGCGGGGAGGCCAGGGGGGCGAGCGGTCCTTCGGGGGTGGCGGGGGGACTGAACGGCAAGGCCGGGAACACCCCCTTAGGGCTGGTACCCGACGCTGACTTCGCGATCCTGCTGCGGCTGTTCATAGGTGGTGCGGGGAGGCCAGGGGGGCGAGCGGTCCTTCGGGGTGGGTCGGGGCATCAGGCCTTCAGGGTGGGGCGGGCGGGCAGGCAAGCAGGCTTTCAAGGGGGAGGGGGGTGACAGGCAGGCAGGCAGGCCTTCAAGGGGGGACAGGCCTTCGGGGGGGGGGGGGTGCAGACATTCAAGGGGTGCAGGCCTTCAAGGGGGGCAGGCAGGCCTTCAGGGGGGTGCAGACCTTCGGGGGGGTGCAGACCTTCAAGGGGGTGCAGGCCTTCAAGGGGGGAAAGGCAGGCAGGCCTTCAAGGGGGGGACAGGCCTACAAGGGGGGGGGACAGGCCTACAAGGGGGGGGGACAGGCCTACAAGGGGGGGGACAGGCCTTCAAGGGGGGGTGCAGGCCTTCAAGGGGGGTGCAGGCCTTCAAGGGGGAGACAGGCCTTCAAGGGGGGGAAAGGCAGGCAGGCAGGCCTTAAAGGGGGGACAGGCCTACAAGGGGGTGGGACAGGCCTTCAAGGGGGGGACAGGCCTTCGGGGGGGTGCAGACCTTCAAGGGAGTGCAGGCCTTCGGGGGGGGGGGGTGCAGTCCTTCAGGGGTGGGGTTTAGGCCTTCAGAGGGGGACAGACCTTCGGGTGGGAGGTAAAGTCCTTCGGGGGGTGCAGGTCTTCAGGGGTGGGGTGTAGCCCTTCGGAGGGGGGACAGACCTTCGGGGGAGGGGGGTCCTGGTGTAAAAGTACACAGAGGGAGAGAGGGAAGGGGGGGTTCAAAGATACATGCATATGCCAGACTTTGGGGGTTAGAAATAATGGGTCTAAAAACAGAGGAGTGGGAGAGAGAGGGTGCATAATGGGATTTAGGGAGGGAAGGAACAGAAAGGGAGAGAACTTGGAAACAGGGGATGGTGTGGAGGGGGGATAGAGATACTGGATAGGAGGATAGTTGGGAACAGAAAGGGAGAGATGGTGGATCCTGGGGTGGTGGGGAGTTGAGAAAAGGTGAATCTGTGGATGGAGACAAAAAAAAGGAAAGATGCCAGATCTCCGGGAGAGGGAAGGGAAACGGAAGGGGAGAACAGAGATGGCAGACGGATGGTTAGCACGGAGAAAGGAGACCCTGGCAAGCAAGACAACAAGAGCCTGGGACCAACAAGATTTGAATATTGATCAGAGAACAAAAGGTAGAAAAAATAATTTTATTTTCTGTTTTGTGATTACAATATGTTAGATTTGAAAAGTGTACATGAGACAGCTTGAAATGGGAACTTTTCTATTTTTGTGAATGGCAAGGCTGAGTTCAGTTAAAATATATGCTTTATAAGAAAATATAATAATGTGTTTTATAAAGTTTATAAGCATTGCTGGCATACTCGGTGAGGTGTTCCTAGTGTTGGTGGTGGTGGTAGCATGTCAGTGTGTTGAGAGGAAGAGGTAGTCTGGGAAATTCTGCTGAGCAAACTCTGGGCCCATTTCCACCCCCAGTTAGTCCACTCCACTCAACTGGTTCACACACTGAGTGGGTCTTTGGGTGTTATTTCTGGGTAGTTGTTTTAGAATCTCTTCCAGTGGTTTGTCAGTATCTCCTTCTGGTCCAAGGAAGGAAACTTTGTCAACCTTAGCATTGACCTTCAGAATATGTTTGTAACAGCGCTGCTTGTGTGGCATTAGGCTATGTAGTGATCGAAAGAAAAAAACAGACCTTTGCACATTTTTGCACTATATGGTGGGTGTATGAGGAGATTCATTTCCTGCACAGTTAAGTCCATTTTTTCTACTGAATAATAGTATAGGTACAATGAAAGTAAATAGCAAAAATGTTTGAGTAGATAATTAAGGAAATCTTTTTCATATTGCTTGCTTATGGACTGGGAAAAAAGACTGTTCAAGCAAATGTCTCCAGAACTGCTTTAATGGAAAAATGTGATTTTTTTTTTTTTTAAGTACTTTGTGAAATTTATTGTTGTTGTGAAATTTATTGTTATACTTTGTTTAAACTTAAAAAGCGGTGTCATTAACAGTGAATCTAATCGAAAAATCGATTCAACAGGGTGAATCGGATCGAATGAAATATTTTTCTCTGAATCGGGCAGCACTATTGGCTACCATGAGAATGGGCTACTGGGCATGATGGACCATTGGTGTGACCCAGTTAGGCTATTCTTATGTTATGTTCTCATCTGTAGGGGCCTTTGTTTTCACTTCTTATTTTAATGTATTTTTTTCCTGGGAACTTATCAGTGTTTTTTTATAATGGGAACAAAAATGGAAGAGAATTAATGTGTGTGGAATGGGGGGGGGGTAACTAATTTCTTCAGCTAAATAATTCAATCCACTTCAAACAGACATAGGAGAACTCACGCACCATTCACACACCCTCCAACCAAAAACGTCAAAAGAAAAAAACTGTTCGACAACCTCCTAGCCATTCGAGCTGCAACACTTGACCCCCAACTCTACAACCTATTGACCTCGACCACAAACTACAAAACCTTAAAAAAGAAATAAAAACCCTTCTATTAAAAAAACACATAAAACCAAACTAACATAATCAGAACTGTCCCAAGCATCACCTGCAACTACTCCATATGTACTTCTGATGTCATGACAATTCAGACATAATTTATGTTATGTTATGTTTGGAATAATGGTTACATAAATGAGGTTCAATAAAAGAAAATTTTCTGTGGGAGCATTTGTTGGAACTTCTGTTATCCTGATTTCTTCTATCTGTGGGCTTTCTTTAGCTAACCTACTTATCTGGGGCTTTCCACTTCTGCAGCTGCCCTTTTCACGGTCCACTTTGCGCTTGCACTCTCTGGGGAGGGGGGGTTGGGTCTGGGCTTGGTGGGGTAGGTGTGTCTGGTAGTTTTGTCTGGGTGGTGGCTGGGTGTTTCTTGGGTGCTTGTTGTGCGGATTGGTGTGTCTGGTGAGCGGTCTGGGTGTTGTTGCTTGTGGGGGTTTTTTTTCATTATAAAATATGGCTGAGGGTCTAGTCCGGCTTATTATTCTTGTGGGTTCTGGGGTGGGATTTGTTTGCTTGCCCCAAGTTTTGGCCTTTTGTTGTGTATTGCTATGCCTCTCATTGGCAATTTTCTCTTGGGAGAGGCTTGTTCATGCTTGTTGTTGCTGTTACTCTCATTCTGTGTTCTTTTTGATAATGTATAAGTTTCTGTACAGACCATGGTTGCTTGTCTGGACCTTTTGCCATTCTCAATAAAAATACTTTGGAAAAAAAAAAAAAAAGAAAATTTTCACTGCCTGTTTCTATTCTGACCATTTATTCCATTTCATGGTTATTGCAAAAAAAAAAAAAAAAAAAAAAAATTTTACATGAGGGGGGGGGGGGGGGGTGTCAAAAAATGATGGGCCCCGGGTGCCACATACCCTAGGTACGCCACTGTTCATACCACCTCGACCAGGAGGGCAAGTATTTCCTAATGTTACTCCTAAAACTACCACACTGCAACCTCAATTCATGTCCTCTAGTTCTACCATCTCCCTGTCTCTGGAAAATATTTGTTTGTACATTAATACATTTCAAGTATTTAAATGTCTGCATCATATCCCCGCTGTTCCTCATGTCTTCTAGAGCAGTGGTCCCCAACCCTGTCCTGGAGGACCTCCAGGCCAATCAGATTTTCAGGCTAGCCCTAATGAATGTGCATGAGAGAGATTTGCATATAATGGAAGTAACAGGCATACAAATCTGTTCCATGCATATTCATTAGGGTTATCCAGAAAACCCAATTGGCCTGGTGGTCCTCCAGGACAGAGCTGGGGATCACTATTCTAGAGCATTATACATATTCAGGTCGTCAATTTTCTTTTGACGCAAAACCCATCTCATATTTGTCACCTTATTTTGAACAGCTTCAAACTTTTTATGTCCTGTGCAAGATCCAGCCTCCAAAACCAAACACATGCTCCAGATGGGGCCTCAGCAATGGGTATAACAGAGAATTAGCATAAAGCAGGCCTGCACATAACACACTGAAACTAGCAGCTTCCGTTCAATGGAGCCTGGAAAAAAATCCAGAGGGGCAATCATACTGCTGCTACTACAGGAGATTCTCATTTAGCTCAAATAGTTAAGCTGCTGCTTTTGGAGTCTTAGGTTGCAAATTTTAGCACTAGTTCAAATAGGGCTGGTTCAAGGTTATTAGGCAACCCACTCCTCAGGGCACACCCAGCCAGTCAGTTTTCAGGATTTCTAGATATAAACGATGAATATGCATGAGATTTGAATGGGCTATCTTTTTTGTATTGAACTATCCTGAAAACCAGACTGGCTAGATGTATCCTGAGGCGAGGACCATTGACCTTGATAAACATAGAAATATGATGGCAGATAAAGGCCAAATGGCCCATCCAGTCTGCCCATCCGCAGTAACCATTATCTCTTCCTCTCTCTAAGACAGTGGTATTCAACCCAATCCTCAGGGACCACCTGGCCAGTTGGGTTTTCAGGATATCCACAATGAATATGGATGACAGAGACATTGAAAACCTGACTGGGTTGAATACCACTGTTCTAGATCCTACATGCCTATCCCACACTTTCTTGAATTCAGACAGTCTCTGTCTCCACCACTTTTTCCAGGAGACTGTTCCATGCATCTACCACCCGTTCTGTAAAAACGTATTTCATTAGATTACTCCTGAGCCTATCACCTCTTAACTTCATCCTATGCCCTCTCATTCTAGAGCTTCCTTTCAAATGAAAAAGACTCAACTCATGCACATTTATGCCACATAGTTATTTAAACATCTCTCAAGAACACTATCATAGTGACTATTATTTGTCTCACAAGAACACTATCGTAGTGACTATTATTTGTCTCACAAGAACACTCTCTATCATATCTCTCCTCTCCTACCTTTCCTCCAAAGTATACATATTGAAATCTTTAAGTCTGCCTCCATACACCTTATGACGAAGACCATGCACCATTTTAGAAGCCTACCTTTGGACCGACTCAAATGAGTCAATCTTCTTTCTGTCTTGTTTCTTTGTGTTCAGCTTTTGCATCTGTAATTGACTGAGTAACTGAGAAAATGAGTGTGTGGACAAGTCTTATCTATTTGGAGTGTTATTTCTAGCCTTTGAATACTTTGTCAAGAGCCTTCATTGAAGAGCAACCAAGTGCTATTCTGTGGAATATTTCTTCCCTGCTAGTTGCTTCTTTGTTTACAATTCATGCTTCATATGTTCCTATGTTAAAAATATCTGTACAGCTTCTGATCTCCCTTTTCTGTCCAGCAACATCAGCATCAGGATGTCCTGGTGTCTTTGATCCATCAGCTTCACAAACTCTTGGTGATGATCAGCTCTTCCCTAGTAGAATGATGAGTGCCTTCTGACCTAGGGGACCATCTTCTAGCACTATACGTCAATTTTTTTTGTCTCATCATCAAGTTTTCTTGGCAGAATACAGAAGTAGATTGCTGGGCCTTTCTTTTGCACAGTATAAATTTGATGTGTCGTCATCGTTGCATCAAATGCAATTCTCCGCCTCCAACACTACTAATCTTCTGCTGCCCAGATGGGTGGTACATTGTTAGCCTGGCATCTCCACTGAAACCTGTCTGCCTTGGGAGGTCCTGCTAGTAGTGAAACTACCAATGGCATAGCTTTCAGCTTCTCAGATGTGCACAAGCCCCAGTGGCCATGTGCTGAATTCACCCTTGGAATGCCCCCAATATAGCCAGCTTGGAGTTCAGCACTAACTGCAATATTCAGCAGCACTTAGCCAGTTGAGGTCTCTGAATATTAGCAGCTAGCCCCGACCAAGCAATTTAACTGGTCAACGGCCAGCTAAATTTGATATCAGGCCCTGTGTTTTCATCTAAGGGAGAGAAGAATTGGCTAATTAACCCCAAATCAGAGAAATGTGCTTAAATGGACTTTTGGGGACATGGACCTGGCTAGATGTACGAAATTCTTCAGTGTATCTGTGGAGGAATGAAAGACCATTATAAAGAGTGAATCTGGGAGCACTAGTTCAACTGCTCTATATAAATCTCTAGAACTGTGGTCACTGTTTTCCTGCTCCGACGCTCATAGAATTCCTATGAGCTTTGGAACAGCATTGGAGCATTTAGATCCTGGCCCGCAGTAGAAACCTCTGCGGTGGCTTTAGTAAAAGAGGGTCAAAATAAACAAGCAATACAATGTCTTCTCATTTATACAAGAATGTACCAATCCTTCTTCACTCCCAATTTCATATATATCCCTTCCCCCCCGAAAAGACAAATAAACAGGAGGTTTGTTTTCTTATAACATCTCACTTCCAATAAATAAACCCACTTTCATAATCCCTCTTCTCCTAATCTATACTGCCCCTCCCCCATCCCCATCACTTCCCCACCATATCCCATTGAGAAACAAAAACATTTTATTTATTTAGGATTTATATCCCATCCTCCCAGAAGACCTCAGAATGGGTTACAAGTTTATATATATAATAAAACATAACAAGGTAAACATAAAACCTTTTAATCCCAGAAATACTTAAGTAATTAGGGAACAAAACATCTAGACAGAATATTATGTAAGGCAACTATTTCAGGGAATTGAGAACCAAGCTTCAAGCCCATGGGGACAGTGATTGTATATAAGCTTCTCAAATAAGGAAAAAAGGTTTCTTACATCAAGCTGTAGGAAGTAGGTTTAATAGTTTTCCATGATAGTGAAGTGTGAGGACTCATATAATGTAAGGCCCTAAGCCAGTGGTATCCAACTCGTGGCCTTTGAAGTCCACCATTGCAACCCTCAAACAGTTGACTGAAATGCTCTTCAAATCTTGTAAACGTGTTAATTTAAATCTTGCCCACTCAATGCATTAACCCCCCCCCCCCACACACACACACACCTTTTACAAAACCGCACTAATGTTTAAACGCTGGCCATGGTGGTAGCAGCTCCAACGCTCATTGAATTCTTTGAGTGTCAGAGCTGTTACCGTCGCAGCCAGTGTTAAAAACGTTAGTACGGTTTTGTAAAAAGAGGGGGGGAGGGGAGGTAAATGTCTTTAAAAAAGGATTGCTGTAGGCTGGGTGTAAATGTAGGCCACCATAGGGTAGACATAGGACAAGTTTGAAGAAGCAGGTCAAAGCAGATTGAGAGAGAGGACTAGTGATGTAACTTGTAATACTTGTGATTCGGGGATTTTCCCGCATTCAAACCTTTGAGTAGTATTCGCTGCTCTAGTTACTGAAGTTTTCTATCATTTACATACTGTATGTATTGAATACATCTTTATCACTGTCCAGTGCCCTTTCATTTAGATATAATTAGGAGTTTATAGTTTTGGATTATATTACTCCTCCTTTTGGGATTTTGTTTGGGTGATTTGAAGTCTTTAATAGTTGTCATCTTTGTGGTTTTACATTCCTCCTCATGCTTACTGAGTCTTCCCAGCTGGATTACATGATGTGGAGGAGTCATCTGCTGTGCTTGGACCTTACTGGAAATATCCAATATCATTCTCTCAAAACTATTTAATTTGTCAGCAACTGCCTTTTCTAGGGTCATGATAGCAGTCCAGATAACTTGTCACCACTCAGGCTTAGATAACACTTCCAATAACCTGTGGAGTGCACAACTACCGCAGACTTACCTACAGCCATTACTGTTGCTGTCCCAGTGACAGAAACCTGCTGTAGAATTTCCCACTGGGTTCCCGGTGCCAGATTCAGCAGGAGGCTTTAAATCCCTATTTCTTCGTTAATTTTAAAGTCAGGGTCACTTTGAACCCAAATGAGCTGAAGGACAGCTGCCAAATATCTTCCCTTGCAAGGCTATGACACTGCTGACCACTGTGTGTCAATGATATCTGCCCCACCATCCCGCCTTCAAAATTTTTATTGAGGGTATCCTCAAGGAGGTAGGTATTTTAAAATGCATTCATCTATTGATAAATGCCTTGTTCTTCAATCATTACAACAAACTCCAAAAACAGAATTGCCAAAGAACCTTATAAAGAGACTCACAAAAAGGCAAAAAGGTCAAACGTTCCCAAGAGTGGTAGGCTCTGTTTGAGCCTAATATAGGGAGTGCATCTTTCTGCAACCCAACATTCTTACCAAGCACAGAAGCAGAGTCCGGATCTAGAGAGGGGTGCAAAATGTGAAGCTTTGGGCTCAAGATGGTCTCCAGGTCAAGCCACTGGGTTGCTGCTGCACAGCTGGCTGCAACTGCCCTGGTATTGAGATTATTGCTGCTCCCAACAAGTACAAATCATCTGCAGATTGAAAGCTTAATAAACCTTGAAGACATTGGAGGCAAGGCCAGACTTATGTACAAAATCTAGACAAACTATAATGTAGTGTAGTGGTCTCCAAGCATGTTTATGTAATAGGCTAAAATGTGAATACAAGAAAGCTCTGAGGACCACCAAACGGTGTTCGGCTTATACTAATTTGTAAGATTGTAAGCTTTTTTGAGCAGGGACTGTCTCTTCTGTATTTTGATGTACAGTGTTGTGTATGTCTAGTAGCACTATAGAAATTAGTAGTAGTAGTACATATCCTGGCTTTATAAAACTAGGATTTCGATGCCCATTAACTATGGACATCTAAATGCTGGTTTTCAGACATCCAGGATAGGAATAGAGCTTCTACAATAACCACCAAACTGTGTGGTTACTTTGTGCCTGAATATCTTAGCCTGTGTGATCTGAAAGGTGCATTCATAGTTTTGTTTCTAGGTGCCTTACTGAAAATATACCTTATTTATGTATGTAGAATATTTCTGCTGTGGCTTGTGTAAAGGGGGAGGGAGGTGGAGAGAAAATGAAGGGGCTGCTGGAGCTTGGGAGGAGAGAGGAGAGTGTTAGAGTTGAGAGGCTGGGTAGAACTGGGGATGAGAAAGAGAGGGGGCTGTGGATATGTTAAGGGAGACGGAGATAGAGCTGTTGGATGGGAAAAGAAGAGGGGAGCTGCCAGGGCTGGAGCCAAGGACATTTTAGGTGGCCTACTGATAATGTACCCCATTTATCTCCATGTATTTTTATTGTAGGGTTTAAGGGCCCATTTCTGCTTGGACAGAGGGAGGAATAAAGGGTGGCTGGAGCTGAGAGGGAAGATAGCTGAGGCTGGTAAAGTTGAGGAGGAGCACAAAGAGGGACTGCAGAGGCTGCAGAGTAATGCATTTAGGGATTAATAATCGGAAGGAACCGAATGTGCTGGGAGGTGAAAGGCTGATATGCCAGGAGGGACCTTGGGGTGATAAGTGTCTGAAGATCTAAAGGCGAAAAAACAGTGTGACAAGGCGGTGGCTGCTGTCAGAAGGATGCTGGGCTGTATAAAGAGAGGCGTAGCCAGTAGAAGGAAGAAGGTGTTGATGTCCTTGTACAGGTCGTTGGTGAGGCCCCACTTGGAGTATTGTGTTCAGTTTTGGAGACCGTATCTGGCTAAGGACGTAAGAAGACTTGAAGCAGTCCAAAGGAGGGCGACGAAAATGATAGGAGGTTTGTGCCAGAAGATGTATGAGGAGAGACTGGAAGCCCTGAATATGTATGCCCTAGAAGAAAGGAGGGAAAGGGGAGAGATATGATTCAGATGTTCAAATACTTGAAAGGTATTAACGTAGAATATAATCCTATCCAGAGAAAGGAAAATGGTAAAACCAGAGGACATAATGAGGTTGAGGGGTGGTAGATTCAAGAGCAATGTTAGGAAATTCTACTTTACCGGGAGGATGGTGGATGCCTTACGTCCTGAGAGAGGTGGTGGAGAGGAAAACGGTGATGGAGTTCAAAGAAGCGTGGGATGAACACAGAGGATCTATAATCAGAAAATAATAGTAAATATTGAAGAACTAAGGCCAGTACTGAGCAGCCTTGCATGGTATGTGTCTGTATATGGCCTTTTAGTTGAGTATGGGCTGGGGAGGGCTTCAAGGGCTGGGAGGGTGTGGATGGGCTGGAATGAGCTTTGACGGAGACTTCAACAGTTGGAGCCCAAACACAGTACCGAGTAGAGCTTTGGTTTCATGTCCAGAAATAGCTAAGAAGAAATTTTTTTTTATTTTTTTTTTTTTAAATTAAATTGAATCAGGTTGGGCAGATTGGATGGACAATTTGGGTCTTTATCTGCCGTCATCTACTATGTTACCTATAATGGAAGTAGTGTGTGCAGGTTTCTCATGCACATTCATTGTGATTATGCTGACAACCAGCCTGGTTCTAGTAGATAAGAACTGCATCGAGAACTGCTGGCAGAGAATGCCAGTGACCACAGTCACTTGTAGCTCTAGAATTCTCAAGAATTAGAATCAGCCTCTATAAAACAAGGACAAATAGAGGTGCCATAAAACGTAACCTAACACCACCGGGGCCAGCCAAAGGCCAGGGCTTTCTACCGGCATTGTTAATGATTGGCCATTCTCGTGATCCTTTGGCTTTAGGGTAGGAGAAAAGCTGAATATACTGCAACCAAAGGGACGCCACTATGCTGGGGGTATGTTCAAAAGATATAAACAGCAGAGTCAGGTGATACATTTTTATAGTAACTCCAGATAGTTGCCTGGGTTCTTTGAAGAGCTATGTGCACCTCATGAAGTTTATTACATTTTTATGTATGAGTGCAGGTTATAGGGTATTCCTAATTACTCAGCCAGATAAAATGTTTCCAGCTGCTGCTGGCCTGAGGGAGGGAGCCTATGTCTTGAAAACTTGTCTGAGAAATGTTTTTGTTTGGTCTGATAGAAAGTCCTTCCTGTTATGTAGATGGTATTCTGTTTTGTTCTTTAATAGAACCAGTGAGCTGACTGCACATAACTTTAAGTGGTAATCAGGGCCTGTGTTAGACATTTTGGGGCTCAGGGCAAAAAATACATGATAACATGCAATGGGTACAGTATCCCTCCTACAAAGACCCTACAGATTGTTTGACCACAGTAGAAAAAGAAGAAAGGCAAAATTGTAGATGATAGCAGATAAAGACCAATTGGTCCTCCCAGTCTGCCCAACTTGTCCTCCCCTCTGGTTTTCTACTACTTATTCCTAGTTGGCTGGGGGCTGGGGCTGAAAGTACTAAAGAGGTAGTGTTTGAAGCCCTTGGAGAGAGGAGGAGTTATATTTAATTGCCAGATTCAGGATCCATGATTTAAAGGTTCCAAAATGAGCCTTGGTCCGTTCTAATATCCAGACTAGGTATACTAGGCAGGCAGAGAAATATACACCAGGGCACATATCCTCTACTGCAGGGGTTCTTAACCTGGGGTCTGTGGACTCCTAGGGGATCCATGGATGGGTTTCAGGGGGTCCATTAGGGTAAGATAAAAATTAACATTTATATTCACTGTTGATGCTTCTCGCAGATAACGAGAGAGTAGATATAATAGTAGAAAACATAGTAGTAGATCTGTTTTCATTTGCACAAGAGGATTGTATTTCATAATTATGAGTGGCTTTTTGCATAACAAAGGAGTGGGTTTTTAGATGGTTTATTTTAAAGTTTAATAATACTTTATGTATGTCATATATGTATGAGACAATCAAATCGCAATAAATAAAATACATTATGGGCTCCTTTTACTAAGGTGTGCTAGCATTTTTAGTGCACGCACATGATTAGCGCATGCTATAGCGTGTGCTAGCCAAAACATTACCGCCTGCTTAAAAGGAGGCAGTAGCGGCTAGTGTGTGCGGCATTTTAGCGTGCGCTAAGCGCGCTAAAACTGCTAGCACACCTTTGTAAAAGGAGCCCTATATTCATTGCATGGAAAGTTGTGTTTATGTGAATATTTCTGGGGAAGGTGGTCCATAGCTTTCATCAGACTCAAAAGGTCTGTGACTTAAAAAAAGGTTTAGTGGTTATAAATGAAGTTTTATGGCAGTAAGATCTCAGCCTTTGTTCCAACATAGCTGGAAGTACAAAGCATAAGGAAGAAATGATTAAAAAAAGAAAAGATTGACTTTTCATTATGCTGATTTTTTCATTGCAATAATAATAATAACTTTATTCTTTTATACCACCATAACCAAAAGTTCTAGACGGTTTACACTAAAAAGAGTTGGACAATCAGCGAAATACAATAATACAGTAAAAAATACAAATATTTATAAAATAGAATTTCAATAATAAAATCACTAAGTAATAAACTTATCGAACAAAGTGGTCTTAATTAATTTCCGAAAACTGCAATAGGATAACATAGCTTGCTGAATACATTTACCTAACCAAGATTGTTGCCTACGAGCTTGAAATGCTAGGGTCCTATCTACCCCCATTAATTTTTGGATAAGCAAATAAGTAGAAGTTTCTAGTTTCTCTTGATGGTCTATGCAACACAAAATGAGGAAAAAGGTAAGCTGGAGACAATCCCGATATCGACTTAAAGCAGATGCAGGAAAATTTGAATAATATTCTTGCCTCCAAAGGCATCCAATGAAGTAAACGATAATATGGACTAATATGGTCGTTCTTTTTTAAACCAAAAATCAATCGAACAGCTGTATTCTGAATTATCCTTAATTTCCTTAGAATTTTTTTGGGTGTTCCTAAATAGATGATGCTACAATAGTCTAAAATAGATAAAACTAATGCCTGCACCAATAGTCTGAACGATAAAGGATCAAAATATTTTTTTATGGTTCTTAATTTCCACAATGTAAAAAAGCATTTTTGTACCATTAAGTTCGTGTGTTCTGTTAGTGTTAAATGTCGGTCTAGTGTGACTCCCAGAATTTTGATAGATTTAATAATCGGGTAGTCATGACTATTAAGATGAAGCAATGAGTTTGTTATTTTGTCGTTGGGACTAGCCAAGAAAAGTTTGGTCTTTTCCGTATTGAGTTTCAGTTTGAAATTAATTGTCCACTGTTCTGAGTCATAATAGAAGATATCTGGTTTAAAATTTCAGTGATAAAATTATTTAGAGGAGAAATGCTGATAGTACCTGAGAACTCTTTCTACTTAGTCCCAGCCGTTGTAATAATATATTTAAATCAAATATGAGCTGTTTTGTGTGGCATGACAGCATGAGCAATTTTATTCTCTTAAAATAATTTTATACTTCTGCAGTAAGTATGAAGAGGGATAATCTTTCTGTTAACCCCTGGCGTTCTCTAGCTTAGAACTGTTCAGTGCTGGTGTGAATACTTAATGACAGGATTATGTGCAAACACTATATTTAAAAACCTACTTATCATTCAGGGTTAAGTCCATAAGAAACTGTGATTCCAGTACTTGTGAGTTTCGTATTTGCAGTATTTTGAAAATAAACATTGGAGAAAGCTGAAGTGGTATGAAGGGGCAGCAGGCAGGAGATCTGACAGGGAACTATGTAGTCAAGGGAGAGTGGCCATTGAAAGGCAGGGCATGTGTATAAAGGAAGGGGGAGAGGGCAGATTTTTAAAAATATACATAAGTAGAAACCTAGAAACTGTTTTGAATTATCCCTTCTTTGGGCTAGAGTTATTACCATCCACTCCTACATTGCTATGTACTTAATGCCATTAATGCTCATTATTTGTAACTAGGTCCCACTGCATAAAATGGGACCTGTGGTAAAATGACATGTGTTGTTGGCTGATTTTCTGGCCAATTTTGAAACCTTGATTGATTCACTATCTTGTTTGCATGCAAATGATTTGCCATGATTGTCACTGCTGTCAGGGCTTCTGCCGTTTTGCTTTTTTTTTTCATTTATTTTTAAAGGTACAGATATTTTGCATGTATTATACATGCAAAATATCTGCCCAATTAAAAAAAAAAGCCCCCACCTGCCCCCTCCCCCTCGAACCCAAAAAAATGGCAGGAGGGATGCCCACTCCCTCTTGCCATCGCCGCCACTGCCACAAATGAATGGCAGAAAGGATGCCCACACCCTCCTGCCACCAGACGCACCCCTGCCCACCACCGACATCAAACTAATATGGCAGGAGGGATGCCAACTCCCTCCTGCCATCAGAACCCCTTCCCCCACCATCGGCCTGCCCCTCCCTGGTACACCCCCTTCCCTGGTACCTGTAAGTTGGGAGCAGGAGAGGTGCTCAGTCCCTCCTGCTCCTCCGGCCTCCAGCGACGCAATGCGGGCCTTAGGCCCTGCCCCAGTGCATCATGTGATGCACAGGGAGGGGCCTAAGGCCCTGTAGCTCAGGCACCTTGGATTCCTCCCTTGGGAGGAGCCTGAGGCACCTGAGATAATCAGGGACTTCCTTAGAGAGGAGCCTAAGTCCCTGATTGGACATTGTTTTGACAGGTCTGCAGCAATCTGCAGCAGTCCGACAGGTCACTCTGCAGCAGTCTGGTTTTAGGATAGTAAAACCTGATTCAAAATAGCCAAGCAATTGTTAGTGAATCAATCGTTTGGCTATTTTGCATGGGGTTTTACTAATTTGCATGGGTGGAGAGGAGAAGAGATTCATTGGACAGCAGTTTAGTGAATCGGGTCAGGGAACAGGAACGATCACAAATCTCCTATATTCTATTAATGCCTAAAAAATCGACAGCAACTAGAATGACACTTAGTGCAATTTTACAAACAGTACACATACCTTTATAAAGTGATAACTTTTAGGTGCACCCATTTAGGCCAAAGAAGACCAGGCCTAAATCCCTGCACCTAATTTGTGTACACATCAGGCATTCTATAACAATGTGCATAAATTCTAGGAATTCCCACCAACTACCCATGCTCCTCCCCCCTGGTCACACCTCATTTTCAGATTCACACACGAACTGGCACATAACACTTTATAGAATACGCCTACCTAGTTATACGTGTAACTTTTAATTAGTGCAAATTAGCATCAATTGCAAGATGTTAATTGCCAATTATCAGCACTGATTAGGCTTATTAAACAATTAAGGGCTAGATTCACTAACCTGCCTGAATCAGAACAATCCTTTTCCGATTCGGGCAGGTCCGACTGATTCACAACTCAGTCATATTTAAATGGGGACGATCAGAGGAATGCCACCATTTGCAGGGCAGGATTAATTCATCGAGGGCCCCTAGACACACAAGTACACTGGGCCCCCTGCCCCGCCCCACCCCACCATGCGCCTAGGCGAAAACAGGAAGCTGCGTCAGAGGGAAGCTTTGGGCAAGCAGCACCGCTTGCACAATTACAGTTCCTGATGCCTTCCTTACCCGCGTTGCTTGCTTGTCTTACTTTCTGTCAATGGGGGGGGGGGGGGGACGCGTTGCCAATCGGGGTGGGGCCTGCATTACCGATCGATGCTGGAGGGGCCCATCACCATTTGAAAAAAACAATGTTGATGCCCTCCTTCTTCGGGCCCCCCTGACCATTTCGGGCACTAGGCATTTGCCTACTGGTTAATCCTGCCCTGCCCATTTGCGAAGAGGGATCACAAATGTGCGATCCCCGCTCATGCACAGTTCCTGACAGTAGTGACAGGAGAAGCAGCCTTGGGGTTATACTTGATCATAAACTAACATACCAAGAACATATTAGTCAAATATTTAAAAAACTGCTTTTACAAGTTACGTATGATCAGATCAATAGCAAAAGTGTTAGAACCGCCGTCATTTAACATTCTCATTCACTCTCTGATTATTTCAAAACTTGATTATTGTAACTTTCTGTTAAAAGGCGTCACTCAAAAACAAATAAGGAGACTTCAACTCATCCAAAACACTGCAGTTAAATTCTTAACAAAGGCTACAAAGTATGAGCATGTAACCCCACTTCTAAAAAATGCCCACTGGCTGCCAATACCTCATCATATCTCGTACAAAATTGCATTACTGTCATTTAAGATCCACCAGGTTAACCTTCCTACTTTCTTAGACAGACTTCTGATTCCATACCCTCCGTCCAGAAACCTTCAGTCATCTGAGCAAATCTTTCTCTGTACCATCGCTAAAAGTCATCGGCATGAGGCGAGCAGAAATATTTCCAGTAACCGCCCCAGAACTATGGAACTCGTTGCCCAGATATATCAGAGAAGACAAGTACTAGACAAGTTTAAAAGTTCTTTGTAAACTTTTCTTTTAAAAGATGCTTTCGGTAATTAACCCTTCTTAACTGGTAGCACTACTGCAGTTCTCCTGCTTTTAAGCATTTTTTATTCCTTTCCCCTTACTTTTGTGTGATCCTTCATTATTGCTTTCTCTCTAATTTTTGTAGTTCCATCCTTTTTCTTCATGTCGTCTGTAAGTCTGTCTATAAATTTGTCGATGTATGTATAACTAAATTATTTTTTGTTACCCCAATTTTATTGTATCTGTAATTCGCTTGGAAATTTTGTCATAAGCGTTTGCATCAAATTTTAATAAACATGAAACAAACATGAAACTTGCTATTATGCTAAAGGGCTGGACTCTGTCACAGTCCAGTAGCAATGTCACTTGCCCAAATACACTAAAGTTAGTGATTGTCTAATGACTGTCACTAAACTAGTTTTGACTGGTTTAACAACAATCGGATTTACCAACCTGATGTACAAAATAGCTCACCGCGTGGTTTTGTGTACAATCGCTCATTCTTCAATCCGGCCATGCAAATAAGGTCATTAATATTGAAATGCCATGTAAACTAGCTGAGTGACTGATGCTCTTATATCGCTTCGCGATGCTCAAAAAAAAAGTGATCGCTTTTAGCGATCTGAAAAAAGCTTTACCTGTCCTACTGATAGTTCAGCCCTGAAATTAATATTTTTATAACATTTACCATACTTTTTTAAAATGGGCACATTAAAAAAACCACGAGCCGAGCCGCCCTTCCCCCCTGATGACAAGCTGCCACATCCCTCTGATGACAACTGTGGGTCCCTGAACCCCCCAATGATGACGGCTGCCCCCTCAACAGCGACACTTAGAGAGACAGGAGGGATTCCTACTCCCTCCTGCCTCAGCAACCCAGTTGTGCATCCGGGCCACCTGGACTCCTTCCACACACACACACTCCCCCCAACTCTCCCCCGGCACTCCTCCACGTTCCTTCCCCAGGCCAATTGGAGTCTTAGGCCCCGCCCCAGTGCATCCTAGGATGCACCAGGAAGGTGGCCTAAAGCCCTGATTAGCCCAGATAGCTAAGACCCCTCCCATAGGAAGGGCTTAAGGTATCCAGGCCAATCAGGAACAGGCTCCTCCCTGGTGCATCCCAGGATGCATCGGGAAGTGGAAGGCCCACCCATTTTGAAGAGGCGGGTCTCTGGCAAGAGAGAATGGGCATCCCTCTTGCCTGCTTCTACAATGAGGTACTGGGGAGGAGCTGGGGGGTTGCTTGAGCTGGGGAGAATTCTGAGTTGATCCCCTCTAGCCCATCAGGGCTGTCTCTTGGGGGATCTTCGTGTGTGGAGGAGCATGGGGAGTGCTAGGGGAGAGTCGGGGAGGTCCAAGATGCCCGGATGCACAACCGGGTTGCTGAGGTAGGAGGGAGTGTGCATCCCTTCTGTCTCTCTAGGTGTGTCACTGTCACAGGGGTGGCCATCATCATCTGGGAGGGGGGGAGGGAGTTTAGGGAGCCGAGGTTGTGGTCAGGAGAGGTTGACCTGACTTTTTCTTTTACTGGGACAGATATTGTGCATGAGTAGCATGCACAACCTCTGTATCCATTAAAAGAAACAAATGATTTCCTGCCTCAAACAGCTGAGTGGCAGGAGGCTGCTTCTGGGCTTCCCCTGTCTCTCAGCTGTTCATGCTTCCCCTGCCGGCTCTGCACACGTGTGAGAGTCGCTCTCACGACGATTCATCGGCAGGATCTGATGGGGATTATAACAAACCTCAACTCAAATTATTTGTATTCAAATTTGTTTGAGCATCAGTTGCTCTTTTGGAATCAGCCAAAAATCGGACCGCAGTGGAGCCACGCTTTCTTACTGACCCTGTTTAGTGCATCTAGGCCACAGTCCTTTGTGACGCTGGTACTGAAGTTGTAATCAGAGGAATGTCACTGCCCCTGCCCCCAGGCTTTGATCATTTACTTTATTCAGGACTAGTGAGGTCATAGTAGAACTCTTCACTGATATCAGTATTCTAAGGACAGACTCTGCCGGCTTCCTGAGCGGGAAGCTGCTGATCCTATCCTACATACAGTAGATCTTCTAAGACCTTACTCTGCCTAGTTTCCTTTCTCTGCCCTCCCCCACCTTCCTTCTCCACTGCCCTGTTGACAATGGATTGGCCTGCAACTTCACATAATGTTCTAATTACACTGTATATGTTACTCATCATAAAAGTGATCTTATAAGGTATTATTCTGTTAATGACATCACTGACCACTGGATCATCTGTCCCTGGTCTGCACAGCTTACTTATGGAAATGTTTATTTATTTAGAACATTTTTACTCTCTTACATCACGATATACTCAAAAACCTTAGCTCTGGGAAAAAGTACAATATCCTCAGAAGAGGTCGCAGCAGGGGAGGAGTGGCTTACTTGTTAGAGCTGCTACCTCTGCACCCTGAGGCTTTGAGTTCCATCCCAGCCTGTTCCCTATGACTGGGCAAGTCAGTTAACACTACATTACCCCAGATGCCACAATTTGTAAGCCTGCTGGGAAAGATAGAGTGCCTGATTACTCTGTATTATAAATGGCTTTGGGTGCAGTAGCGTAATGAGGTTGGGAGGCGCCTCGGGCGTTGGTGCTCCACCACCACCACACACACCCCTTTCCTTCCCATGTATCTCATTAACTTCCCCAGCACAAGCAGCATCTCCAATTTGCTGCTCGCACTGGCCTTGGCTCTCCCTCTGATGTCACTTCCTGGTCCTACAACCCGGAGGTAATGTCAGAGGGAGAGCTAAGGCCGGCAAGAGCAGAAGGTTGGAGGTGCTGTATGCGCCAGCAAAGACCTAGAGGTACTAGGGGAGGGGAGGGAAGGCATGTGTAGGGAAGGGGTGGAAAGGAGTGGAGGTGCAGAGAGGAGGAGAGATGCCAGAACCCCCACCTGGACAGCGCCTGGGGTGGTCCATACCCCCCTTACTACACCACTGTTTGGGTAAATCTCTTCATGAAAAGGCGGTAAATAGATGTACAATAAACAAATATGATTTTTCAACTCTGAGTGATAAATACATACATCAAACTTATAGGGGCGATTTACACGTTACACATGGGACAAAGGCCCAAATTCACTAAGCAAACCGATTGTGTACCGATCTGTTTGCGACCCCTTAGCGACCTCGGCCCGATTCACTTACCTGTCTTTCGACCATCCTCCGATCCGTGCATGCAAATGAGGGCAATGGCATGCAAAATAGGCAGGGACGCGATTCACTAAAGAAAACCCTGCAACACTGGGCTGGCCGATCAAAAAAAAGCAACTGCTGAGGACCAGTCGCTGAAGCCCTTTCTGGCTGCCCTGCCTTCTGCCGCCCTGCTCTCTGCCCTGTCAGCCCCTATCCTGCAGCCCTGAACACGCTGCCTGCCTGCCTGCCCCAAACCCGAACATGCTGCCTGCCTGCCTGCTCCGAACTCTCCCACCCTTCCCTGCACTGCAAGCCCATGGTTTTAACCAGCGGGCGTAAGCGGGTTAAAACCACAGGCTCCCAAAAGTTCCTCGATCACCTATTATTTTTTTTAATAGGCGATCGAGGAAATTTTGGGAGCCCGTGGTTTTAACCCGCTTAAGCCCATGGGTTAAAACCACGGGCTTGCAGTGCGGGGAAGGGTGGGAGAGTAGGGGCAGGCAGGCAGGGTGTTCAGGGTAGGCAGGCAGGCAGCACTTTTAGGTTCCCTGGCTGCGCTGTGTTACAAAATAGAAGAAGGAAAAAAACCAACTCCAATGGCACGGAGGTCCCGCGCATGCGCGGGGATCGCTATAGCATGATCCGTGCTTGCAGATGGTGGCGTTCCTCATCTGCATGTTGGAGTTTGCAGAATTTGTCGAACCTGCCCGGATCGGGCCCAATTAGGCAGGTTAGTGAATCCTGGCCAATGACACTTATGAATCCATGTACCCAAATACACTTGTGTAAGTATGCACACTTAGGCATTCCCAGGGGTGTAGTTTGGGGCAAGCTGGGATTTGCATACATATATTTTACAAGTTACACATTTACATGCATAAATTTCATGCATACATTTACACCTTCTTCAGAGCAGGCAGAGTCGTGCATGAGAATTTGTGCACTGATTGGGCTGTTTCTGGGTGCCTAGTTTAAAATATTCTTTTTGGAAATCATGACATTTATAAAATTATAAAATTATTCCTCAAAAGGATAAAATAAACATTAGCAGTAAATTATATAATCGGGTCCAGATGATATTGCATGCACTATTAAATTGTTTAACAAAGCACTTAATAATTGACACTAATTGGCATTAATTAGATGGTACATGCATGACTTTGTAGGTGCATTCTATAAAGGGGTGTGCGTGAATCTCAAAATGGGGCATGAGCAAGGGAAGAGCAAGGGTGGATCGTGGACATTCCTAAAAGTTAAGCACACTGTTACAGAATACGCCTAATCTGCACACAACTTAGGTACAGGTATTTAGGCCTGGTTCTCCTTGGCCTAGTGGGTGCACCTAAATGCTGGTGACACATACGGTCACTAAGCACGATTCTATATAGAATTGTGCTAAGCACCATTTTGATCGGTGCCAATTTTTTAGGCGCAATATAAAGAATTTGGGAGTCAGTGGCAAAAAATCTCCCAGGCCTGGGCAATGTTTAGGTAATTTATATGATGTTAATGATTGACCGTGTTACTTTTAATTGGCCTGATATAATAATGTGGGCTAGTGTGCAGCAAAAGGGGTCCCATTCCATAAACTGGGGCCTGCAATACACTGTGCACTGCTACGCAGAAACACAATAGTACATATTATTATATCGGCCCATATATGAATGTGTGAGAGAGAGGGTGAAGTGGAAAGGAGGCAGGTAAGGCTGAGGAAGGATAGTGTGAATGAAGGAAAAGGTCTAGGGGAGAGAGAGCATGAGGAGACTGAAGAAGGGAGAAGCATGTAAGATTGAAAGACAATATGACAGAAGAGGGAAGAGAGGAAAAAACAAGTAGATTTAGGGGAAGGAGAAAGAAAGAAGTTGGACTGGGTTGGAAAATGAAAGTATGAGCGAGAGAGAGGTTTAGAGACAATGAGGACGATATTCAAAGTGATTTAAACAGGCCAGAGAGGCTCTGGCCCACTTAAATTGCTCATGGCTGCCTAACCACCGATATTCAGTGGCACTAAGCTGGGCAGTGCCACTGAATATCAGTTCTGACTGTCCCAAATAAAATTGAGCCAGTCAAGGGCAGGTCAGAGGGTGGTGCTGGGGAGGAGGCCAGGCTCTGGCGATATTCAGCTGAGGCCCGCATAGGCTGTCCTAAATTCTCCCATTCATCTTATCAGGCAGGATCTCAAATAAGGGTTTTTTGTTCCTCTACATATATCTCCCTCGGAACCCCCGAACCATGCCCCCACCTCCATCCCTTTCCCTCTCCCCCTGCCTTTGGATCGCTCTATGGTGTGGCCACACCTCGAATACTGTGTGCAATTCTAGTCGCCACATCTCAAAAAAGATATAGTGGAATTAGAAAAGGTACAAAGAAGAGTGACAAAAATTATAAAAGAAATGGGACAACTTCTCTATGGGGAAAGGCTAAAGCGGCTAGGGCTTTTCAGCCTGGAGAAGGGATAGCTCAGGGATGAAATGATACAGGTCTACAAAATACTGAAAGGAGTGGAATCACTTGAATACTCTTTCCAAAAATACTAGGACTAGGGGGCATGTGATGAAACTACTAAGTAGTAGATTTAAAACAAACTGGAGAAAATATTTATTCACTCAGTGTGTATTTAACTCTGGAATTGGTTGATGGAGAATGTGGTGAAATCAGTTAGCTTAGCAGGGTTTAAAAAAGGTTTGGATAATTTCCTAAAAGAGAAGTCCATAAGCCATTATTAAAATGGCTTGAGGAAATCCACTACTTATTCCTAGGATAAACAGCATAAAATCTGTTTTTCTCATTGGGATTTTGCCAGGTACTTGTGACCTACATTGAACACTGTTGGAAACAGGATACTGGGTTTGATAGACTTTTGGTCTCTCCCACTAGGCAATTCTTATGTTTTTAATGATACTCCAGATGTATTCCACTGACATTGTGAAAAGTGGGCAGAGCAGCATTAATGTGTGTGCATATAATCTCATACATAACACACCAAAAGAGATAAAGAGGTTCTCCAACTCAACAAGCTGCTGACACAAGCTAAGTGCACACCCGTAGGATGACAGTCAGAAAAAATAAACTTGGATGCAATTAGGCAGGCTTTAAATTGCTTAATACAGCAGAAAGTGTGTCAACCCAATCTCTATTGCAAACAAAAGTTGTTCAGATATGGCTGCCTGCACTTAGCTCTTTCAAAGATTTACTGTTTTGAGGATCACAAGACTCTTTAAGCTACCAGACAATACAGCAGATAGTACAGGATCTTAAACTGTTTTTGTAGGGCCTTTTCAGTCCATGTACAAGGGGTGCTGAAAAGTTCTCAGCCCAACCAAGACGAGTATAACGTGGATATGGTTCAATCAATGATCTGCAACTATGTCAAAAACAAAGAATTTAGTTTCTGCAAATCGGCACTTAATGAAATAAGACTTTTTGCAGCCACAGTGGAAAAATAACGCTCAGAATTAGGAACTTGGTTGGTTGGGCTGAGAACTTTTCAGCACCCCTTTGTATGGGGAGGCCTTCACATAGGGGCCCTTTCTCCAGAGGTATACCAGGCAGTCATTATTATTATTATTAGTATTACAAAAAAAAAAAAAAGAGAGACTCTAGTGTTACTGAATTCTATTACCCATTCTCTCTGATAAATGTGGGTGTAAAGATCTTATCAATCATGATGGCAAAACGATTAAGAGAAATAACTCCAGAACTTGATCAGACTGGCTTTGTTCAGGGTAGACAGGGTGTTATTAATGTCAGGAAATTAAAAGCTGCTTTGTATGATAAGCAGGAAATAAAGCTTAGAATTAAGCCAAGAGGTGGAAAAAGCATGAAATAAGTTCCAGAGGGACTTTGTACTCTAGATTTTAAATTAATTTGAGACGCAGGACCTGTTTGTGGAACGCATTTCTTTTCTATACCTCACCGTAAGCGAGAGTACTAGCCATTGGTCGGGTGTCGCCAGTCTTTGACCTGCAAAGAGATAACCAACAAGACTGTCCCTTATTGCCCTTGTTGTTTATGTTACAGAACCTCTGGTGATAAAGATTGGGAACATGCCAAAACTAAGAAGAACTTGTTTAAATTCTCAGGAACCGAATAAATCTATTTACTGATGATATTTTGTTATTTGTTGGGAAATCTCCACCAGTCCTTGCCACCATTGTTCACTTGCTTTCATCAGTATTATGGACTAAAGTGTTGACAAGTCTGAGGCACTTCACTTGCAGTGATCTCTCAGTACATAGTGGAAGGGATCCTTCCCATTCAGGTGGGCCTCAGTAGGTCTAAAATACCTAGGCCTCTGCATTACTAGGAGCGCCTCACTGAATTACCAAAATAACATCAAAATGACTATCAATCAGATTGTCACTCAGATGAAACTTTAGAAAGACTTTCCCCTTTCCCTTTTTGGGAGGAATGCTCTTTTTAAAACAGTGCTCTTTCCTAAACCTTTGTACAAGATATATACTGTATTTTACTGTGTTAGGTCCAAAACAAAACAAAGACCTTCAAACTGGTCAATGTCTTTCCTATGGAAGAAGGATCCGGGATAACATACTCAGAATTAAAAGAGGAACAAAGGACTAGGAGGTCTAAATGTGACAGATCTTCATTTTTGGAATTCAGCAGCACAACTCCTATGGAATTGGATCGCAAGGTGATCACAGTTTTGTGTGTATGGTATGATAAAAAGTTATTGCTGTTCCTTGTTTTCCAGCCAATCTGATACACTGTGAGGGAGTGAGGGGGATAGTAAAGAGCACTCCCTTACTGATACTGCAATTGCATAGCAGGGGGCACTAGCTCAAGAGTAAGACACCTTAGGAGAGATGAGACAACCCTGTTGAATCAAGGGGGTAGGACTCAAGTAGTCTCTTAATTCAAAGCAAGGCAAAAGTCTTGAAATGGGACTGTGGCTTCGAGGGCCTAAGATACTGTCAGTGGCTGCCATGCCCCAAACACAGGTTGCAACAGTCTTTCTCTAATCAGGTACCATCGTTTAGCCCCAGTCAGACCCCAGAACAAACTCCACATAAATTCTGCGTAAGAGGTTTGCTAACCTCAGCCACGCAGAATGTCTAGCTATGGTAGTCAAGGCGTATACTAGGGAACACTGCTTCCTTCCTTCACCTGGGCTTCTCTTCAACACACACATTGGGAAGCCTGTGAAGTAATAGGACTCAGATTTCTGAACTAATAAAGAGTTTTGTTGTACCTTTCATGTGTGTGTCTGACTGTGTGTGCACAAACCTAGTCCCAAAACCTGCTCAAGCTATTACAGGCACCATAGCACACACAGGTACTCAGCATCTCTTAACTAAATTGATAGCATTAATATGGAGGTTTTTGTGCAAGAAGGATAATAAAATAATGAGCTTCTTGCCGATAAGAACATAAGAATAGCCTTACTGGGTCAGACCAATGGTCCATCAAGTCCAGTAGCCCGTTCTCACGGTGGCCAATCCAGGTCACTAGTACCTGGCCAAAACCCAAGGAATAGCAATATTTCATGCTACTGATCCAGGGCAAGCAGTGGCTTCCCCATGTCTTTCCCAATAACAGACTATGGACTTTTCCTCCAGGAACTTGTCCAAACCTTTCTTAAAACCAGCTACGCTATCCACTCTTTCCACATCCTCTGGCAACGCGTTCCAGAGCTTAACTATTCTCTGAGTGAAAAAAAAATCGATCCACTTGTACACGTTCTACTCCATTCAGGATTTTGTAGACTTCAATTATATCTCCCCTCCAAGCTGAAGAGCCCTAACCGTTTTAGTCTTTCCTCATATGAGAGGAGTTCCATCCCCTTTACTAAACTTTTTGCTAGGCATGGATATGGAAAAATAAAATAATAGTTGATAAGCTATCATGATGTACAGACTTGATCAGCTATGTACCAAATATCAGATGGAAAAACACTCATAGGTGACTGGGTCCTGCACAGCTCTGGCCACCTTGTTTGGCAGACTGGATGGACCGCACGGGTCTTTATCTGCCATCATAAGGGTGATAGTATCTGAGGATCTGAAAGCAAAGACATAGTGCGACAAGGCAGTAGCTGTAGCCAGAAGGATGCTGGGCTGTATAGAGCAGTGTTCTTCAACCTTTTCACACCTAAGGACCGGCGGGAAAAAAAAAATTATTTTGTGGACCAGCAAACTACTAGGACTGAAATTTAAAACCCCCGTTTCCGCCCCGTCTCTGCGAGCTCGGTCCTCGCATACCATCTGATCCCATCCGCACAAGCCTCAGTTATGATTGTATACTGAATGTATTTTATTAAAGTATAAAAAGAAACAATATTCTGTACAATTGTCATTTTATAAATACAAATAATACAGAGCAAGGATCAACAAAACCCTTGTCTCCCCTCCCCTTCACATATATCCCCTCTACTATCAAGAAAACTGAATAAGCCAAATTATTACAGAATGCTACACAGAAATATCATGCTAACAGAATACCGCAGTCACACATAGCAGGAATAGGGTTAGGGGAGTGCAACTAGGGCAACTGCCCCTCTGGTCAGAGAGAGCCCTAAGCCACTGCCTGGACTTTGCAGTCCCCAGTTATGTCTAACACCAGCTCTAGCAGGATATATATTTCAAATCTGATATATTCTAAATAAAATTATTTGTTTCTACCTTTTGTTGTCTCTGGTTTCTGCTTTCATCTTCTTTTCACTCTCTTCCTTCCAGCGTCTGCCCTCTCTGTCTCTTCAATCCAGCATCTGCCCCTTCCATCTGTCTGATCTCTCCCCCTTCCATATGGTATGTGTCTTCTTTCTATGCCCCCCTCCTCTTTCCATCCAGCCTATGCCCCTCTCTCCTTTTTACACGATTCATTCCAGCTTCACTGCTCTCTTCATTTTTATCTCTCCTACACCAGATCTTGCATCTTTGTCCCTCTCAATTTCTCTGCTGACCCCCCTTCCCATCTCATTCCTGTCTCTCCCCTTCCCCTCCTCTAATCTCCCTGCAAGCTGTTTCCTTCCTTTTTTTTCTCCCTTCCCTCCTCCCCCTGTCCAGCAGTAACTCTCTTCCCTTTCCTTTCCCTCCTCCCCTCTCAGCAGCATCTCTCCTTCTACCTCCCTCCAGGTCCAGTAGCAGCTGTCCCTTTTTTCCCCTTGCCCAGCAGCTTCCCAGACTCCTTTCCCTCCTCCCCTCCCAGCAGCATCTCTCCTTCTCCCTCTCCAGGTCCAGTAGCAGCTGTCCCTTTTTCCCCTTGCCAAGCAGCTTCCAAGACTCCTTGCCCAGCAGCATCTCTCCTTCTCCCTCTCTAGGTCCAGTAGCAGCTATCCCTTTTTCACCATGCCCAGCAGCTTCCCAGACTCCTTTCCCTCCTCCCCTCCCAGCAGCATCTCTCCTTATCCCTCTCCAGGTCCAGTAGCAGCTGTCCCTTTTTCCCCTTGCCAAGCAGTTTCCAAGACTCCTTGCCCAGCAGCATCTCTCCTTCTCCCTCTCTAGGTCCAGTAGCAGCTATCCCTTTTTCACCATGCCCAGCAGATTCCAAGACTCCTTTCCCTCCTCCCCTCCAAGCAGCATCTCTCCTTCTCCCTCTCTAGGTCCAGTAGCAGCTGTCCCTTTTTCCCCTTGCCCAGCAGCTTCCCAGACTCCTTTCCCTCCTCCCCTCCCAGCAGCATCTCTCCTTCTCCCTCTCCAGGTCCAGTAGCAGCTGTCCCTTTTTCCCCTTGCCCAGCACCTTCCCAGACTCCTTTCCCTCCTCCCCTCCCAGCAGCATCTCTCCTTCTCCCTCTCTAGGTCCAGTAGCAGCTATCTCTTTTTCACCATGCCCAGCAGCTTCCCAGACTCCTTTCCCTCCTCCCCTCCCAGCAGCATCTCTCCTTCTCCCTCTCTAGGTCCAGTAGCAGCTATCCCTTTTTCACCATGCCCAGCAGCTTCCCAGACTCTTCCCTCCTCCCCTCCCAGCAGCATCTCTCCTTCTCCCTCTCTAGGTCCAGTAGCAGCTATCCCTTTTTCACCATGCCCAGCAGCTTCCCAGACTCCTTTTCCTCCTCCCCTCCCAGCAGCATCTCTCCTTCTCCCTCTCTAGGTCCAGTAGCAGCTATCCCTTTTTCACCATGCCCAGCAGCTTCCCAGACTCCTTTCCCTCCTCCCCTCCCAGCAGCATCTCTCCTTATCCCTCTCCAGGTCCAGTAGCAGCTGTCCCTTTTTCCCCTTGCCAAGCAGCTTCCAAGACTCCTTGCCCAGCAGCATCTCTCCTTCTCCCTCTCTAGGTCCAGTAGCAGCTATCCCTTTTTCACCATGCCCAGCAGATTCCAAGACTCCTTTCCCTCCTCCCCTCCAAGCAGCATCTCTCCTTCTCCCTCTCTAGGTCCAGTAGCAGCTGTCCCTTTTTCCCCTTGCCCAGCAGCTTCCCAGACTCCTTTCCCTCCTCCCCTCCCAGCAACATCTCTCCTTCTCCCTCTCCAGGTCCAGTAGCAGCTGTCCCTTTTTCCCCTTGCCCAGCACCTTCCCAGACTCCTTTCCCTCCTCCCCTCCCAGCAGCATCTCTCCTTCTCCCTCTCTAGGTCCAGTAGCAGCTATCTCTTTTTCACCATGCCCAGCAGCTTCCCAGACTCCTTTCCCTCCTCCCCTCCCAGCAGCATCTCTCCTTCTCCCTCTCTAGGTCCAGTAGCAGCTATCCCTTTTTCACCATGCCCAGCAGCTTCCCAGACTCTTCCCTCCTCCCCTCCCAGCAGCATCTCTCCTTCTCCCTCTCTAGGTCCAGTAGCAGCTATCCCTTTTTCACCATGCCCAGCAGCTTCCCAGACTCCTTTTCCTCCTCCCCTCCCAGCAGCATCTCTCCTTCTCCCTCTCTAGGTCCAGTAGCAGCTATCCCTTTTTCACCATGCCCAGCAGCTTCCCAGACTCCTTTCCCTCCTCCCCTCTCAGCAGCATCTCTCCTTCTCCCTCTCTAGGTCCAGTAGCAGCTATCCCTTTTTCACCATGCCCAGCAGCTTCCCAGACTCCTTTCCCTCCTCCCCTCCCAGCAGCATCTCTCCTTCTCCCTCTCTAGGTCCAGTAGCAGCTATCCCTTTTTCACCATGCCCAGCAGCTTCCCAGACTCCTTTCCCTCCTCCCTTCCCAGCAGCATCTCTCCTCCCTCTCCAAGTCCAGTAACAGCTGTCTCTTTTTTTTTTTTTTCACCATGCCAGCAGCTTTCTCCCCTCCCAGCAACTCTCCTTACTTGCCAGTGCTGCAATTCAGTAAGGCAGCCTCGGGTCCTTTGTTGGGTCGCACCGCCTCTGAGGAAAGCGGAAGTTGCATCATCAGAGGCGGCCCGACTCAGCAAAAGCTCCAAGGCTTCCTTCCTGAATCGCTGCGCTTGTAAGGAGAGCCGCTGGGAGGGAAGAAAGCACAGTCTGAGGCTCCCCATTATATCTCCAGCCCTGCGCTCCTCGATCTTGCTGGTCATGCGCGGACCGGCAGGAAATTGAAGATGTTGATCTCGCTGGTCCTGTGCGGACCGGCAAGAATTTTCTGCAGACCAGCACCGGTCTGCGGACCGACGGTTGAAGAACTGTGGTATAGAGAAAGGCTTAACTGCAGAAGATAGGTATTGATGTCCTTGTACAAGTTGTTGATGAAGTCACACTTGGAATATTGTGTTAAATTCTGGAGACCGTATATGGCAAAGGATATAAGAATATAAACAAAGTTAGATCCGAATCTCAGAATCTAGCTGACTATAATGCTATATTAATCCTCAGATGCACCACTCCACATTCAAACTTTATCACAACGTTAAGTTTGATGTGCAAAATCTTCCCTGGATCAATTTTGTCTAAATATTTACTTATACACCTATAATTTTTAAAATTTTTAAATTTTATAGCATTTTAATATTTCAAAATATTTCATTATCACTATCATTATCATGGTTTTTCTTGCTTGTTCTGATACCTTTGTACTTTACCATGAATATTGGTATTTCTATTTTACTTGTACTATATATGCATAGTCTCCCATTTCATGCAATTTAATGTACTTGGCAAGTGTTTTTCTTGTTCTTTGTGCTCTCCTTTTGGGAGCGCTCTATTATTGGATTTTATTTTCCTATAAAATCAATAAAACTGTTTGAACTAAAAAAGTATTAAATAATTTAGAGAATATTTATAAAGTGAACTTAGCTTTTAATGTGTGGTCATTGTAGGGACATCTTTTGCCGACATGTTTCGCGATGAAACGCTTTCTCAAGGCTGGGTCCCTAACAAAAACACAACCTATTATTAGGGCACACATCCTATCATATTAAAAGCAATGCTAAATTACCATAAATATGTTCAATATATATCGTATATCGCTTACCTAACTTTATCAACGCCATCCATATTTACCACTACATGGCGGCGGTTTGTTCTACTCTCTATTTAACTGCCTCAACGAGTCATCTGTGAGGGACGTGATGACATCATCACTCACATGTTAACACTGATACGAAAGAGAATTAAAATAAGACTAACCCCTCTTCGCTATAACCAAGTAGACTTAAAAATCTTTATGTACAAAATTATATGAGATCCCCATTCCAACTCCTCGTTCAGACCATAAGGAGCCACCGTATTTAAATTATATATCCACCGTTGTTCTCTAAAATTTAATATCTGTTCATAGTTCCCACCCTTCTTCTCCCCTAAGCTATCTATCACTCGCCATCGTATATCTGAAATCATATGCTTCTTCATGAGCCAATGTTGTACATTTGAAGCCTGTACATTTTCGGTGGTAATTCTAGACTTGTGTTCATTCAGCCTAACTTGTATTTGGCGCTTAGTACGCCCCACATAAACTAACCCACAGGGGTATAATAAAATGCATACAACCCCTGCTGTTTTACATGTCGTGTTATTTTTAGCTCTGATTTTAATTTTAGTTTGAGGATCAGTCGACTACTCACCTGTCAACGTGGAATGACACCATTGACAGTGTTCACATTTTTCATGAGAATAAGTTCCCCCCACAGGGGTCATATAAGGTTTATGCTGGATCAACATTTGTCCCGAGGTTTTACCCTTAGTAAAGGCAAATCTCGGGAATTTTTCAAAACCTGAATGGTATTGTACTATATGCCAGTATTCTTTAATACAAGCTATCATCTGTTTAGCAGCTTCAGAATAGGGAAGTATACAAGTAATTTGTTCATCTTCAACCATAACGGTCTGTTCCTTCAAGAGTAGATTTCTCTGAGCAAATTTAGATCTAATATATGCTCGTTTAATAGCCCTCTTTGGATAACCACGGCTTAGAAATCTTCATTCCAAATCTTTGGCTGCTATTTGAAATTTTTCCATCGAAGAACAGACTCTCCTTGCTCTAAAGAATTGGCTAATGGGAAGATTAAAATTTTAGACTAAAAGGGTGGTCACTAGTAATGTAATGTAATGTAATTTATTTCTTGTATACCGCTACATCCGTTAGGTTCTAAGCGGTTTTAAGAAAATATACATTTGAAATTAAAATAAGAAGTAAGAAAGGTGCTTAATAAGTTCCCTTACTGTCCCAAAGGCTCACAATCTAACTAAAGCACCTGAAGGTTGTTAAAGAAGTGAAAAATAAAGAAGAAGATTAAGGTTAAACACTAGTAAAGTGAAGAAATGTATTACGGGCTATAGGTTTTCTATACAGATCCGTACTCAACTGCATATGTTCTTTCAATATACATATATCTAAAAAATCAATCGAGGATTTACTATACGTGATGGTAAATTGTAAATTGGGATCTCTACCATTGAGCCAGTATAGAAATTCTTTAAGCTCCTCATCTGTGCCGGTCCATAGAAAGAAAATATCGTCCAGGAAACATTTCCATATTTTAATTCTCTGAAAATATGTAGAATAAAGTTCTTGTGTTTCAAATCTACCCACATAAAGGGTGTATAAGTAAATATTTAGACGAAATTGATCCAGGGAAGATTTTGCACATCAAGCTTAACGTTGTGATAAAGTTTGAACGTGGAATGGTGCATCTGAGGATCAATATAGCATTATAGTCCAAGCGATGAAAATAGTAAGGGGTTTGAGCCAAAAGACATATAAGGAGAGACTGGAAGATCTGAATATGTATACAGTACTTTAGAGGAGAGGAGAGATAGGGGAGATATGATAGAGACATTTAAATACTTAAAAGGTATTAATTCAGAACCAAATCTTTTCCAAAGGAATATGGTAAATCTAGGCACAAATTGAGGTTATGGGGCAGTAGAGCTAAGAGCAATGTTAGTAAAAAAAATTTTCATGGAAAGGGTGGTGGATGCCTGGAATGCCTGCCCGAGGGAAGTGGTAGAGAGCAAAACAATGACAGAATTTTTAAAAGCATGGGACAAACACGGAGGATCTTGAATCAGTAAGTGAAGGGTATAAATTGAAGAACTAGGGCAGAAACTGAGCAGACTTACATGAGCAATGTACATACCCTATATCAGTGTTTTTCAACCTTTTTTGGGCAAAGGCACACTTGTTTCATGAAAAAAATCACGAGGCACACCACCATTAGAAAATGTTAAAAAATTTAACTCTGTGCCTATATTGACTATATATAAAGTAATTCTCTTGAATAGGAATCAAATAAACACAAAGAAAGTATTTTATAATGCTGCCACCGCCACTGGGGAATAGGCTGCCACTAACGCCATCGGGAACAGGCCGGCACCGAATTCTCCCTGCTTCTCTTCCCCGCGGGGCCGACCAACTTTCGCCACCCGTCATCAATTCTAACGGAGAGGACGTTCTAGGCCAGCCAGGCAGCGATTGGCTGGCCCAGAACGTCCTCTCCGACGTCAGAATTGATGCGAGTGGCGAGAGTTGGCCGGCCCCACAGGGAAAAGCAGGGAGAACTTGGCGCTGGCCTGTTCCCGATGGCGGCGGTGGCACTCAAGTGGCTAAAGAGCCGCAGTTTGCCGGCCTAGGGACAACACTGGAGGGTGGCCAGCTGTGCACCCCCTTGGGACGTAAACCCGGGGTGGAGCAGACTGCCCCCCTCCCCACCCTGGTATGCCACTATCTGTACCTCACTTCCTCCCTATGACCAAAAAGTCTCCTTTCTTCTATTCCCCGTGTACACAACCATCTCTTTCCCTCTCTTCCTCTCTCCAAAGTCCATGCCTTCTGTGTCCAAACACTCATTCCCTCCCCCACCTCAGCATCTCTTTCCCTCCCTTCCTCTCTCCCAAGTCCATTTCTTCTGTGTCCAAACACTCATTCCCTCCCCCACCTCAGCATCTCTTTCCCTCCCTTCCTCTCTCCCAAGTCCATTTCTTCTGTGTCCAAAAACGCATTCCCTCCCCCACCTCAGCATCTCTTTCCCTCCCTTCCTCTCTCCCAAGTCCATTTCTTCTGTGTCCAAAAACGCATTCCCTCCCCCACCTCAGCATCTCTTTCCCTCCCTTCCTCTCTCCCAAGTCCATTTCTTCTGTGTCCAAAAACGCATTCCCTCCCCCACCTCAGCATCTCTTTCCCTCCCTTCCTCTCTCCCAAGTCCATTTCTTCTGTGTCCAAAAACGCATTCCCTCCCCCACCTCAGCATCTCTTTCCCTCCCTTCCTCTCTCCCAAGTTCATGCCTTGTGTCCAAAACGCACTCCCTCCCCCCTTTTGTGTTCCGTGTTTGCCTCCCAGCCCATCTTTGCAACTTTCTCAGCAAAACGAAGCTAAAGCCGCGAGGCTTGTCTTCTGCTTCCTGCCTGCCCTGCCGCGCACAAATAGCCGAACGGAAGTATTCTCCGACGTCAGCGCTGACGTCGGAGGGCAGGCTTTGCTTAAGCCCTCCCTCCGACGTCAGCGCTGACATCGGGGAACGCTTGCGATCGGCTATATGTTAGCTGCAGGGCAGGCAGGAACAAAAGATGAGCCTCGCGGCTCGAGATGTATTGAACTCCGCGGGTCCCCCGTTCAGCTCTCTCCTGTCCACGTGGGGCGGACTGCCCCTCTCCCTAGACTGGTGGTACTGCCCTGATGGCGGCCCTGACCGTACGGCACACCAGGCAACATCTCGCGGCACACTAGTGTGCCGCGGAACAGCGGTTGAAAAACACTGCCCTATATGACTGAATGCTTGGGATGGGATGGGGAGGGCTTCGACGGGAACTACAATAGTTTGGGATGGTTTAGAAAGGCCGGAGTGAACTTGGACAGCAACTCCAGTAGTTGGAACCTAATGACAGTACCAGGCAGACTTCTACAGCAGAAATATCAAAGAATAGACTGTTGGGCAGACTGGATGGACCACAAGGGTCATTATCTGCCATTATTTACTATGCTACTATGTTACTATCACTATTGTGTTACTGCGTCACACTTACACAAGCTCCTTTCATGCATATAGAGGCAGTTCACAGGACCTGTGCTATGATGATTTCACTAAGTACTTTAGTCTTTGCACTGGTCTTCACAGACACTGTCCTCTACCACTGGTTTGCTGTCCCTCAGGTACAGCTGGGCAATCTGTCTCTCTCTTGCTCAGGTAACTGGAAGTGGTTCTGGGATCTGGATTCTACTGGGGCTACCATAAAGCTCCAGAAAAAGGAGGACAGATTGAGACATCCGTGTTTTTAACCTCCATTGCTTTCAGTGGAAGTAACACGTAGATGTTTCAATCTGCCCTCCTAACTTCTGTTTTGAGCTTTTTGGGGAGAATGGGATAGAAAACTAATTACATAAATAAATATTGCTTTCAATAGAAGTAAAACCTGGATGTCTCATTCTATCCTCCTTTTTCTGGATTCACAAAGAAGAAATCCAGGGATATACTAGCTCATAAACCCAGTGTATAGCACTATAACACTAGATACTATAAATATATATATATATATATATATATATATATATATATATACACACACACTTTGGGCACGCTTGCTCACTTCACACTATTACCAAAAGTCAAGTATATGTGCTCAGAGAACCATTGACTTTTAGAGACCGTACGCTGAGCAAGAGAACCTAGCTCCTTTTTCTAGAGACTCTTCTCAGATTCTCTCTCTCTTTGCAGCATTTCTCAGGCTTCTTGGGACAGTCTCTCTTATAGCATAGCTCTCTCTGCAGTATCTCTCAGGCTTAGATTCTTAAAAAAACTGTTAAAAAGCTATGGGCTGTTATCGCAGCCGTTCTGGTAGCGAATTAAAAAAAAGTGAGCCATTCTCCAAAAAATGCTCATGTAAATGAGGTTGGAGGAGAGTAGCAAAGACTCGCTAAATTTGCATGTGTCCATCACTGGTGATAGCAATGGGCACATGTGCAGAAAATATGTAAAAACAAACACAACAACAACCGGAGAGATGATCAATCTCTCCTGCTGCCAACCAACACCAGCCCTCCACCCCCTTCCCCCGGCAGCGGCAGAGATGCCCATTTTCTCCTGCTCCTACACAGCACCCCCCTTCCCCCGCAGCGGCTTTTCTAGAAGTCTCCAACAATGCCATGCTGGGGTTTTAAACAGTGCTGTCACTGTACCGGTACCCCTGGACCAGTTGCTGATTTTTGTCACCAAAAGCCAATGCTGCTCTTGGAGAATGGCTTGGCGATTTTTAAGAATCCACTGCAGTACTCACTTCAATGTTGAAGAGTCCATTTGCATATCAGTGTCAGAGACTGCTAGAATATGTAGTCGATGATTCTACCTATTGAAATTAGCACTGGAAGTCCCACAGTGCGCCAGGATTAGTTTGGCAGAAATCCAGAACAGGCCAAAACGTCTCCCTCCTGGAATGGGTAATTTGGCAACTCTGCTGACTAGTTCTTTGGGGATTCCCTATTTTTATTTCATAGATTTCTATACTGCACCATTTACCATTCTAGGTGGTGTACAATACAAATAAAAACATACACCAAATCATTTCTACATTAATTCTGAAGTATCATGTGACAATTATGGATTAGTCAAAATCATGCAGTCTTCATTATCATTAAATACTTTGAGGAAGCACACTGAAATGGGGTTTTCAACAATTTCTTAAATTGACTCAATGATCTGAGCATTCGCATAGTTGGAGGCAACTTATTTCATAATTTCAGTCCTATAATATAGAAAACTGAGGCTTTTTATTTTCTATATCTTCTGTAGTACAGCTCTTTGTGTTTGTTTTTTTCCTGGAAAGTGGATCTCCTGTTGTTTTCCACATGGTTCTATTTCTATAAGCAAAAGGTTTTCTCAGGCTTCTACTGTATTTTTATTCTTTCTTCCTGTTGCTGCTCTGCAGTTTCCCTCTTGGCCCCCAGGATGAGATCTCTCCAGCCCTTTTCAATGGGCTATGCTGGGAAGAAACTTGTTCCTGGCAGCTGGACTGCCCTCTCTGCCTTCTGCAGCAGCCTGGTGCTTCTCCCAAGCTACAGCTGAGTTTATTGATACACCTGCCAGCCTTGGCCCCACAGCTTTTCAATGGTTGCATAGTAACATAGTAGATGACAGCAGATAAAGACCCGAATGGTCCATCCAATCTGCCCAACCTGATTCAATTAAAATTTTTTTTTTCTTAGCTATTTCTGGGCAAGAATCCAAAGCTCTACCCGGTACTGTGCTTGGGTTCCAACTGCCGAAATCTCCGTTAAAACCTACTCCAGCCCATCTGCACCCTCCCAGCCACTGAAGCCCTCCCCAGCCCATCTCCCACCAAACGGCCATACATAGACACTCTGCACTCTGTCCCTTTTTTTTTTTTTTTGCTGTAGCTTGCAGCAGGCCAGCTTCCTTTGTTTCTCTCTTTTTTTAAACTTTGGCTGCCATCACTTCAGCCCATTTGCCACGCAGCTAGCACCACCTCTGCCCCTGTAGTCTCCCTAGGGTTGGAGTATGTAAACATAGTCACTGGCTACAATAGGATGATGCAAGTGGATCTGTCATTTTGTGACACTCTCTGCTTAGTGGGGGGGGGGGGGGGGTCTTTCAGGGTCCTTTTTTGCCCACCATCTTGTTCAGCCTCTTTTGCAGACATTAGCTGGGGCAGGGGTCTACATGCATCAGCTGTAATAGTGCAGATTTATGCCAATGACATTAAGTTCCTCATTGTAGACCACAGAGAACATAATGCTTGGGTAAAGTTGAGCCATTGCTGGCCTTCATTGCATTATGAATAACTCCAATTAATTGGCTTTCAATGCATGCAGGATGGAATAGTTGTGGATTAGAGTAGTTCTCTGCCGCCCCCCCCCCGCCCATTGGTGCTGAAGTGTGGGGATTATACTTTACCTGTAAAGAGTAGAGTGTGCAATTTAGGGGTTTTGATGGGCTCTCAGTTGTCTCAAATTTGTTCATTTGTTCATTGTTCTACAAGTTGTGGTTTCTGCATAATTTATGGATTCACTTGGCTGTTGAAGACTTTTGTCTGGTTTTTCAATCTATGCAGGTAATATCCCGTGCCAGTAAGTAACATGTAAGCTGTGAGCTGAACTAACCTGGATATTCAGTGCTGGGGCATAAATGGCTCCTAGCACTGAATATCCACTGAAGTGGAAGTTAATCAGGCACCAACCAATATTAAACCAGTGCTCAGTTAACTTGGTGCAGAATGGAAAAATCAAGGTAATATTTTTAATGGATTTTAATTGATGAAGAAAAAAAGAAACCAGGTCTAACAACATTAAAAACCTGCTGGGTAAAAGACATGTGAATTCATTACTACTCCAAGGTATTAAATGAATCAACTAACTTAAAGCATTACATGAAAGTGGTATGTACTACCTCAGAAATGTGGTCCTTTATGTTTCAAGCTGCTTGCTGTACTGTAAGTGTGAGAGGCACAGCCCTCCACAGACACACACAGCTGCATTTTCTGTAATTGCTCTTTTGACTTGGTATTTTTTGCCAGATGTTTTATGGACCCTATGACCCGGGAAAGGGAATGGGACGTGTATACCACCTTTTTGTGGTTACACATTCAAAGCGGTTTGCATATATAGAGGTACTTATTGTGTACCTGAGGCAATGGAGGAAGTGGTAACATTATGTTATGATTTTTGTTAGTGTGGGGGCGTTGTGATCCTTTGTATTGTTTTGCTTTTTGTTTTGTTTCTAATTATTCAATCTTTAATTATTCACCATTCTGGAGCACACAGCCACAGAGAGGTATAGCCAAACAATCTGGGCTCTTAGAAGTAATTTGCCAGAATGATACTTTTTAAAGTTATAGTTACTAATAATTAAAAGAAAATCTAATGTAAAAACACAAAGGAAGAAGCAAATGAACAAATATATAAAAATATATAAGACCCAACAAAACCCCTACCTAATCTTCCCCTCCCCCTCCCTTAATGTGATGAATCTTCAAGTATAATGGTATAAGTGTCAAAATAAGCAACTGGTTAAACAGTATACCAAATTAAATTGTATATCATCCAGGTTGAACAGTATATCAAACAACATCAATAGGAATCAGATGAACAATTTATAGAACAGTGAAAATTTGGATCATTACCACACCAATGGCAGCCACCTTGTTCCTTCCAATCTTGGGAAGTAGCCGTCATTTTGTTGTATCTTCTGAATTCCTCACAAGCAGCTTTCCAACCTGAAAAGGTAGTATTCTTCCAGGCCTGGAAAAAAGTAATTTTTGCAGCCAGCTGAAATGTCATTATCAATTTTCCTTTCCTACTCCGCTCTGCTGGGAAACTCCCAATAAACAGAATTCTCCAGACTATCTCTGACCAACCCTGAATAGTACCCCGTACTTGGTCCCAATATCATTTACTTTTGTGCATTCCCAAAGATGTTCATAGGTGTCCTCTCCAGCAGTGCCGTTGACTATTACTTAACCCAGGGTGCTAGAGGTTTTTAGCTCATGCTAGTGTGGTAAATGTTCTGCTACTGATAGAATTCCTATGAGTGTCGGAGCACTTACCTTGCTGGGCTACACTAAAGACCTCTAGCGCAGCTTGATAAAACGAGGGGGGGGGGGGGGGAAGAATCAGGTAGATAAGTCTACTTCTGGGGTGTCCAGTATACATGAAGCACTACCATATACTGCAGTTGCTTATAATCATTAACCCCCAGAATAATGAATGAACCAATACACTTGATCCCAAAAGGCATCCTCTTCCTGAAAAAGTAACCAGGCTTCTGAACCAGGCTTCTGAACCAGGCTCCTGAAAAAGTAACCAAGCTTTCTGATAAGGCTGGTCCATTAGACTTGCCAGCAAACCAAAGTCTCTGTAGATCTAGTTAGTATTTTTCTGATGGGATTTTGAAAAGTGTCTTTTTTTAATAGTCAAAGTGTTTCTGCTTTTTGTTGTATTGTATATATTTATTTTTTCACTGCACCGATCAGTTTTACCAAATGTGTAGTCTGTAAATTGTATTGAATAAAAATAAAGCATTCTCTTTCCCCCTCTGCCCCATTCAGCATCCCCTTTTTTCTGTCCTTTCTCCTACAACCAGCATCTTCCATTTCAGTCTCCTCCCCTACTAGTCCACTATATTCCCTTTCTTCTCCACCTGCCTCATCCAGCATCTCCCCTATCTCTGTTCTCTCCTTCCCATCCAACATCCTCCTTTTCATTTTCTCCTACATCCAACATCTTCCCTTTCTCTCTCTACCACTACCTCATCCATATCTATCATCTCCCGCACTACCAGCATCTTTCATTTTATTCTCCTTCCCATCCCAATGATTCTTCCCATTGCAATCTGTGCTATAGATCCTATAACACAACAGGACACGCTTGCCAGAAATCCAGCACTTTTCTAAAATTATTCTTTTGGAACTGAGTAACTTGGCATTAAATACATGAACTGTACAGCAGGATCATTACTGTCTTTGGTAATATACTGTTGTGCCTGAAATTACACACATTGCTACATTATGAAATAGTACTAACCCACTATTTATCATCATTACAACAGATTATGTTTTGGCAGCCTGCAATACATGTACCTATAGTAGAAGAGTGCACTGAAGGAGAAACACAGGACTTTTCAACACTGTTAATGTATAACTGCCCCCTATTCATTGGACACCAGCTACTTAAAAATGCCTAATGAATTCTTGAGCTCATTTTTGATGCAGAACTCAAATTTGAAACCCTTGCCCTTCGTAACTCACTGCCATTTGGGGCCGAAGCTGTAAATTCAAACCATTAGCGCCCAATGACGGTGGTGAAATAGATAGTGTTGCTTCCTGGGGGAAAATTTCAGGAGCTTCCTGCAATATGCGGACCTGATGTAATTTCCCTTCTTTGTAAAATAACAGTACAAAGGATGACACCATTTATACTTAATGTTCAGCTCACAAAGATGCCATATGAAGGGTTTGAGATCTGCACAGCGGTGCAGCATCATGCACATGCACAAAATCCTGGTAGATCTCAGTGGGGTAAGAATCCCAGGAGAAATTGTCCGCTTCCCTCATCATTTTCGATCTTTTGTCTTGTAGTTGGTAAAGCAGGCCATAATATCTTTAGGGCAATTATTTTGTGGCACACCCAAAGCACAGTAGGCCCTGTCCAGATTAATAACCTGAGCCTCTACCTGCAGCAGGGAACTCACAATCTGTTGCACCATGTGCTCGCAATCATTGTAAGTGGGAACCTTAAAGCGTAAGTTGTTGCTTCTGCTGCGGTTTTCTAAGTCCTCCAATTTATCTTGCAAAAAGGTATTACCCGCTTGGAGATTTGTCAAATATTTATCCATAGTTTCTAGTAAGTCCGCTTGATCTTCCAAGTGTTGTTCCATTTCTTCAACTCGGGCTCCTAATTCTTGTATCTCGGCTCTCAATTCTGTCCCCAGAGAAGACACTTCCGATTGCACCACTTTAAGATCATTGATGTAGTATATCTAGATTTTCAGAAAGCTTTTGATAAAGTTCCTCTTGAGAGGCTCCTGAGAAAATTAGAGTCATAGGATAGGTGGCAAAATTCAGTTGTGGATTAGGAATTGGTTATCGGATAGAAAACAGAGGGTAGGGTGAAATGGTAATTTTTCTTAATGGAGGACAGTGAAGTGCCGCAGGGGTATGTACTAGGACCGATGCTATTTAACTTATTTATAAATGATCTGGAAGTTGGAATGATGAGTGAGGTGATTAAATTTGCAGATGACACTAAACTGCTCAAAATTGTTATAACGCATGTGGATTGTGAAAAATTACAGGCAGGCCTTAGGAAATTGGAAGACTGAGCGTCCAAGTGGCAGATGAAATTTAATGTTGACAAATGCAAAGTGATGCACATTGGGAAGAATAACCCGTATTACAGTTACCAGATGCTATGGTCTACCTTGGGGGTTAGCACCCAAGAAAGAGATCTGGGGTTTCATTGTAGACAATATGATGAAACATTCTGCCTAATGTGCAGTGGCGGCCAAACAAGCAAAGAAGATGCTAGGAATTATGAAAAAAAAAAAAAGGGATGGTTAACAAGACTAAGGATATTATAATGTCTCTGTATTGTTCCACCTAGAGTATTGCATTCATTTCTAGTCTCCTTATCTCAAGAAAGATATAGCGGTGCTAGAAAAGGTTCAAAGGAGAGCGACTAAGATAATAAAAGGATGGAACTCCTCTCGTATGAGGAAAGACTGGAAAGGTTAGGGCTCTTCAGCCTGGAAAAGAGAAGGCTGAGGGGAGATATGATTGAAGCCTATAAAATCCTGAGTGGAATAGTACAAGTGGATCGATTTTTCACTCCGTCAAAAGTTAGAAAAACTAGGGTACACACGATGAAATTGCAGGGAAATACTTTTAAAACCAATAGGAGGAAATTTTTTTTCACTCAGAGAATAGTTAAGCTCTGGAACGCAATGCCAGAGGTTGTGGTAAAGTTGGATAGCATAGCAGGTTTTAAGAAAGGTTTGGACAAATTCCAGGAGGAAAAGTCCATAGTCTGTTATTCAGAAATGGGAGAAGCCTCTGCTTGCTCTAGAGCGGTAGCATGGAATGTTGCTACTCTTTGGGTTTTGGTCAGGTACTAGTGACCTGGATTGTCACCGTGAGACTGGGCTACTGGGCTTGATGGACCATTGGTCTGACCCAGTAAGGCTTTTCATATGTTCTAATCCAAACATACATTTTTTGCATGGGATCCAGTGGGGGAGTATCTGCAGTTGCATCGGTATCCAATAGGTTCTCCAGCAGTGAAGCTTCAGCTGCACGCGTTGTAGGTTTCACCTCTGGCATGTAGGCAAAGCCTGAAAGATCCACAGTCTGAGTTGAATGATAGCTATTTTGCCAAGTGACAGGCAGTGTTCGGTAGAAAAGATTGCTGCTTGAACTGCAAAAAAAAAGCTTTATTGGTGAGGGTAGCTGTGAATATAGTTCAGAATAGCTAATATCCTCTTTACTATCCATTTACACGGGCTGTGTGCTGGTGCCTAATGCAAGATTTTGGTTCAGCCCCAACCTTTTTTTTAATGCATTGGGCAGCTCTTAAATTGATTGTTAACTTCTCGCTAATTTCACACTGTGGCCTGTGGTATCATTCTGCATAGTAGTATTTTACCGTGTGATTATCAGAACGGCTCACCATGGTCTTTTACAAGTTTCCTAGCAGCCTCCAACTCTGCCATTCAAATGTATTATGAGGCGATAAATATTAAAATGGATTAATTAATATTTAAACGAGTACTCTGAGTGATTCTCCAAGCATGGCGCGGCTGTTGATGACCAGAAATGACCATCTGGTCTGGAGGTGCTGGTACTGTGAAAAGCATGTCTTAGGCGTGTGTTTCTGATAATTTTTTTTTTTAATACATCATTCACATAAATTATAGTAGTACTGTATAGTTGTATAATAGGCAGCCCGAGAGCTCGTCTCGACGGGCGTACCTAACGCGGAGCTGGGAGGCCCGCGTGGTAGCCCGTCGGGGACGCGGGGCCGTTGGGGGGGAACAGGAGGCAGGGGATTGGTCGGCAGGTCTTTCCGCCGCCGGGAAGACCTGCCATTGGTTAGTCGTGGCCGCGGAGGGCGTCGGGAGGGGGGAGGGTTTATAAGTCGGGCCTCGGAGGACTAAGGGCGTTTCTGGTCCTCCGAGGCGGCTTTCCCGCCCGCCCACCCTTTGGCTTCTGGGTAGAGAGGGGTGAGTTGGGATATTTGGGCGGTATCTCGAGCTACTGGCTGGGCTCATCAGGGGATGAGCGGTGGGCTGGCTGGGAGCTGTGCCTGGTGGGTCAGGTGACCCGGGTTAGTGGGGCATGTGGGGGACATGCCACCCCCCAGATTCTTGCTTCATGCGGGGTCGGGGGCATAACTTGTTTTTTACAGTAGCTCGAAATAATTTGTGTTATAATGTTTATACTGTTTATACATTGTTATGTTATTTAACAACCTGTTATGACCAATAAACAGGGCTGCGGCTATTTTTCACCATAATTAGTGTTGAGTTTTTTGTGGGATAATGTAGGGGAGGGGTAAGGGTTTGAAATATATATAGGTAGCGGGCCTATCCAGATTCCGCTGTTATAGTTTGGGGGAAAAATCTCAAAAGCACATGTTTTGGGCGCATGAGGCATGTCTTATGCACGCTTGTTGAAAGCCAACGCTTGCATCTCCCTCCCTTCCCCTCCATCCAATAGCGCTGGCATGCCTTTGAGTGACACAATAGCCATATGTGATATACGCCTTTGATGGGTGTATATATTGCATTCCAATAAAGCACACCCACGATATATATGTCTATGGCATAGCTTTTTCCTGGCACATGCAAACATTTATGCCTTTTTCCGTGGACTACTCTGCACATGTGCCGATTGCTATCACCAGCGACTCATCTGATGTAAATTTGGCGAGCCTCTGTGAACCTCATTTGTATGTGCGGTTCTTTGAGAATGACTTGTCTTTTTGAAATAATTACATTTATGATTGTGACAGCAGCCCGTCGGATTTTACCAGTGATAGAGAATCCAGCCCTCAGACACAAGTTGACATTTGAAGTGGTATGTTCTGGTCAGCCAGAATACTTGTCCAGTATTCTCATTCCCTAGTCTGATGCAGGTTCTAGGGTCTCACTGGTGGACTCTCCTCCCTTATATACATGGCTCAACTGCACATTAAATTCAGCCTTTCTATATTCTTGCCCCACATCTATGGGATTCTATTCCACATCAGCTTCATTTAGAGAACTCACCTTAGATTTTACAGTGATACGGCCGCACCTCGAACACTGCGTACAGTTCGGGTCGCCATATCTCAAAAAAGATATAGCGGAATTAGAAAAGGTACAGAGAAGGGATGGGACGACTTCCCTTTGAGGAAAGACTTAAGCGGCTAGGGCTCAACAGCTAAGAGAAGAGATGGCTCAGGGGTGATATGATAGAGGTCTATAAAATAATGAGTGGAGTGGAAAGGGTAGATGTGAATCGCTTGTTCACTCTTTCTAAAAATACTAGGACTAGGGGACATACAATGAAGTTACTAAGTAGTAGATTTAAAACAAACTGAAGAAAATATTTCTTCACACAATTTGTAATTAAATTCTGGAATTCGTTGGTGAAGAATGTGGTGAAATCAGTTAGCTTAGCGGGGTTTAAAAAAGGTTTGGATAATTTCCTAAAAGAGAAGTCCATAGGCCATTATTGGGATGGCTTGGGGAAATTCACTGCTCATTCCTAGGATAAGCAGCATAGAATCTGTTTTGCTACTTGGGACCTGGGTTGGCCACTGTTGGAAACAGGATACTGGGCTTGATGGACCTTCGGTCTGTCCCAGTAGGGCAATTCTTATGTTCTTAGCATCCTTATATGCAGGGTTGGCTGTAGGTTATCTCCTACACACAACTATCTGATTAGTCACACAGCAGGGATGCCGATTTTTGGCAAGATGCATTTCTTCCAAACTGCAGGGAAATCTCTTGAAAGTATTCAGAACGCAGAAGGCTTAGCAGAGGAGAGGAATCAGTTCCTTAAAAAAAAAAAGTTTTCTGTTACTGATTAATGCTTCTGAGATTTATCTTGAAATAGATTTACTTCCATCCTCTGCCTTCTTTCTTCCTCGGGATGAGAATTTCGCGTTTTGTGTGTTTGTTATTTTTTGGGAAGGGAGTGTGTGTGTGTGTGTGTGGGGGGGGGGGGGAGACAGAGAGAAGGGTAGAGTGAAACAATGTAACAATTACCCCTCAGAGGACCCCCCCCTCCGTATACTGCGAGATGATTGGCTGGATTTCGGCAGGCGCGGGCCGCCCATTGCTGCGGTGCCTTGTCAGTCGCAGGACTTCGGCGCTCCGGGTCACTGTCAGTGCCTCCAGATCCTTGCCGGAGGCGTGTGCCCGTGTCCCTCCCCCCACCACTTCTTTCTCCTGTGTGCAGAATCGGAGCGGACGGTGAATGGAGCCGGCCGCGGATGCGTTTTAAATAGTGCAGAGCATGGATCGGGGGGCTCCCGCCGCCGGCCTGGAGGAGAGAATGGAGAGCAGAGCCGTCCCTTTCCAGTGCATTCATGTGCAGCTGCAAGGGGGAGCGCCGTGGGGCTTCACGCTGAAAGGAGGCCTGGAGCACGGGGAGCCGCTGATCGTGTCCAAGGTAAGCAAGGGGCGGGGAGGCGATGGTTGGTGCCGGCCCGCCATGCACTCAACAGTTTGTACTCTCCCCCCCCCCCCCACTGCTCAGTAGCTCTTTCAATCCCCGCAGTAGTAGTGAAGAACAGGGGAACTGGTTTTAAAGAGCCCCCCCTCGCCCGGCACCTTCTCGCAAACACCTCATAACGCATAAGAGAGAACGAGAGAGCGTTGCGTGTCGTTGACGGGGTGCTACAGCTGTGGGTGCGCGCGCGAGGAGGGCGGTTTTTTTTAATTGCGGAATTCTTTTCCGAGAGGAAAACGGCGCAGTGCTAACGAGTGGGTAGAGCTGGCGTTTTCGACGGGGGGTGGGGAGGGGGCACTTTTTTGCTCTTTGTTGGAATGAGTCCCGCGGGTTAGGTTTTCTTTTTTTTTTTTTTGGGGGGGGGGGGGGTTTCTACAGTAGAACGGGAAAGCTTTTTTTTTTCTTTCAGGTCTCTTTTGACTGAGAGAAGTTTGGTGGGTTTGTTTTTACTATAAAAGAAGGGTTGATTTACCCCCATCTTGAAGCTTTGGTGCCCCTGGTATAGGACCGAGGGACGAGGCTCACCTCTGCACCCCTTTCTGTCTGTGAGACTTTAGGACGAAGGATAGGTCCGGGTCCTTGGGACGCTGGGTTCCGAGCTTGTGGAGTGAAGATTCAGGGCTCGATGTAGAAAGCGGTGTGTTGATGACTGAGCATGCACTTCTTAATGCAAGCATAATGCCAATTTTTTTCCCCTCGTTTATGCAGATTTGATGCGTGCAGAACTTATGCACTAATCAGGGAGAGCACTCCAGTTGTATGCCTAAAAGGATGCTAGTAATGTCTGCTTGTCTGAGGGGAAAAAATGTATTAGTATTCATCTGTACATGTGCTGGAACGTTATTCTGTGTATAAATATCAGCATTGCAAAAATGTTAATGCACATTTATACACAGAATCAATCTCAACCTCTTACCTAGTCTTTAGAAAATCGTGGGAAGGGGTAAAACGCGGATCTAAAACCGCACGTCCTTAAAAATCTGAGGTCCGTGTCCATGCCACTTGTAATTTTTACAGACCTCAATGACATTTTAGCGCTGACGGATCCGTCTCAGCATAGGGAGGGAAAAGTATTAGGATCCGTCAGCGCTAAAATGTCATAGAGGTCTGTCAGAGCCAGAGACTAGTGCTGGAGTGGCTCTAAAATGAATCCTTTAAACCGGTTTCCTAAAATCTGAGGTCCACGCCACTTTTAGGCTCTGGCTCTGACAGACCTCTATGACATTTTAGCGCTGACGGATCCTAATACTTTTTCCTCCCCATGCTGAGACGGATCCGTCAGCACTAAATTGTCATAGAGGTCTGTCAGAGCCAGAGACTAACTGCAAGTGGCACGGATCTCAGATTTTTAAGGACATGCAGTTTTAGATCCGGGAGGTCCATCAGGTCCGTGTTTTACCCCTTCCCGAAAATCGTTGCAAACACACTTGTTTGGCAAATATTTTGATCATTTATTATGATCGTACTACATATAGTTAGTATCTCTTAGCTGTTAATTGTACTGAACCACAAGAATTCATGTAATGTAGACTAATGTTCCCGCACATGTACAGATACAGTTCCTTTTCTGCTGGGACCTGTGTGTGGAGTAGTCACCTCCCCCATTCTGTTTCAGAAAGTTGCAGGTACTGTATTGTTATGCGTGCAGTAAAAGGAAAAATGGGCATTAAATCCTCAGGTACTATTGCAAAAGAATAAGCCAACTCTTCTAAAACTCCTTAGAACTAAGGTTCAAGTTCCTGTGTTGTGCGCATTGGGGTGGAATAGCTAATAGCCTCACTACCATTGATTTTAATATGCTGTGCACTGATGTCTTAATGCAGGGTTAGTTTTTGCTCAAAACACTTTTCTGCATCATGCTCCTAGAAAATTGTGTGCTGATGTCATGTTAACTGTGCACTTTTAACTGCACACTTCTGTGCTTTGCATATTGACCCTCAGTGAGTAGAAGCTTACTGGACTGAAGCCATTCCTTAAGCTACTCACCACTCTTTTATTATGTGGGCACTTGGTTGTACTACTGAGAATTGAGGAAGTGGTTCTGCAGTGACTTTATTTCAGGAAATTCCTAAGATCTCAGTGAGGGGGGAGGAGTAGAGAAATGATAGTCTTCGGGGTGGTGGGGTGGGTGGACGTGGTCAGGAAGAAGTGATAGCACATCTGGCCTTGGGTTTGCTTCTTGGGCTCTCTGACATTTTTTCCTCAGGGTTAAAGTAAGAAGAGTTCTCTGCTGCTGCAGCTCTGTCCATTTTGCAGTTTGCCCCAGGGGAAGCAGTTGGCTTGGTGCTTTGGACTGCAAGAGGCTTTCCACATGGGAGGATTTTTACCTACCCTTAATTATGGTTTTTCAAACTATGTATATCCTTCATATCATTTAGTGGAACTCTGTGCCCAGTCTGTAACTGGAGTAGTTCTCCTTGTATGCAGGGCGAGACAGGCTTGTTGGACTGGAGAGGCCCCTTTTGTCTTATACTATGAGGCAAGCAGGGGGAAATGAAAGTCAGTTAATGTGTATATGACCTCCAGACTTCTCTTTGATATAATGTCATTTCATATGGCAGGATCCAGATGATTTCTTTGGTCGGTACACATGTTTGATTTTAAACTAGATGGCTATTATGCTGCCTACTGGGGTTGCTTTATTTTGACAGTTTGCAGGGCGCACTGTATCTTCCAGGAAATTAATAGTTAACCCTTGGTTCCCTGGCCTCTTCCTGCTTTGTTTTTCCTTTCTCTTGGTGGCATTTGGTGGAGAATATGGACTTTGTAGGCACGTTAACTGTTATGTATTTAAACATTCAAGGGGCAGTTCTGCAACTGGGTGCCAGAATTTAGGCACGCACTTTACATGGGTGGCGAGACTATTCTTAAAAGAGCAATTCTGCATGTAAGCATTCTGTAAGAATTCTAGTATAAATCGACATTCAAGCGCCTACGTTTAGTCATGTCCTCTTACGCCATGTTTATGGCTGGTATAAATGGACATGCCTAAATGAATCAATTATATGCATAAACCTAGGGCTCCTTTTACGAAGGCGCGTTAGGGCCTTAATGCGTGCAATAGCGCATGCTAAAATGCTGCATGCGCTAGCCGCTACCGCCTCCTCTTGAGCAGGCGGTAGTTTTTCGGCTAGCGCGTGCTAATCAGGTGCGTGCGCTAAAACCGCTAGCGCACCTTCGTGAAAGGAGCCCTTAGTATTCTACAGGGTAGGCCAAAAGTAGGTATACAGTATTTATATTCATTATTCCTTTTTATTTATTGAACAGGTATAATACAGAACTGAACTTTAAATACAAGAGAAATAATGTAACTGATACAAAAACTTCACATGAATGTTATTCATGACATCTTAAAATAAAAAGAAATAATTAATAAGTACTGTATACCTATTTTCGGCCCACCCTGTGTAAGTTAGGCGCATAAATGTTAGATTGGTTCAGTGTTTTGCAAACTTTTTAAGGTGCAGTACACTAATATCGTGGCCGTTGCTGGAGGGCACCCGGAAATGTGCGGAAGTCAACGAGATGACGTCAACTGCATGTGTGATGTCGTCATGTCAATGTCCACGCATGCGCGGATGTCCTCCAGCTGTGACCCTGAGCCTCCTATCACTGCTGCTAGATGGGTGCTGCAGAAGGAGAGGTGAGGAGAAGGAGCAGAGCCGCTGGTGAAGAGGAGAGGCACAGGCACCGGCTGACTGATACAGGATGTGTCGGAGGCACATCCTGTAAGCATTCAGCCGGTGCCGGCACCCAGGGCAGGATTAACCAATAGGCCTGGTAGGCAAGTGCCTAGGGCCCGAAATAGTCAGGGGGACCCGATGAAGGAGGGCATCAACATTGTTTTTTCCAAATGGCGATGGGCCCCTCCAGCATCAATCGGCAATGCGGGCCCCCACCCCATTCGGCAAACGCGGGCCTCTCCCCGATCAGCAACGCGCTCCCCCATCGACGGAAAGTAAGACAAGCAAGCACCGCGGGTAAGAAAGGCAGCGGGAACTGTAATTGTGCAAGCGGTGCTGCTTGCCCAAAGCTTCCCTCTGACACAGCTTCCTGTTTCCGCTTGGGCGCATGGTGGGGTGGGGCGGGGCAGGGGGCCTAGTGTACTTGTGTGCCTAGGGGCTCTCGACAAATTAATCCTGCCCTGCCGGCACCTCTCCTCTTCGCCAGCATCTCGTGGCACACTAGTGTGCTGCGGCACACAGTTTGCGATATACTGGATTGGTCTATACCTCTCCCCTTTGAATGCTCCCTTGCATTAATGTGCAAAGCACCTTGGACTAGATCCTGTAAATGGCACCCAAATTTGAGTGGTGAAAAAATGAGCACTAAGGCTCAGATTCTTTATAAGGCACCGATATCAGCGGCCACCGATCGCTTGCCAATCACGTGATGACGCTCTATACAGAATCGCAACTCCGTCAAAAATAGGTGCCAGAAATATAGGCCAGGGTTTTTGGGGCCTACATAGTATATTGATCTTAAAGCCAGAAGGTTCTTGAGGTTTTTCACTGTATTTTAGCAAATTGTATCTTATTTTACTCTATAATTTTAGAAATTTATAGCATAATTTTTAGTATTTTTCTTGTATAATTTTAGTACTATTCAGAGAACTGTATTTTTAATCATTGTTTGTATAAAGTTATTAACGTATGTAAACCGCCTAGAACTTTGCGATAGGGCGGTATATAAATAAATAATAATAATAATAATAATTATTATTATTATTTCCGGTGCCTGTCTCTGCCATGAATCGCACCTACATAGGCGCTTTAGGCCACTGAATGCCACACCCATGTAGCCACGCCTGTGTAGGTGCGATTTCAGTACGCATTATTTAGGCACCAGTAGATGTTTTAGCGGTGCTATTTTTTGCCTTTTTAAACAGTGCTTGTTCCTTGGGCGCCGGTTTCTAGAATGTCCCCCTCAGTGCTATTCTATAAACAGCGTCCAGTGTTGGGTGCGAGGATTTACACCCACTAAAACCTGGTGTAAATCCTTGCGCCTAAATTTGGCATGGATCTGCTATATTCTGTAACACTGCACGCAGATTCTGGGAATGTCCCTGGATGCATAGCGACATCTGACACTGCTTGGGTGTCACTAACTATGGCAAGTTTAGCCTGTAAATTATATGTACTGTATATTGGTATTAGATCCTTAGTATGTGTCAAGTTAGGATAAAAGCTTATATCGAAAAAAAACTTGTACTGTAACTATGACAAATTGTAACCTGTTAACTGTATATTATGTATGTTAACCTGTAACATGTTCTGAGCTCTTTGATTTATTTATTTAATTTATTTCCCCAATCTCTCCATGGCTATGCTCCCTTTTCAGGTTCATGCAGAAAATTGATGCATGCATCTTTATGGAATTCTGACCAGGAAGATGAACATGTAAATATTAATGGTCAATTAACACCAATAATTTGATAGCATTTATTAACGATTCCATCTCTTAAATTAATAAATACGCGTCGTCAGTTTATTTTTTCAGTTACTGCACCTCAAACCTGGAATTCTCTACCTAGTCATTTAAGGGAAGAAACTAATGTAGAAAAATTCAAATGTAAACTAAAAACTTTCCTTTTTAATGATGCCTTCATAAATTAATTTGCTTTAAAGTGACCCTTATAACATTCACGAGAATCTTCTAAATTATTCTTTCAAGTCTCACTTTCAACTTTTATCATCTTTTACATTTTATCTTATTATTATTTTTATTTTTACCCTCTCCTTATGTGCCCTCCCTACATGTTTCTTCTACCTTTATTTAAATTGTAACTTCTTCCCCATCTTTTCCCTTTGTTTCTAGTTTTTGTCAAATTTGTCATTAGCCTTGTTAGTTTTATTTATTGTGATTTTGCTTTTATATTGTAATTTTATCATTATGTACATCACTTTGAATTTAGATAAAGCGATTAATCAAATCTGTATTAAACTTGAAACTTGATAGTGCCCAATTATTGTCAGTTGATAATATGTCATGTTGCGCATACTGTTATGGAATACGCCTGATATGTGCCAAAGTTTGGTACTCAAATTTGGACATCATATATAGGATCCAGGGTATTTCTGTGCTTAAATTAATAGAGTGGCACCGAGTGCTCTATTTGCATTTAACTGCATAAGTGTACATTCATGTGTATAAATGCTAGTACAGTAAAACCTTGGTTTACGAGCATAATTCGTTCCAAAAACATTCTTGTAATCCAAAACACTCGTACGTATATCAAAGTGCATTTCACCATAAGAAATAATGGAAACTCAGACGATTTATTCCCCCCAAACCCCCATTTTGTATTTAATACAAAATACATACTTGTATTGCAAGACCTCGCTCATTTAGAAAAGTCATTACACTCCCACAGCGTCAGAGAGAAAAGAACCAGTGGCTCGGTTGTGATGATGTGACGCGTGTATACTGTATGTACTCGTGTTGTAAGACTGCTTATTTAGAACAGTCACTACACTCTTGCAGTGCCAGAGAGAGAAGCTGTGATGTGTGTATACTTTATGCACTTGTATTGCAAGACCTTGCTTGTATATCAATTTAAAATTTAATGTTTTGCTTGTCTTGCAAAACACTTGTATACCAAGTTACTTGCAATCCAAGGTTTTACTGTATTTTATAAATTTTAAGTGCACAAATGTGCTTACATTTAAGCATTCAGCAGGGTCAAAACCATGGAGGACTGCGAAGACCTCCAAAAAGATCTGACAACGCTGGAAGAGTGGGCCGAAAAGTGGCAAATGAGCTTCAACATAGGAAAATGCAAGGTCATGCATGTAGGGAAAAAGAACCCGATGTTCACTTACAAAATGGGGGGATCACCGCTAGGGGTGAGTAACCTTGAAAGAGACCTGGGAGTGATAGTAGACACATCATTGAAGGCGTCAGCACAGTGCGCCACAGCCTCAAGGAAGGCAAACAGAATGTTGGGCATCATTAAGAAGGGTATCACGACCAGGGTATCTATGACCAGGGTATCTATGACCAGGACGAAGGAAGTAATCCTGACTGTATCTTGCAATGGTGCGCCCGCACCTGGAGTACTGTGTCCAGTACTGGTCGCCGTACCTCAAGAAGGACATGGCGGTACTTGAGAGAGTCCAGAGAAGAGCAACTAAGCTAATAAAGGGTATGGAAGACCTCTCATATACTGACAGACTGAAGAAGTTGGGGCTTTTCTCCCTGGAAAAGCGGAGACTTAGAGGAGACATGATAGAAACCTTCAAGATCATGAAGGGCATAGAAAGAGTGGACATGGACAGATTTTTCAAATTACGGGGAACCACAAGCACAAGGGGGCACTCGGAGAAACTGAAAGGGGAAAGGTTTAGAACAAACGCCAGGAAGTTCTTTTTCACTCAGAGGGTGGTGGATACATGGAACGCGCTACCGGAGGATGTGATAAGCAGAAGCACACTACAGGGCTTCAAAGAGGGTCTAGACAGGTACCTGGAGGACAAAGGGATTGAGGGGTACAGATAGGAGTAGAGGTAGGTAATAGGGATAGAATTAGAGGATTAGAGGCAGTTACAAAATTAGTCATGGACACTGTTCAGGCAATTAGGCCTGATGGGCCGCCGCGGGAGCGGTCCGCTGGGCAGGATGGACCTCTGGTCTGACACAGCTGAGGCAACTTCTTATGTTCTTATGAGGCAATACTGTTTCCTTTCAGTGTAGATTGGGCCTTCAGCAACAGCTACAGTAGAATGCAAAAGGTGGCTCTTTCAGCATTAAGATTTGAATCTTATCTCTTGGTATTGGTGTGCATCATTTATTATTATCAAGCTCCACCTCTGTGAGTCTCTTACTACAGATCCATCTTTCAGTTGTTCATGTGATATTCATTTTACAAGTCAGTGCGCCACCTTTTGAGGTTCTAATCGGTGACATAGTAAGGGGGGGAATGGGGGGATTGGTCCGTCCCAGTCGCCATCTTGATAAGGGGGGTGCCATTCTCCTTTCCGCCTTCTCCAACCCCCCCCCACTACCATGTGTGTGCACCGCTTCTCTTCCCTGTACCTTTTTAATGTTCGCAGCACAAGCGGCAACCCCAGCCTGCTGCTTGCGCCAGCATGGGCGCTTCCTCTGACATCACTTCCTGGACCTGCGCCTAGGAAGTGATGTCAGAGGAAGAGCTGATGCTGGCACGAGCAGCTAGTTGGGGTTGCTGCTCATGCTGGGAACGTTAAAGGGGCATGGGCGCAGGGAAGGAGCGGAGAATAGGGTGGGGAGGATGCCACTGCCCCAGGCGTGTCTCACTCTCGTTACGCCACTGGTTCGAATGATTCATAATGGTTAAGGGCAGGAGTCTCCAAAGTCCCTCCTCAAGGGCTGAATCCAGTCAGGTTTTCGGGATTTCCCCAATGAATATGCATTGAAAGCAGTACATGCACATAGATCTCATGCATATTCATTGGGGAAATCCCGAAAACCTGACTGGATTTGCCTTCGAGGAGGGACTTTGGAGACCCTTGGTTAAGGGTGACTATTTGTAAAAACACAGACTGATGGTAAATGAGGACCATAAGACTCATCTCAGTGATCTCAAAGTCCTGCAATCCAGTCGGGTTTTCAGGATTTCCCCAATGAATATGCATTGAAAGCAGTGCATGCACATAGATCTCATGCATATTCATTGGGGAAATCCTAAAAACCCGACTGGATTGCGACCCTCAAGGAGGGACTTTGAGACCCCTGCAACCAGCATAGGTGCTAGCTCTGTGGGTACAGTGGGTACTGTGTGCTCCTTATATTGAGCAACTTAAGGGGATCAAATAGTTCTGAATAGAAACATGATGGAGTTGGTCCAGATGTCGGTTACATTTAGGCATAAAGGCCTTTTGTTAGGCTGATTGGTGACACTGGGTATTATTGGGAAAGTGTTGGAGTGGTTTGTCATTTTTATCCAATAGAGGGGCCCTTTTTGTATCAAGCAGTTCTAAAAGGTGGGTTGTGGTAGCCCCAACATGAGTCTCTTCTGCGTGCTGAGGCTGCTTTTAGCACTGCTGGTAAAAGACATATTTTTCTGTTTGCCGATAATGACTATGTGCTAATTTCCCCTTTAGCATGTGAATCCTTACTGTCACTTAAGTATTTTCTAGGTGGTAAGGGATCGTACTAATTCTGTGCCAATGGGTTAGCATATGGTATAGTGCTCACGCGATAACTGATTAGCATAGCTGTGCCCATTCTCTGCTCTGAGCATTAAAAAATAGCTTTTGTTTTTTAGCGTGTGGGTAGAATGTGCCAGTTTCAGAGCTACCACAAGGTGCATGAGCGTGCCCTGCAGTAGAGCTTTTTAGCCTGCGGTAACCATGCAGGTTAGTAAAAAGGTCTCGGGGGGGGGGGGGGGGGGGGGGGGTTTAGGAAAGGATAAATCAAGATATCTCAAAATGGTTAAAGATGACTTCAGGGGTCCCAGATATGTTTTAATATTTATATGGTCTCTCTTTGTAAACTTACAGGATTAAATGTCTCATATAGATTGTATGCAGATGTTTATATTCATACAGGCTTTTCCCCCCCCCTCCCTATTAAAAGGTCTTTTGGAGATTCTCTGGACTTTTTAGTGTCTCTCCACAATAAAAAGCTGGATGACGGCAAATATGCTGAGACTGAACTTGTTTAATACTCAAATTTTAATGCTGTTAGGTCAATCAGATGTAAATTTTTTTCTTTTGGAATTTAAGATGGAAGACGCCACTATCCAAGTTGTGTGGGAAATTAAGGGTCTCTTTTATGAAGCCGTTTAGCGTGGGCCGCTGCGGTAACTGCCCTGAAGCCCGTAGCGATTTAAAGGATTTCGAGGTTGTTTCGGTGTAGCTTTGTAAATGGGGTAAATATCTTGGGATTATTTTGGGTCCAATACTTTCATTTAAAACTCATCTTAGATCTTTGAAGAAGGGTTTTAAAAAAAAAAAAAAAATTAAAGTATTGACAAAACTGAAAAACCTGCTCTAGAAGACAGTTTTAGAAAAGTGGTACAAATACTCTGTGTAGCTCCAACGCTGTTAGGAACTCTGTGACCGTCAGAGCAGCGCAGAGCATACAGTGCACTGGCCAGCGCTTAAATCCTTATGTGCAGTTTTGTAAAAGGGAGAGGGGTAAATTGACACAGAATACAGCGGCTCAAATTATCTTAATACTTCAAGATTTGATCATATTTCCACTGTATTACAGAAGTTACTTTGGTTGCCAGTTAAATGGCGTACAAGTACACAACAGAACTCATTATTAACATTCCGTAAATCGGTAAAGACCCTCCTCTTCAACTAAAGATCTCCTCTGTCTTCTCCCCCCCTTACGCCCCACCCCTCCACTCTCCTATCACCTCCCCAAACTCCAATATAACCCTCTCTTACTCTCTCCACCAACAAATTGTACCTAAAACGCATATAACTTTCCTTAAACTAAACTACTGTATTTCCCCCTTCTCTCTTTCTGCTACACTCTCCTTGTATGTAATTCTCTCCAAAATCTATAAATCCAATCACTAAACCTGTTATATTTACTTATATGTCTAGTTACTCTCCACTGTGTATGTTCATTTGTAGACCGTTCTGAGCTACTGGGAGGACGGGATAAAAATCCAAATAAATAAATAAATAAATAAAATTTAAAATTTTGACTATTTTAAAACATAGAGGAGTAGTTTTACAAAGCTGCAGTAGAAAGTGGCCTTAGTGTGCTAATAGATGCTTTTGTTGCAGCTGGAAAATGGCCTGTTTTCCAAATTAATGTCCACATGCTAATGTTGTCATTAGTGTGTGGCCAAAAATTAACACCTATATGCTAAATCGGCAAAGGGCAATGTAAATGCGCTAATTAGGGCAGAAACACCCACTCCCCAGACATAAACCTTTCCAGAAAATTTTTTTAATTGTGTGTGGTTTGCACATGCACCTTCTGAACTTACTGTGGGATCCTCAGTACATCCCTTGGTAAGCCCTTTTAAGCTGCGGTCTCCCTTACATTAGTGACTGCATTGAGTTTATTGTCCTCCCCACTCATTATGATATGTACACAAAATATTTATTCTTAAAGACATATCACACAATATTTGCCATTCCATGTCTACCGTGCTATGTTTTATCATGCTACATGTCATACTAGGTTAGCCATGCTTGTAATAGTATGTTTTCCGTGCTATGCTCAACATGATGTTTCACCATACCATAAGAACATAAGAATAGCCTTACTGGGTCAGATCAATGGTCCATCAAGCCCCGTAGCCCGTTCTCACGGTGGCCAATCCAGGCCAAAACCCAAAGAGTAGCAACATTCCATGCTACCAATACAGGGCAAGCAGTGGCTTCCCCCATGTCTTTCTCAATGACAGACTATGTACTTTTCCTCCAGGAAATTGTCCAAACCTATTATGTTTTACCATGTTTTGCCATTTTTGTCAGACAATGTTTTGCCATAACATGTTTGCCATCACTTTAAAAATATGCTTTAGTGTGTATATAAACTTGTAACCCGTTCTGAACTCTTCTGGGAGGACAGGATATAAAACAACAACAACAACAAAAATCTGGTTAGGTGAATATAGATCTAGGATGTTGAGGGTGCCCACTGCCCAATTGTGGAATGCAGTTCCTGAGAATTTGTGCACTATGAAGAATTACTTGAAGTTTCAGAAGCTACTTAAATCTTACTGTTTCAACAAGCTTTTAAATGAAGGCATAAATTGAAGGGCCTTCAGCCTTACACCTCTCTCCCCTTGATTTTCAAGCCTCTGTAATAATCATCACACAAAAGTCCTATAAAATGCAGGTTGACCTATGGATGGTTCTTTCAGTTTATATAGCGGTCCAAGATCTATTTTGCTTTGACTGGCTGCCCCCAAGAAGCTGCTAACCTAGGTAACCACCTAGTCTTGCCTTATGTTTGGGCCAGCTCTGTCTGTGAGAAGCTCTAATGTAGACCCACTTGATCTTTGATATTACTTTCACTTCTATGCACTTTGTACACATTTGGGAAGCAGTTTTCATTGATCCAGTTTAAAACTATGCATAGTAATCTTTTTAGGAACCAGCCATAGGTGGCAACACTTCAAAATGATTGGGGTACCAAACAATACAAATTCTGTTAATAGCTTTGGAGATTCTCTGGACTCTTATGTGGGGTTAGATTTGGCAGGTTTTGCACACAAGTCCTTAAGTTATAATTGAAGAGTCATTTACATTGATTCTATAAACACCAGATGTTTTAACATTTTTGTTTTATGTTTGTAGTAAAATATATTATGTTTTAAAATTGGGATTATTAAGTTATAAACTGCCTAGTAATATGGATAGTGTGGTATAAAAACTGTGAAAATAAATAAACACATCCATTCATACCTGGTGCCTTCTACTAGCCATAACTTTGAGTTATTACTAATGTCTAAGGGAGGTATCCTATCTTTCTTCCCTTCCTCCACTCTTCTGTGTCTGGCCTTGAGCTGGATGCTACATTTATTTGCTTGCAATGAGCAGCAACTTATACCTGCTGTTCGTGCTGGCTCCGAACCTTACCTCTGAGTTGATCCTGCCTAGCGGAAACAGGAAGTTCCATCAGAGGACAGGCTCAGGGATGGTGTGACAAAGAAATGAAGGCATTTAAAAGGTATGGGATGTGGGGGTGGCATTAAGACGCTAGTATACCTGCAGTGGAGAGGGGGGAGAGAGATTTTGGGAGTCTTCAAATGTATGCCACTTCCGGTTGGTCCTCAGGCCAAAGTGAGTGGGCCTGTGCCCATCCTATTACTATTTATTAGTGCTGCCTGATTCGCTGCTTCAAATCGATTCACTTGGAGGACCACCAGCCAGTCAGGTTTTCAGGATAGTCCTAATAAATATGCATGGAACAGATTTGCATGCCTGTCATCTCCATTATATGCAAATCTCTCTCATGCATATTCATTAGGGTTATCCCAAAAACCTGACTGGCTGGTGATCCTCTAGGACAGAGTTGGGAAACACTGCTTTAGTGAATCGATTTGTTTTCCCCACAAATCGGACTCGCTGATTCAGTGACCAACCCTCTCCCTTGTGAGGGCTGACATACCTCCAGGGCCTCCTAAAGCAACAGCAGCGGCGATGACTGGTGGGCAGATGCAACACTCTGAGCAGGCTACTTGTGGCCTTCCTTCTGCTGTGCCACTGATGATACGGAAGAGCCCTGGCGGGTAGGCCGTGAATAGCCTGTTCAGAGCATTGCCTCTGCCTGCAAGTCATTGCCGCTGCTGCTGCTACTTTAGGAGGCCAGACGGTTTGACAGATCTCACAGTGTGTGTGTGTGGGGGGGGAGGGGGTGTTTGTTGGGAAGTGCTGCATAGAGGGTTGGGAAGCATAGGAAGCTGCTGCACAGGGGGCAGGGAGGGAGGGATGGAAAGTTGCTGCACATGGGGAGAAAGGAAGAATTGTTGGGCATGGGGTGGAGGAGAGTAATGGAAAGGTACAAAAAAGAGGTAAAATGTTGGACATAGGGTGTAGGGCAGGGAAAGAGAAAGAAAGAAATGTTGCACATGATAATGGAGGGGAGGAAGGGAGAGATACTGCATGGAGGGTAATAGAGAACCGCCTAGAAGTCGTAAGATTATGGCGGTATAGAAAAATAAAGTTATTATTATTATTATTAGAGAGGTTTGACCCAGGGCACAAGGAAGGGAGAGAGAGAGATGGTAGACAGTGGGAAACAAATGTTGGATATGGCAGTGGAAGGGAAGGTACAGAAATGGAAGATGGATGGTGAGCACGGAGAAAGAAGAAAATATCAAACAGAAGACAAACAGAAACCAGAGCCTGGGACCAACATGATTTGAATAATAAATTGACCATACAATAAAAAGTAGAAAAAATAATTGTGTTTTCTATTTTGTGATTACAATATGTCAGATTTGAAATGTGTATCCTGCCAGAGCTGGTGTTAGCAAGTGTTAGCTAGGACCTAACAGAGAGTAAAAGTCTTCTTTCTTTATTTTGTTTACACCACAGCAAAGGTGTGGGGTTGAAGAGAGCAAAGGAGTGTGAGGTGGGTGAAGAGGCTACAAAATAAACCCACAAGGACATTTGAAAAAAACACCTGATTGGGCAGGAAAATCGAATCGAATTGAAAAATTTTTTTTTTTTCTCTGAATCAAGCAGCACTACTATTTATTATTTCTATGGCACTACCAGATGTACGCAACGCTGTACATTAAACCCGCAAGAGACAGATCCTGCTTTAAAGAGCTTACAATCTAATTATAGCAAGATAAAAGGACAAAAAGGCTGAATCTATACATGCTATTTAAGTAGGGAATTGCAAAGGGACTGATAGGGTGGATAGGGTAGGGCTCACCCAAGGCTAAGCCACTGGTTTGAAAACGGTTCATGTAAGTTTCTGGATGAAAAAGCCACAATAATCAGGTGGACTTGGGGAGGTGACTCAAAGTCATGACCTAGTCATTGTATTGAGTGGCAAGGCATGGATTCTTTTCTGTGGTACCCTCTGGATTATTCCTAGTGACCTAGAATGGGCACTGATAGAAACAGAATGCTGGAGGCTGTAGACCAGGGGTGTCCAGTCTGTGTCCCGAGGGCCGCAAGCAGCTCCGTGAAGTATTTTGTGCAGCCCCGATCGAGGGCGATGCAGTGTTTCTCTCTGCTGCTCCCGGGTGTTTACCGTCTTGCCGGCTCCCTCCTCTGTCTTGTTGCAGCGTTTGCGCATTTGTTCGGCCCCAGAAACATTTTTTTCGGCCACTGCGGCCCAGGGAAGCCAAAAGGTTGGACACCCCTCCTGTAGACTTTTGGAGTGGATCAGCATGGAATATCTTTTTTTTTTCTATTCTTATATTTTACCAAATCTCTTTACAATTTAGCTGCTGTAGCTAAGTCGCTACTTAGAAGAGGGTATGCAGTCTAAGTTGCTTCTGGCACAAGTCTATAGTGGTGAATAGGACCTAACAGCTCTGTGATACCTTTGTATGCATTTGGGAAGCAGTTTTCATTGATCCAGCTTAAAACTATGCATAGTAATCTTTTTAGGGGCCAGCCATAGGTGGCAACACTTCAAAATGATTGGGGTACCAAACAATACAAATTACCCCTCCCTAGACCACTCTAAAGAGATTGCTCAGTATTGGGCATGCTCAGAACCCACAACAGTGGGTTCAACAGTGAGTCTGAGTAAAATTGTTTCTCAGGTTTCTTGGAACCAACTGATGTCAGCCAGTTGGTCCACTGAAAATCTCTCTTCACATTGTCATGCTGAACTAAATATTATAGTCACTGTTTCTCAGTAATAATGTAATGTAGAAAAATATTTATCAGTTATGTAGAAATCTTAACTTGTTGTGCAGAGCAGTCCGAGTGCTGTAATAGCACATAACTTGTAAAGTCCAGCCTGATACCACCCCTTCCTGCCCCCTTCTTTTTTTCGCCCTCTCAGGTGGGAATTTTTGTTTTTCTTTTGAACATATGCTAACCTTATATGCCTCTTGCTCCTCCTGTTTTATAGCTTATTAAATCATTGGCAGTCTGCTTTGTGACATGTAATATGTGGTATTTTAAAACCAATCGGAGGAAATTTTTTTCACTCAGAGAATAGTTAAGCTCTGGAACACATTGCCAGAGGATGTGGTAAGAGTGGATAGCGTAGCTGGTTTTAAGAAAGGTTTGGACAAGTTCCTGGAGAAAAAGTCCATAGTCTGTTATTGAGAAAGACATGGAGAAAGCCATTGCTTGCCCGGTTTCGGTAGCATGGAATATTGCTACTCCTTGGATTTTGGCCAGGTACTAGTGACCTGGATTTGCCACCGTGAAAATGGGCTACTGGGCTTGATGGAACCATTGGTCTGACCCAGTAAGGCCATTCTTATGTTCTTAATTGCTGAGTTTTCCTTATTGATTCTTGTGAAGCTCAGGTGAATAAGCATTTCAGAATATAGAAATAATACACTTTGTGCACCTTCCTGCCCTTTCATCTTGATGGCATCAGAGCTGTTTGCATGCTTAATGTGTTTTCTCTATCTTTTTATACAGGATACGTCACTTTAAGTTCTTTGTTAGTTGGAAAAGGAGTTATTGGCAACCATTGTGTTTTTGCATTTGGGAACAAGCTGGGCCTGAACTGTGTAGACTAGAAAGGCCTTAAGACCATCTTCCATAATATTCTGTTTGTTTTATAGAATGCAATGAACAACAAAGCAAGGTGGCGATTCCAAAGTAATAATAGAACCAAAACAAGTTTGTTTATAATATATCCAGCGATTGAAGATTGGCACAGGTAACTGGACCCTGACACAGCTATGTTTTGGCAAGAAGTGATGCCGCTGTTCTGAGCTGCTCTTTTGAATCGCTGGCTTCGGCGTCATTTTAAAGTTTATCAGAGAATTACAGTACTCTTGTTGACTTTTTGGCACATCCAGTCTGTGGTTGCATGTGACGCTTTTTTCTCTACCATCAGTTTGAATATGTGACCCCGCTGAAGGCAATTTCTTGTACCACCAGTCGCTGGATATATAATAAATAAATTTGCTATGGTTCTAATATTATTTTGGAATCACCGTCTTGCTTTGTTGTTCCTTTATCTTTCTTTGTTTTGCATCATGTTTATAGAATGCTTCATTACGTGCTCAATATTGTCAGGGTCCTCCTGGACTTCAGATAGCAAATATTTTTGCTATTTCCCAGTCTTCTTGATTCCCCTGTTTGCCATAGCCTTTGTTTTGGCTCTAAAATGTGTAATCAACCTCTGTGCATTGGTAGAGTATTTTTAACTAAATCAGAAGTCTCAACAACTAGGTCCAACTGCAGCAATGTGAGGGATGATTCCCGCCCATCTCCCTCTGCCAGGACTTAACATAAGACATAGCTGTTCAGTGAAAGGTTTGTGTGGGAGAGTCATGTCAGCTCCGTCTGAGATCAGAGGCTTCTGGGATTTCGACTAGCTGTTTACACGCTGCAGGGCAGAGTGAAAGCAGGCTTGCGGAAAAAATACACCCCACTTAACTAGACTTTAGTCTGTTGTTTAAAAAAAATATATATATATGGTATTAATTGACTTGGCGGAATTTAGAGTTCAAGCTCCTTGGTTGCAGAATGTGCTTTAACAGCCACTTGGAATGTAGATGTTTAACTTGAATGAATTAACCCTCTTCCCCTGTTCATAGTTCTTGATTTTACTTTACAGTAGCAGCTTTCCAGACACTTTTCATCATAATTGTTGCCTTCAAGATAGAGGCACATGGGGGTGTTGCACCAGTGCTCCGTACCAATGAATAGCATTCACAGCAGTAAACCCCCTTGTAAGGAATGGATGGAAAATGCTCATTCATTTTGCAGCTTCTGATCTGTTCACCTATGTCAGGGGTAGGCAATTCCGGTCCTCGAGAGCCGGAGCCAGGTCAGGTTTTCAGGATATCCACAATGAATATGTATGAGATGGATTTGCAAGCACTGCCTCCTTGAGATGCAAATCTATCTCATGCATATTTATTGTGGATATCCTGAAAACCTGAAAACCTGACCTGGCTCCGGCTCTCGAGGACTGGAATTGCCTACCCCTGACCTATATGGAGTTGGAAGAAAGGAACTCCAACCTCTTCTTTGTGAACTCTTCTCATTTGAGCTTTTTATTTTATGGAAGCTATTACCCTCCTCCCCCCCCTTTTGTTTTTCTATCAGAGATGGCCTGAAGGTATCTAATACATTAGGTGAACCAGGGCAGCTCAAGGCCCTACCCCCTCATAATATGGCATCCCCCTTCCTTTCCTTGCAACTGTCACCCCCCACATCCTGCCTTCAGCTGCTATTGCAGAATGCAACTCACCATAGTACAGGATCTTGAACTGTGGTATCCATACCCCCTCTAATGCAATTTTCCTGTCAAAGGGGATGAGATTCGGTGGACTTTGAGCATGGGCCTGAACTGAGAGACCTGGCACTGCACTGACAGTAGCATTTAAGCTTCTACTTATCAGGGTTCTTTTTTGGTAGTAAGTTTTTACTGACTTATTTTTGAACATTAATGATAATAAATTTGCTCTAACCCTTCAATGTATTTAGTATTCAAAAATGGAAGGGAAAGGAAGGCTTACATTAACATTAAAATATTGCAGAAAGGTTTTATTTTTTTAACAAGTTGCTTGTGCTTTTTAGATGGGATTGTTTTTATAACTTGCCAGTCAAAGCTGATGCCCCAAGGCAGAACTGGGGCAGTGACCCATTAAATCTTATGGGCGTGTCATCCCACAAAATGTCAAGATCAGTCCTGTGCTGGATGTCATACTCCCACTCCTGGAGCACAGACAACCAACCAGGGGTTACTTGCATGCATTATGCCTTGTTTTTCTACATATAAAATTAGCTGAGTTAATTAACATTTTAGTGGGGCAGGCACATAAAGTATCTTGATTTATTTTAAAATTATTTTTATCAAGAGCAGTTGTAGGATTTTGCTCCAAATTAATGTGCAACTATTAACCAAGGTGGTGTTGGTGGTGGGAGCTTCAGGGTATACAGAAGAGCTGATTTGTTTCATCTGGATGAAATCAGACAGATGGCTCTGTCTGCTTATCCTCCTTCATATTAAATATTTCCCCTGTTCAAGGACACGTAGAGTGCATCTGTTCTCATATCCTTCCATTAAATTCATGGCTAGGAAAAATAATGTTAGAGGCTGCTTTTTATTTAGATTTTAGAAAATTGTTAAAGACACAATTATTCGATAGGCTGGTTTCTTAATGTATGTTGTTATTTTAACTTTTTCTTCTTATTTTAACCTGATGTATTAATTTGCTTGTTTTTACTAATTTATCTGTTGTATTTTTATGCACTTGTATGTATTGCCTTTGTTGTGAGCTGCCTAGAACCCTCCTGGTATGGCGGCATGCAAAATAAAATTATTATTATTATCTTTGATTTCTAGCATACTCCCCTATCAACTATAGTAATTTTTATTTCAGGAACAGAGACATTATTTTCTTAGAAGGTGTGTGTATGTATAGCTATGTAAATATATAGAGAGGTTTGGTTTTTGTTTTTTGTTTTTTTTTGCTGCTGTGGTCTTGGAGGATAGTACTGCCCAATTCAGGGAAAACTTTTTTGATTCGATTCAGCCTTTTGGATAGATTTTTTTTTTTATTCATTTTTCCTGCCCTACTTGGCATTTTTTTTTTTTTTTAAACGTCCTGGCAGGTTTAATTTGTAATGTAATGTAATTTATTTCTTATATACCGCTAAACTCCGTTAGGATTCTAAGCGGTTTACGTAATCTTTCTACCCACCCCAACCCCCTTTGCCCTCTCCAACCCCATACTGGCGTTATGGTGTAAAACAAAATAAATATTTTTTTCTCTCTCTCTGTTAGGTCGTAGCTCATGCTCACTGTCTAAAACCAGCTCTGGCAGGATACACGTTTCAAATCTGACATATTGTAATCACAAAATAGAAAATAAAATTATTTTTTTCAACCTTCCATGGTGATATCCACATTTGTTTCTTTCTCACTGTCTACCATCTCTCACTCTCTCTCCCTGCCTTGTGCCCTAGGTCAAACCTCTCTATTCCCCTCCAAGCAGTATTTCTCCTTTGCCTCGCTAGGGCTTCCCTCTGCTGCATCACCGATGACATCATCAGTGATGTGGCAGAGGGAAAACCACAAAGCAGCCCGTTCAAAGCACTGCCGCCACCGTTGTTTTAGGAGGACTTGGAGGTGAGTCAGATGAATCGATTTGAATCTATTGACAGACGAGAATCAATGCGAGTCGGGCAGCACTAGTGGAGGAGAGTGTTTACCATTCTTATTTTTTTTTAAACAGGGAAACTGGATTAATGGCCATTTCCTATCACATTAACTCCCTCCACCTCTGCTCCCCCAGCCAAAAAGCAGACCATATAATGGAATTTAAATAATATGTAGCTTTATTATCATAATATAGTAGGAATGTCTCCCTATAAACATCCCTAAGCCTTTCATATATTTAATCTGCATTAGGAAGCATTTGCCATATTAGTAGCTGAACAGTCCCTCCCTTGTAGCCACTGAGGCTTGAATTCTCTATAGCAGGGGTGTCCAACCTGCGGCCCCGTGAAGTATTTTGAGTGGCGGCAGTGTTTTCCTCTGCTGCCCCTGGGTGTTTACCGTTTTGCTGGCTCCCTCCTTTGTCTTGCTGCAGCATTTGTGCATTTATGCGGCCCCAGAAACATTTTTTCGGCCAATGCGGCCCAGGGAAGCCAAAAGGTTGGACACTCCTGCTCTATAGGGTGCCGATATCGTTGGCTGCCTAAAAAGTAGTCACCAATTGCATGCCAATCACATGATGGTGCCCTATAAAGAATTACACCTCTGTGAAAGATAGGCGCCGGAAATGTAGACCAGGATTTTCAAGGCCTACATTTGTGGCACCTGTATATGCCGTGAATCACACCTATACAGGCGCTTTATGGTGCCTAATGCCACTTCTGGTGTTAGCCATGCCCATAGTGGCATTAAGCGCCATAAAGTGCCTATGTAGGCACGATTCTGGTGCCTTTTATTTAGGTGCCATTTATAGAATATCCCCTTTACTGTCCAGGAACTATTGCTGGAACTTTTAGTAACCCAAAATATGACTACTTCAGAGCAGTCCTGCAGGGTAGATTTGATTTGAATCAGCAGTAAGAAAGACTTTATTTAAATCATGCCCATGACATTATGAATGGATTAAAGGAATTAATTTACCAAAAAAATGTAAACATTGTATGACTATACCGCCTCATGCTACATAATTAAAAACTAATCCATATTTCTTCATGAATAGCTTTTGGACTATAATGTATCTTAAAAGTATCTTTCGATATCTTTTTACCCAAAAAAACATTTTATTTTAAATAATCCAATTTAAGTGTTAAAAAAATCCCATTTAATAATCTGATTTTTTTTTTTTTTTTAATCATTGATTCTACCCTCTACCTCTCTCCTGTTATCTTTTAGTCCCACTCTCCCTGCACCAAACGTATCTTCTTGATTCCACCAGCCTCCATGCTACCTCCCAACTGCCTCCTATTAATTCAAATGAACATACCCCTGCGGGACTAATCTTCACCTTCCTTCCTGCTAAAAATAAATTCCTATTATATCTGTGTCCGTTCCATTCTCCTGTTCACCAACAGCATGGAGCTGAAACTGCGCTGCTTTTCTCGTGTAATGTTGTTATCTTGGAGCATACCTCCTAGGTATTAACTGTTACAGCGATTCTCATCTGTACCCCTCGCCCACATCATCTATAAGGAGTTCAACAAGTGTTTGAGGTTTGGAATGTAATATTCACAGTAATCTCTTCCTTCAATCTCTATACTGTGGGTCATGTCTTGGTGATATCCAGCACTAAGAGCTAGATGTTATATTGGTATTATAAAACACAGATGTTCAGAGCTCGGCAAATGGATAAAAGTTTTAACATATGGTATTCAGTTTTTCCAGTTGAATTCAGGGAGGTACAGCTCTGATTTGCTGAGGTTTTTTTTTCCGTTTTATAGCGGTGGAGGCAGAGTACATGGAAATATTTACAGGGATTTTTAACATAATACGGCCTTAGGGGGCTGGATGATAGAGAGGCTTCCTAGATTCTTTAGTTTTGAATCTGAGTCGGATGCTGTATTTGGGATAGGGAATAGGAATATGGAGCCCTTAATGATTCCAAGGACTGTAGGACAGTGTTTCTCAACTCGGTCCAGTCAGGTTTTCAAGATATCCACAATGAATATACATCAACTTGGATTTACATACACTGCCTCCATTATATGGAATTTTCTTTCATGCATATTCATTGTGAATCCCCTGAAAACCTGACTGGCAAGGGGGTACTCCACGACCAAGTAGAGAAACACTGCTGTAGGACATCAAAGAGATCCCTAGATACTGTTTTTATGAGCAGCAGGAGCTGATTGGTGTCAACTAGCCACATGAAGGGCAGTTCTAAAATGGGGCTTATGCAGTTGCAAATAAGTGCATTATGCATAACTTCTTGAGAGGGTACTTGTGAAAGGAACATATGTATGTCTCAACCTTACACGCATAAGTTATAGAATACGTTGATTTGATCTGAATTTGATATACCACTTGAACATAAGTATTAAGTGGTTAACAATATTAATACATTAAAATGAGGTAATCTTCTCTTTCCCAGTGGGCTCACAATCTAAATTATAGTAAATATTGAAGTAAGAGAGAAGGGAAAGAGAAGTATTGTAAATACAAGAGGCGTGCAAAAAGAATGCTGGCTGAAGGGTCACACAAAATTATTTATTGATTTGGACCAAAGTCAGGACCAACTTACAAGCTAGAATCCCGCAGCAAGCATGCACCAGACTGTTTTTTCATTTCCAGAAAGGAGAACCACACCAAGTATTTGAAGTCCAAAACACAACTTTACTCTTCCAATTTATGACAGGGCTCAGACTTGAACAATAGCAAACTTGTAGAATAGGGCAACCAAAAATAAGATCTCATAAATCGAACAAGATCTCGTAACTACTCTTTCAATTCCCTTCAATGGTCAGTTGGTAGGAGATGGCCTAAAAGACCACTTTGGTACCAGAACGTGATCTTAAAACCCTTCTGGACGTGTAGTCATTTCATTAGACCAGGAGTAGGAAATTCTGGTCCTCGAGAGCCGGAGCCAGGTCAGGTTTCCCTCTCCCCAAGGCAGTCCAAGAACTGTCCTGGCTTCTACATTCTACTCAACTTCTGGAAACTGACAGAACCCATGATCTAGGTCCCTGACAGTTTCCTGGAGCCACAAAGTCTGCACCCTACTTGAATTCTTCACAGCTAGAGAATGACATGGGGACAATTTTTTTTTTACATGACTGTACATTTAACTGCAAACATTTATACCATTGGGCAGCTAGACCTTTACAATTTAATAATGTAGAGCAAAGTGATATGCAATCCATTTGCCCCTCCTGTATCTTGATTTGAGGGTGGACTGATTTAATACAATGTAGAAGCTGGATCCATCTGTAGTATTCATGTTGAGGTAGCACATACTTTTCCACAATATCAGAAAAATGTTATCCAATCTTGATGTATTAATTGCCAGATCTCCCAGATACCTACTCTTTTCCAAATTTCCCAATTAACAATTAACCACTATGTCCAGGAATTGATTTTGTGATTCACTAGGGGTTTTTTTTTGTTTGTTTGTTTCTCTATGTGGACAAACTGTGTTGCTAGTCCCCACTTCCATCCTTTTCCTTAACCCCTGGGACTCCCTAAGTGATGGGATGTAGATCCTGTCACAGTGAGTTGCTTAGTAATATAAACTTTCTAAGAGAGTAGGGATACTAAATTAATGTAAACAGCCTTAAAATTATTTGATATATTTTATGCTTTTGTGTTTTACTTCTCACCAAACTGCAAATAAAATGTTGTTTGGGTCAAATCACTTGCTGATGAAAATGCCCCCTGATGACAAATTTCCCATTTGTTCATTTTAATTGGGATAACTGACTATAAAGAAGAGATGTGCCCAGGATGGGTGGAAAAGAAGACAAAACTAATGCAAAATGAGGTAGACCTGATAACAATCTAATACTTTTTTAACTGCCCTGGAGCTCTTAACAATTAAATTTAAACTAAGGGACAAGAATGTTAAGACTACTTAAAACAACTACTAACTGAAGTTTGCTTGTTTAATGACATTCCAAACTTTGAGTCACCAGATCTCTTAGCAAAGTAATATTCACTTATCCAGTGAAACTTCCTCTTTTTACTTGGAATTCTCTCTCAAGAAAAGAATACCACTTACTATAAAAAGGCCAGGAGTGCTCCTACTAGTAGGATATCAGTTTTTAATTTCTAATTTTTTTTCTGGTTTAATTTATGCCTTCCCATTAGTAGTCCAAGGCGAGTTACATTAGGCAGTTTCCTGTCCCCTTCCCCCCAGATTTGTACCAGTAGAGTAAGGCTACTCAAATAATTGCCATACTGGGACAGACTAAAGGTTCATCAAGCCCTCAGTATCCTGTTTCCAACAGTGGCCAACAGTTCCAAGCACCTAGCTAGATCCCAAGTAGCAAAACAGATTTTATGTTGCTTGTCTTAGGAATAAGCAGTGGATTTCCCCAAGCCATCTCAATAATGGCCTATGGATTTCTATTTTAGGAAATTAGGCAAATCTTTTTTAAACCCCGCTAACCTAACTGATTTCACCACATTTTCCGACAACGAATTCCAGAGTTTAATTACACATGTGAAGAAATATGATCTCTGGTTTGTTTTAAATCTACTACTTAGTAGATTCATTGCATGTCCCCTAGTCCTAGCATTTTTGGAAAGAGTGAACAAGCAATTCACATCTTCCCTTTCCACTCCACTCATTATTTTATAGACCTCTATCATATCATCTCTGAGCCATCTCTTCTCCAAGCTGAAGGTCCCTAGCCCTTTAGCATCTTCTCATAGAAGTTGACCCATCCCTTTAATCATTTTTGTTGCCTTTCTCTGTACCTTTTCTAATTCCGCTATATCTTTTTTGAGTTATGGCAACCAGAACTGCACACAGTATTCGAGGTGCGGCTGTACCATAGAGCGATAGAAGGACATTATAACATTTTCATCTTTGTTTTCCATTAGGCAGAATGCTGCAGAAAGAACACTTCCAGGGCAGGCAGATGGCAGGAGGTTGGTTTTGTTGCGGTTCCGGCTGCCCAAAGATTTTAAAATACAGTGGCAGGGAGCTGGTAGGTGGGGGAATCGAGAACTGGGGAGAAGTTGGATCCAGCTGAGAGGAGTGTGGGCTGGGGTTCGGTTGGCTTTGATGGAGGGGGCGGGGACAGGAAGGAGGGATCCCTGGTGGCGGCTTAGGCAGAAGTGGATGGGCAGGCAGTATCCACGGCGGCACATACCCTCAGCAAACAGCAAGGGTACGCGTACCGCGCTTTGAGAAACACTGCCTTAAGTCAAACAAATTTCAACCAAGTACTCCCAAGCTCCAATCGGCAGAGGTTTTGAAATGGACATCTTAAAAACATACATATTCTAATCACAAAATAGAAAATAAAACTACATTTCTATCTTTGTTGTCTAGTTATTTTATCTTTTTATGTTGGTCCAAGTCTGGTTTCTGCATTCTTCCATCTTCTCTTAACTCTCTTGTCATTTTCTTTCAGCTTTTTTATTTTCAACTTATTTTCTGCCTCTCTGTCCAGATTTAATTCATTCACATCTAGACTGATGGTCCATCTAGCCCAGTATCCCGTGTCCAACAGTAGCCAATCCAGGTCACAATTTCCTGGCAGAATCTCAAAGAGTAGCAAGCTGTCGATCCGAGGGCTAACTAGTGGCTTTCCCCATGTTTTTATTAAGCCCAGGGATGCTAACTGCTGTTACTACATCCTCTGGCAGTGAGTTCCAGAGTTTTAACTATTCATCAAGTGAAAAAAAAAATAAAATTGTCCTGTTTGTTTTAAAAGTACCATATATACTCAAATATAAACAGATAACATTCCCACTCCCCCTTTTGTAGAATTTACAGTATATTCCAACATTCTTCCCCTTCTGTTCTTCTTCCCCTCTTTTCCCTGTGATAACCCTCCTTTGCCTCTGCTGAACCCCCTTACTAGTTGCGTTTTTTTTTTTTTTAAGTGAAAATACATATGCATTTTCACTATGATAACTGGTACAAAATTTGCAAATAAAATAGTATCTGTATCTGTGCCAACAACGTGAAAATTGCTCTCTGTGCCTAAAGTCCTCTCGAGCCCTGCAGGTACAAATCACACTTTCATTCTTTCTGTAAAGATTATCTGAGGATATGGGTCATTTCATGGAACCTTGGTCTAGGAGCTCACATTTGGCCTCCACATGCCCATCTCTGTTGTGATGGTATGGGCTTGTTTTGCTTTTTTTCTACACTCTCCCCCTTCCACCAGGAATTACAATCTACTGTGCAGAGGCAAATATTAGCATAAGAGTTTCTTTTGCTTTGTAAATGTTGCTTTTTATTTAATCAGGTTACTGGTGTGCTTCACAGTTACAGTACATCACAGGTATGTATGCAGCTGCCTTAGGCTGTGCACCTGACAGCTTTTGAAAGGGAGATGGGAAGAAAAGCATAGGAAGCAGTGCAGTGGGGGGGGGGAAAAAAACCCCTCATCAGTGGACTCCCTTCTTGTCTCCTCTAGGAGAAATTCTGGAAAACTTCCATTTAGATAAGCCACCTGCCCTGGGCTTTGTCATTGCTAAGCCTAGCTTCCAGTTGGTTTATCCATATGTCAGAGTGATTATCAAGTGCGCTAGATGAAAGTAAATTTGGCAATTTGTGTTCTGTTGGCAAGAAATATGATGGATTAATAGTGCTGTTAAAAGGAGGAATAATGTTTGTTTTTTTATTCTTTTTAATTGTCCCACATCATGTGAATAAGCTCAGGTAAAGAGAGAAGCGCTAACCTGCTTACGATTGCACAATGTAGGGGAAGAGCTATCCATGTAGATAGGGCACTAGCAGAATAATCACATTGTCAGAATGTTCCTAGTTTTACATTCTAAACTAAAAGATGATAAAGCTGGTAAAGCCCTGTAGCTTCTTAAAGCAGGACAGCTAGGTTAATATTTTACCTTTGGATCTTAATTTTAACCTCCCGATATGACTGTGAATGCAGAATAATAATACGAGGGGCCGCTGAAAAGTTCTCAGCCCTACCAAGAAGAGAATAATGTGGATCCATGAAACTTACAAGGTTTTCTACACTTTTCTTTTCATTTCTTGTCACTGAAAGGAAAAATGTCAAGAAAAGTGTGGAAAAACTTGTAAGTTTCATGGCTTCACATCATTCTCTTCTTGGTTGGGCTGAGAACTTTTCAGCGGCCCCTTGTATCCATGTAAATAAAAAAAATATATATAAAATAGTTAAGTATTCAGATTGCTTTGACAATGGTATGGTAGTAGTGTTCTGATAACCTTTATTGAGCCCTTTAATGAGACCACAGGGCAAATAATATTATAGAATCTATTTCTTTACAGAAAGAGTGGTGAATGTATGGAATGGTCTCCCAGTGGAAGTGATAGAAACAAGGATGAAACTGAAATCTAAATTCAGTAAAGCATGGGAAGAGTACAGAAGGGGAAGGAAGGTATTGTAGAGGTTACCAGTTGGTGTAAATAGGTCATGTGGTCTCTATCTAGTTGGCCTATCTGCCATCATTTTGTATGATTATTAATTTATTTGGACCCATTAATGGCCTTTATGAAGAGATTCAGCCAAATTATGTTTCCTTAGATTGCTCCTGAGTAAGGCACCACCATCATGTTGTACAAGTATATTCTGCCCTTCAGAAAGAGTGGATAGGCCCCCCAAACACTACAGTTTTGTTTCAAAGTTTTCAATAATGGAGATACATTAAGATCATATAGGCCCCCTTTTACTAAGGCGATAATTGCGGCAGGCTGCAGTAATTGCACTGATGCTCATAGGGATTCAGTGGGCGCTGGGTGTTTGCTGCATGCCTTTGTAAAAGGGTATAGTTTAGCTAAATTATGGCGTATATAAACTTCTAAGTATCGAATATATTCTGAGGCCCAGTGCAAAGGGAAGTGTCCATCCCATTGAGTTCTCATTGATGGAAGTGTAGGTAGTGCCATGGACTTCTGAAGGTTTAGTCTCAAGCCAGCTAGAAACTCATACTCTTCAATCAGCTCTATGGCCAATTGTAAAGAAGTCTCAAGGTTAGTCAAAATCAGCAAAATATCATCTGCAAACATCAATGTTTTTAATTCGATACGTCCAACCATTAACCCTTGCACCAGCACTTCATTTCGAAGAGTGCAAAGGAATGGCTCCAATGTTAAAATAAACAGAGGGGAAAGTGGGCAACCTTGGTGTGTTCCCTTCTCTAAGGCAGTGTTTTTCAACCGATGTTGCCTGGTGTGCCGCAGGGCCCGGAGCTGACAGGGGGCCCGAGGCAGGGGCGCCAGTAGCTCGCCAAGGCAAAGTGAGTCGATCACCCAGGACTCACTTTGTCTTGGCGATCTAATCTATCGAGCCGATAAGTCTTCTTCTCCCCGACGTCAATTCTACAGTCGGAGAGGAAGTTCGGGCCAGCCAATCGCTGCCTGGCTGGGCGGAACTTCCTTTCCGATTGTAGAATTGACGTCAGGGAGAGCATGCGTCGGCGTCGGCTTTGGGGCCTGTTATCCATTGGTGGGTCCTGTTCCCTGATGGCAGCGGCAGTGGCAGTGGCTTGGGGAACGGCAGGGAGAAAGAAAGAAAGGGGGCAGGCAGGGAAACAGAAGGAAAGAAGAGAAACAGAAAAAAAGAAAGAAAGGTCAGGGAGAGAGGAAGAAAAAGTTGGGGGAGGGAATGAGGTGTGGAGGAGAGAAAGCATACAGGCTGATAGAAGGGAAGAAAGATTGGATGCACAGTCAGAAGAAGAAAGTGCAACCAGAAATCACCAGACAAGGTAGGAAAAATGATTTTATTTTAAATTTAGCAAAGTGGAGGCAGTATTACCACAGTTTTCAAAGGAATTTGCCCAAATAACTTAATAGTTAACTGGGTAAATTCCCAGAGATGAAAACTTCCCTTCACTTACTATGCACAGTTCTGAATTTATATCTGCTGTCTATATTTTACAATATGGTCACCTTTTACTAAACTGCAATAGTGGTTTTTAGCGCAGGGAGCCTATGAGCGTCAAGAGCAGCGCTGGGCATTCAGCGCAGCTCCCTGCGCTAAAAACTGCTATTGTGGTTTAATAAAAAGGATGGAGGGTATATTTGTCTATTTTTGTATGCTATAAAATCCAAATACAGAGAGAGACTGAGAGCTGTTGACGAAGAGCTACGTGTGTGTCTTTCTTCGATTTCAGCCAGAATATCAGCTTTGTGTTCAGCCAAACAGGCCCAGGTTTCGCACTGAATAAAGTATTTTATAATTTTTATTTCGTAATAAAGTAATTATAAAATACTTTCTTTGTGTTTATTTGATTCCTATTCAAGAGAATTACTTTATATATAGTCAATATAGGCAGAGAGTTAAATTTTTTAACATTTTCTAATGGTGGTGTGCCTCGTGATTTTTTTCATGAAACAAGTGTGCCTTTGCCCAAAAAAGGTTGAAAAACACTGCTCTAAGGAAACTCTCTGTTCATATCCCATTAATTAAGAGGGCACTCTTAAGGTCATGATATAAGGCATCAATTACAGCTCAAAACCATCATGTGATGCCTAAGTGGTCTAATAAGACAGCAGAACTATGTTGACATTATCAAAGGCTTTACCTGCATCTAGGCTTGATAACAGAGTGGGAATTTGGTATTTCTGACCAAGTTAGCCAATAATAGTTTAGCCAATAATAGTTTACAAACACTGTAGGCGTCTGTCTCGGGTGCAGGGAGGTGCCTAGGGATGCTTAAGCTTGCCCAAGGCTGGGCTTGAGCGTGGTTTTGCCCAGAAGTGGCTTTAGGTGAACTTAAGTGGCCCTAGGTGCTTCCCTAGGGCCACGATAGGTACCTGAAATGCTTCTCATTCCCCTTCCTCCCTTCCATAGGCACCATATCCCTATGTCTCTACTCTCTTTCCTTTTCTCCTTTCCTCCATAGGTACCATTTCCTCCAATTTTCCCTTCTCTCTATGGGCACCATCTCACTTCCCACATAGAAAAACACTTGAGACAGGACGTTTTGGTCCAAGTCTCTTCCCCATCCCCCTCCTCATATTCTGACAGCTCTTTCTCTCCTGCCACCCTGTGTTCTCTGGCATCTCATTCTCTCTTCCCCCCTCTGCCTTCTGGCCTTTACTGCTTTCTCACTGGAGCCCTCCCTCTCTAGCGTCTAGCCTCCTCTGATGAAACTTCCTGTTTTCTGAGGGCAGGATGCTAGAGATGGAGGAACCTAGTGAATGAGAAGCAGTGCTGCTGTTTATATAGGCAAGTCAGAGGACTGCCAGGTGGAGGGGAGGGACAATGCAATTAATGCAAGTTAAAATTTTAATGCATTAATCGTGTTATAAAAGCAGCCCTGGTTTTATGCATATTCCCAGGATGCACTAGGAAGGGGAAGGCCCACCATTCTGAAAACCTGACTAGCTACCTTCTGTTATTTCCCATTTTCCATTCCCCTTTTTTAGCTACAGTAGTTTTGTAATCCTTTTCTATTGTTTTTCCTGTTCGTTTCATTTTGTTATATACCTATTGTTTTTGGATACATCCCCTCCCTGCTTTTATACTGTAAACTGCTTAGATTTAACTTTATTTGTTAATATTTGCGGTATATCAAATGAACTAAGCTCAACTGAACTGCCTCCAGGGCAGAAGTGAGAAGCACTGCATAGGGCATTATATTGTGAGTATGATCTGGAGGAAGACAAAATGTGCTACAGAATTCCAGCCGACCAAAAAAAAAAAAAGCTTCTTGACTCCTTTCCAAGGCAGTTGGAAGAAATTTCTCATAAAGCTACATATCTATTAAAATCTCATCAAGCGTGAACACCCAGTATGTGGTTTTCTTTTATTCTTCAAATGTCATTATGTATAGCTTTTTCAGATTTTTATTTGGTGTAAGAGCTACACTCAGGGGTTCCAAAGAATCTCATGTGGGCTCAAGGCTTAATTTGAACCCTGTGTTGAAACCATAGTTTATTAAAGCCTGTTCACACTTCCCTAAATGATGCATGTAATGCATTAAGTTTCTGTCATGGCTTTGCTGCTTGCGCAAAAGCATGTTTATCTAAACGTTTTCTAACATAATCTGCTTACATATAGTGCTTTGACAAAGGTGGAACCACCTTTTGGCAAATCTGATCCACCACTGTCCCAAATCAAATCTCTCAGATCTGCTTTGATGATTCAGTATGCATTTTCACTTTACTGGAGATGGGGCTTGCCTAAGGGGTGGCTTGATTTCCTATAGGCATGGCCATGGTTGGATTAATGTGGGAGAATTAAGACTGGATGGTAAGGGAATGAGATGGATGCTGTTTGGTGCTGCACTTGGCTCATAATAATCTTTTGCAGTATTTACAAGCAGTGGAAACTGGGAGGAGAGTGTTGCTTTGGTCAAGGTCTGTTCTTTCAAAAGAACCCCAGTGTATAGTTGGAAATGAGATTTTAAATTCTCTTTAGACTGATGTTATCTGGGGGCATCATGAATTCTGTTCTTTACAATGTCTAGTGTTTTGAGTTAGGAAGGGACAAATGCGGAGGTTAAGGATAGCATTGGAAGCTTGGGTTTTGAAATTCTGTTTGTCTGTTGCCTAAGATTGGAATAGAAGGACTGTATAACTGTAGTATTTTCTTGCTTGGACTATTGCTATGCCTTTTATTGGGGCTTAATGGCTAAGAGTATGGAACATTTGCAACCAATTCAAAATATTGTAGCAAATCTTTAAATACCTGAGAATTGTGGTATTCCCATGCAGTGTGCTCTTCACTGGTTGTTGGTAAAAAGGATACAGTTTAAGGCAGGGATGCCAAAGTTCCTCCTCGAGGGCCGCAATCCAGTCGGGTTTTCAGGATTTCCCCAGTGAATATGCATGAGATCTATTAGCATACAATGAAAGCAGTGCGTGCAAATAGGTCTCATGTATATTCACTGGGGGAGTCCTGAAAACCCGACTGGATTGCGGCCCTCAAGAAGGGACTTTGACACCCCTGGTTTAAGGTAATTGTACTAGCTTTTAAGTCGTTTTATATTACCCTTTTTATATATGAGGGATTTGAGCAGTACCTTCCTAATAACTAAATTAAAACAGACAAAGAACTGAGATTGGGCAGGATATAAAGTGTTAAAGAAACTTTATGAAGTCACAGTTAGAACTATGTGTTCTCCCTGCCCCCACCAATATGGGTTTTAACATTGGTCAGAGCTTAAAGTTGTGTGTGTGTTTGGGGGGGGGGGGGCAGGGGGTATTATTCCAAACTTGTGGACTAAAATATCATCTTGTCTGTAGCAAATGGATAATTGAGCAACTTCAGGAGGACTTTGGAGACATTCTTGTTTCCCATAGATTAATTAAATAGGATATGTTGGTTATATGTTTGAACATATTATGGGTGTGTAGTTCGTGGGTTTTATTTTCCAGTGTAATTGAGGGTGATATTTGCTGCTTGATGGATTATTTTAGCTGCATTTTGTTGTTGTTGGGATTTTTTTTTTTTTCATTGTATACATTTTTTTCATGGAAATCATTCTGGCATTTTGAGGCTAAATAAAATACCCCCCCCCCCCTTTCAAGCTGTGCTAGAGGTTTTTAGCATGAGCCGGTAAGGTAAGTGCTCCAATGCTCATAGCAGTTACTGCACTGGCTCATGCTAAAAACCTCTACTGCATGCTTAAGACTACACTTTTTGTAGAAGCATTGTAATGAATGATGATTCTTGTTTACTGTGGTTCTGGATTGCTATATAATAGAGCGCTGTGGATAAATTGTTCTTACTGAATGATTTGAAATGTTTATTGCTTGTATAAATTTTGTTTTTTTTTAAATGTTTTTAGTTATTTTATGAATGTTGTTATTTGTAAGCCGCCTAGTAATAGGCGGTTGAGAAATTTGTTAAATAAATGAAAGGGGCCCATATTAAATAAAATGATGCTGAATTGCTTAACAAATATTTCTGTTCTGGTGAAGTTTCTGGAATTAGATGGATTACAGGACCAGAGGCAACATGGATTCACTAGAGGTAGGACTTGTCAGAGAATTGGATAGAGGGAACATAAGAATTGCTGCTGCTGGGTCAGACCAGTGGTCCATCTTGCCCAGCAATCTGCTCACACGGCGGCCCTCTGGTCAAAGACCAGCGCCCTAACTGAGATTAGCCTTACTTGCATATGTTCTGGTTCAGCAGGAACTTGTCTAACTTTATCTTGAATCCCTGGAGGGTGTTTTCCCCTATAACAGCCTCCGGAAGAGCGTTCCAGTTTTTTAACCACTCTCTGGGTGAAGAAGAACTTCCTTATGTTTGTATGGAATCTATCCGCTTTTAACTTTAGAGAGTGCCCTCTCGTTCTCTCTACCTTGGAGAGGGTGAACAACCTGTCTTTATCTACTAAGTCTATTCCCTTCATTATCTTGAATGTTTCGATCATGTCCCCTCTCGGTCTCCTCTTTTCAAGGGAGAAGAGGCCCAGTTTCTCTAATCTCTCACTGTACGGCAACTCCTCCAGCCCCTTAACCATTTTAGTCACTCTTCTCTGGACCCTTTCGAGTAGTACTGTGTCCTTCTTCATGTACGGCGCAAAGCTGGATGCAGTACTCCAGATGGGGGCGTACCATGGCCCGATACAGTGGCATGATAACCTCTGTGATCCTCCTTCTTAATCATTCCTAGTATTCTGTTCGCCCTTTTCGCCGCCGCCTCGCACTGTGTGGATGGCTTCATTGACTTGTGTATCAGTACTCCTAAGTCTCTTTCCTGGGGGTCTATCCGAATACTGCACTGGATATCCTGTATTTGTGTGTAAGATTTTTGTTACCGACATGCATCACCTTGCACTTATCCATGTTAAACCTCATTTGCCATGTCGCGGCCCATTCCTTGAGTGTGTTTATGTCACGTTGAAGGTCTTTGCAATCTTTCTGTGTCTTCACTATTCTGAATAACTTTGTATTGTCCGCAAATTTAATCGCCTCGCTCATCGGACCAATTTCCAGGTCGTTTATAAATATGTTGAAGAGCACGGGCCTGAGCACCAAACCCTGTGGCACTCCACTCGTGAAGCTTTTCCAGTCTGAGTATTGTCCATTTATCCCCACTCTCTGTTTCCTATCCGCTAACTAGTTTTTAATCCACATGAGTATTTCACCCTCAATTCCATGGCTTGCAATTTTTGAAGCAGTCGTTCATGCAGGACCTTGTCAAACGCCTTTTGAAAATCCAGATATACAATGTCGACCGGGTCACCCTTGTCTATTTGCCTGTTTACTCCCTCAAAGAAGTGCAGTAAGTTCATCAAGCAAGATCTTCCTTTGCTAAAGCCATGCTGGCTGGTCCTCATGTGTCCGTCAAGGTGATCAATGATGCAGTCCTTTATCAGCGCCTCTACCACTTTTCCCGGTACCGAGGTCAGACTCACAGGTCTGTATTTTCCCAGATCTCCCCTTGAAACTTTCTTGAAGATCGGCGTAGCATTCGCCACTTTCCAGTCTTCCGGAATCCTTCCTGATTTGATCAACAGATTGGCTATTAGTTGAAGCAGTTCAGCTATACTGTAACCCCTTTCAGTTCCTTGATTACCCTCGGATGGATGCCGTCTGGTCCCAGGGATTTATTGTTTTTAAGCCTGCATACCCCTTCTAGACTGACCATCAATCCTGTCAGTTTCCCGTCTTCGTTTCCTGCATATAGCCCGTCTGCTTCTGATGTATATTCCTCTTCGGTAAATACAGATGCAAAAAATATGTTCAGTTTGTCGGCGATTGCTTTGTCCTCCTTTAGTACTCCCTGTATTCCAAAGGCCCCACTTCTTCCTTCGCGGATCATTTTTCCTTAATATACAGGTCGTGACCTGTTTGGGCCGCCGCGGGAGCGGACTGCTGGGCAGGATGGACCTATGGTCTGACCCGGCGGAGGCACTGCTTATGTTCTTATGTTCTTATATCGAAAGAACAGCTTGAAGTTTTTTGCTTCCTTGGCTATTTTTTCCTCATAGTCTCTTTTGGCCCTTCTTACCGCCTTATGGCACCTTCTTTGATGTTGTTTGTGCTTTTTCCAGTTTTCGTCTGTTTTTGACCTTTTCCATTCCGTAAGTAAAGTCTTCTTGTCTCTGATTGCTTCCTTCACCTCTACAGTAAGCCACGCTGGTTCCTTGTTATTTTTCCTCTTGGATCCCTAGATGTGATGTAATAGGTATAACATTTAGGTCATAGTTTCAGTTATAATAATTACAAGTACAAGTAGGTCATTGTTGGTTCTTTGTTTTGTCCCGGAAGTTGTATTAGTCAAATATAGTAGACTCTGTTAACCAGAACTCAATTAACCAGAACACTCAAAGAACCAGAAAAAAAAATCTAAGAAATACTATAATACTTTAAATAAAAATGAAAATAAAATCAATTTCTGGGAGAAATTTAAGTGTAAATTTGGCACGCCACACCTAAGTACGCCCATGCTTTGCCTACCACATGTCCGGTAGTTTGTTTGGAACAGTTTATAGTATGGGATATAGTATTAGTTAGGCCTATTTTTAATAGTAACACTCAAGCAACAAGAAACTACATTTATCCGGCATCTATCAATCCTCAGGGTGTCGATTAACTGAGAGTCTACTGTATATACTGTATATGTATATATGAGTGTTAAATATAAATTACTGAACTCAAACTATAGCTTCCAACAGACAAAGAAATTTTGGGGAAGTGAATGATAGTGTATAGTGCCCTGCTGTACTTCTGGGCAACATGAAGGAAGTGAGCAGGTACGAGGCTATGCAGAATATTGTTAACTCAAGGAGAAATAGCTGGAATGTTATGAGCAAATATACCCATAGTTTAGGCAACAAAATTCCCAGATCTTCGAGGCCTGGTAATGGTGGTGGTAGATCTGAATATTGTTGCTATCAGATGGATGTGGTTCAGTGAATGCTATAGATTGGTAGAAAAGAGAGAATAAGACAGAATGAGGTTCCTGGGACGCAGAGGAAGGAAAGGGAGGAAGGGGGGGTAGGTGGGGTCTGGTATTACTAAAAATTAGAACTTACCTGGGACTTGTTCTTCTCTATGAGCTCCTTTTATCACGCGCTAACCCCTGCGGCACACCAAAAAAATAACGCGTTAGTGACTAATGCGGCAGGCGGTTGAACCTGCGGTATTCCGCGCGTTAACCACCTACCACAGCTTGATAAAAGGAGCCCTATGTCTCAGTTCGCATGTATTGTTTATTGTGGTTCCATTGTATTGCCTTTTTAATGCTTTTTGTATGACTTGTATTTTTCTTATGTGCAATGTTCCTTCAATAAATATATAAAAAAATTAAATAACTAAAAAGGCAACAGAAATAAAAGTAGTATGGGAAATGAGAAGGCTTTGTGGTCTGTATTGAAAAGAAGCAATACCACTTTCTTCTGTACTGGGGTGGTGCTGGGGCTAATTTACAGACCTCTAGCTCAAATGTAGACATACATAAGGTAGGAAGAAAGAGCTGGTGTGGGGAGACTTTAACTTTCTGGATATGAATTGGAGTAACATATTTTTGGACATGGCTAGACATAGAACGATCTTGGATTCCCTTCAAGGGGTTCTCTTCAGAAAATTGATGATAGAGCCCATGAGGGACTAGGATTACTGTCATTACCAGATTACTATTTTATGCTGATGTTTGCAGCCCTTCCTTATTTGTTAATGACATACAAATCTTGTTTCAGTAGATAGTTTTGAATGTCAGTGCTGTTATCTCAAAGCAATAGATACTGGCTCTTTAACAAACAAACAAAAAAAACCCAACCCAAAACCTTTTAGCACTAATAAATGTGAAGCAATTAATCTCCTTACACTTCTCTATGCCCATTGATAAAGTCCTTTTCTATACCTTTCTGTGGTAAAGTAAAAATTCTTGGAGTTAATTTTGACCACCTCTATTCTTTGGCCCACAAATAAGTACTGTTACAATTCTCGTTTTTTTCTCCATTGGTTGAAATCTGTTAGGCCAGTTCTTGCACCCGTATACCTTCAGATTCTCATTTTGCACCGGTACCTAACCACTTACCCCCCTCTTCTACAAAACTGCACTAGCAGTTTCTAGTACAGGGAGCCGCGCTGAATGGCCCGCGCTACTGCTCCCGACGCTCATAGGAACTCTATGGGCTCCTTTTATGAAGGTGCGGTAGCGGTTTAACACGCATAATAGCGCCCACTAAACTGCCGGCCATGCTAGCCGCTACCGCCTCCTCTTGAGCAGACGGTAGTTTTTTGGCTAGCGCAGGGGTTAGCGCATGATGAAAAGTCAGGTGTGCTGAAGCCGCTACCGCGGCTTTGTAAAAGGAGCCCTATGAGCGTTGGGAGCAGTGCGGGCCATTCAGCGCGGCTCCCTGCACTAGAAACTGCTAGCGCAGATTCGTAGAAGAGGGGGTTAGACTATTGCAGTGCTCTTTATAGTGGCCTTCAACTTAAGCCCATCAAACCTCTTCAATTAATCCAAACTACAGCGATAAAACACCTTCTTAAGGCTTTCCGATATGATCATGCTTCTCACTCAGCTTCTTAAATAAGAACGCTGTTGCTGATTAACCTACTGTGAAATTGAAGATCCTTGTTCTAGTTCATAGAGCTTACTATTCCCAGGCTCCAGCGTATCTGGCAAATTTTATTTCATCCTATTCACTGAATCATTTGTTGCCTTCTTCCCAAGCCGCATTTCCTTTGCCAGCAGAGTTACATCTGGACATTTCCAGGAAAACAGCATTTTCTTTAGGCCCACAATTTTGGAATACTCTTCCTTACACATCCATTCTGAGTTACTATACCTTAAATATAAAAAAAAATAAAAGAATTAAAACATGGCTGTTTCAACAAGTCTTTGTTGACATGCTCTCAGTAAGTGATTCTCCAGGACTCTTGTTTTCTCTCGGGCAATTTCTTCAAATGAGTTAGCTTTTTGCATTCTTCCACATGAGGATCTTTGTATTTTGCTGTTCCTGGTTTTCTCTGTCTCCCTCATTAATTTGCAGACCACCTTCTTGTTATTATGCATTTATTTTGCAAACTGCCCTGTTATGCTACTGCTTTAAGGCTGGTATATCAAACATCTGGAAAAAATAACATAAATAAGCGAGAATGAAAGATTGTAAACTCAGCAGTAACCTAAGAATTCCTTTTACGGGAAGGGTGGTATATGTGTAGACAGCTTCCCATCAGAGATGGTGGAAACAGGACATTTTTGGCATGGACAAGCACAGAGGATCTCTGAGGGAAAGGAGGCATTGTAGAGTTGAGCAGCTGGTTTGGATAGGCAGACTGATTGGATAGCCTATATAATCTTTATTTGCTATTATTTTCTGTGTGTGATACTATTTGATGGACTGGGCTGGTTCAGATTATGCTTTTCTTTTCTTTTTTTCTTTTCTGTGAGCTGTTTGTTGTCTTTATCTGTTGCTTCTCTGCAAACAGATGTCTTGTTGAACACATGGGAAAATTTTAACTACACATTTGGTGGCCTGGATTACTATTTAATAGTTAGCTGAACCTGTGTTGCAAACTGATGCCCTTTAAAATGTAAAAGGAAGGTAAACAGGTTCCCATAGACAAGGAGGTTGCTGAATTAGCAGATGTGACTTCAGGGCTTGACAGCATAGGCAGCATGAGAATTAGTCTAGGCCTGTTAGGATACTTCTGCTGCTGTTAGTTCATGGCTGTCCCAACCACTACTATTTTTATAGCGCTGAAAGTAGCAATGGTGCTGCGGTAAAAACACCAAAACCCATTCAGTTCCTATGGGCTTTGGCGCATTTAACATGGCAGCATTGCTACTGCGGCTTTGTAAAAGACTCCCTAAGTTAGGACATCTAAGTTACGACCGCCCACAAATTAGCCAATTTTGGCCTAGGCAGTTGAAGGGGATTTTCAGCAGCACTATCCTTTTTAAGTGCTGCTATTTATTCCTGGATAGCCCTGCAGAAGTGATTTAAATGGCCAGGAGCCTCTCCTGGCCGTTTAAATCTCTTTGAATATCAACCCCTGAAAAATTAAATTTGGATGATCACCCAGAAAGGCAGAGATTCTAATCACTGGGGGAGGGGGGTATGTCCTTTGCTCACCCTGCTGAGAGCTGTGCTTGTGTCTTCTTACATATTGGCCCTTTGTTGTAGGAGCTGGAAGGAAAAGTGTGACAGCCCAGCTGAGGTCAGAACGGAGAACTGAAAGGGCAAAAAACTGGCACTGTTGTTGCAGGGTGGACTCAGCAGCGCACATGCCACAAACAGCTGGCAGTTTTATTACAGGTTCACAATCCTTTATCTGAAGTGCTCGGGACCAGAGGCTTTTCAGATTTTAGAATTTTTCCGTTTTTGGAATGGTGTGTCACCAGTGGCTGTAGCGATCCATATTTGTCACCTGCTGCAGCCCTGCAGGCTTCTTTTTGCCGCCTCCTGCGCAGCTGACATCGCTCCCTCTTTCCTTCCTGGCTGGACGTGACAGAAAAAAGCATGCAGGGCCGCTACATATTTTGTTTTTTGGAGCTGTTCGGTTTTTAGAATTTTGGATAAAGGATCTTGTACCTGCTGCTCCTTATAACTCTGGGCATTGCCCCAAGTACAAAATAAGTACCTGTCTAAATCAATGGTTCTTAAACCTGTCCTGGGATACCCCCAGCTAGCTAGATTTTCAAGATATCCCTAATGAATATGCATGATGCAGATTTGCATGCCCATCACCTATGTTATATGCAGATCTGCCTCATTCATATTTCATTAGGGATATCTTGAAAACCCGACTGGTTGGGATCCCCCAGGACAGGTTTAAGAACCATTGGTCTAAAATATGTAAACCACACAGAAAAAGCAGTATATTGGATCTCTTCCGCTTCCTCTTTATATCAAAGTATGTTCATTAATGTAAATTAACAGCTACTAGACTGCACTTTTTAAAATAGAAAATTATTTATTCTATTTTGCAAAAATCTTTGAGTCCTGTAACAGGGTTGTTTTGTTGTTTTTTTTTTTTGGAGTGGGGGGAGTGTTCATAAAAAGTAGCAAGTTCTCAGTGAAATGTTTTTGTTTTTTTTAATTTATTTAGGTATTTATATGCCACTTATTGCCTAAGTGGTTTACATTCAGGTACTCAAGCATTTATCCCTATCTGTAAGCGGTGGGCTTACACTCTATCTGATGTTGTGTACACCCATGGCAGTAAGGAATCATCAGTGCATGCCTAAGGCCATGGCTGAGTCTTGCCGGGCGACCGATTCACTACAGAGTCCTCATGCAAATGAAGTGATCTGGCGCACGCCCCTTAGTGCAAAGTGATCCAGACACCTTCGCAGACCATCCTCTTTGCCTGTAGATGTGATACGCGCATGCGCTTGCTCTCCGCACAAGCTTGAGGTCAAAATGAAAGACCACACGAGTGGACTTAAGGAATCATTTCAATAGAACAGAACACGCTTTGCAGCCAGACTGGAACAACACGGAACAGAACACGCCATAATGCAGGCTCGCTTTAAACCCGTGGGTTAAAACCACGGGCTCACAGAGAGGCAGAGTGGCAAAGAGCAGGGAGATTTCAGGGATTTCAACATTGCAGCAGTCGCTTAATTTTGGATCGGCAAGTCCAATCGGTGTTTCATCTTCTGTTTAGTGAATCGCTGCCTTCCTACTTATGCTTGCCATTTCCCCTCATTTGCATGTGCGGATCGGATCAGGTGCAGATTGGATCGGGCAGAAGGTTAGTGAATTGGGTCGGGGCCTGAGAAGGCTCGCAAACTAGTCGGGACACGATCGGTGAGCTTAGTGAATCTAGCCCTAAATGTCACTGGGTGCTGCTTTCTCCAGCATCCTGGACAAACCAAGAAGAGTTACAGGTGTGTGGAGAAGGCAAAAAACTGGGAGTTAGGAGCCCCAGGTTTAGTCTTTGGGAGTGGACCCAGTTAGCACTAGGTGTCTTGAAGTTTTGTATTTGTGACATCACTCAGCTTCACCAGTATTGGGAGCTCTTTATGGTGCTGGGTTTCGAGGGAGTTCACCACCCCTCCCCCCCTCCCCGGTGCTGATTCAGCTAATCTTGTGTTTTGGGAATTTATTTCTGATTTCCACACCTTTTAATTTTTTTTTTGTTGCTTATTGAAGTAGTCTCCCTTCTCCCTATCTTTTTGAGTGTATTTGTGCCTGTGGAAGCTTTGATTTCATTTAGGGGAATTGCTCTGAAATCATAAGCCACTCACTGCTTCATTAGAGAAGCAGTTCAGTGTGCTGGAGTGAGATAATTACACTGTATGTGGGACAGGATTGATAACAGGCAGTTAAATGTATTTTTGTTTCCCTTTTCATGCCTAAATCGGCCCCAGTGCTGATATCAAACATTTCCATGTTTGAGCCCCTCCTTGCCTTGTTTCCTTTCTCACATGGGAGAATCTTGATCTCTCTCTTGTCTGACACATTATGGAAAAGTAGTGTGAGTCCTCAATCCAGACTGGTTAAATACCTTAGTCATGGTGATCATTTATTGCCCATTAGAATTGCACTGCTTCTGGCAGGCATTCTCTGTCTACCCTCCCCCCACCCCTGATCCTCTTCCATCTTATAAATCACATGTCTCTGGCTCAGTAATTTTTAAGTGGTGTCCCAGCACAAAAACATTTGCTTTATCAACACTAGGTAGTCTGGGAGCCAGCTCTTACATGCCACTTGTATAATATCAGTAATGCACCACTCCCATATCCATCAAACTTGGAGACCCTGCCCAAAGATGATTTGAATGTAGTCTCAGATCTGGTCTGGCCTGCTCAAAGGGTGGTTGGGACAATAAATGTGTCTTCTTTGGGTTCTCATTTCATTAAATTCTTATAAAAAATAAAATAGTATTAGAACATGCTGAACCAATCACATTTCTAGAAATAGGTGTATTTAATGCATCCTAACTCACACAATGGTCATTTGTGCTGTGGAGTGCTACTTGAACTGCTCAGCTACTGAAGAATGCTGAGAAATATTTGCTGCACTTTAAAATGGCAAATAAATAAAAATAAGGTACTAAGGTCTCAGTACAGTAGCCTTACTGTGCAGTTTCACACTGCACATTTTTGCTTGTTTGTAGCTCCACACATTTTAAAACCACTTGTGCCCTACATATCTAAGATACTGGAAAAGGCAGCCCTAACCCAACTACAAACATTCATTAACAAATGGGAGGCCTTTTCCACATTCCAGTCAGGCTTCAGAAAACACCATAGCACTGAAAATGTCAACATCATAGATGACTGCTGGTAACTGCTGGATAAGTGAAATGACATCCTACTTGCCTTACTTGACCTAAATGAAGCTTTTGAAACCGTCGATCACTCTATCCTCTTCACCTGCCTCCCAGAATCGGTATTCCTGATACAACACTACACTAGTTCCAATCTTTTCTGAGCGAAAGATCCCAAAGAGTACTACTTGGCACTAATCTATCCAAAATATGGAGCCACAGGAGGCCCTATTATCCTGTCTTCTTTTCAGTCTTTACATCAAACCAATACTTGACATAACCCAAAAATACCAAATCAAAATCCACTCCTTCTCTGATGACATTCAACACTACCTATCACTAGGAGCAAATTGCAACACCCAGACCACAACCCTGCACAACTGCTTATTTGAAATTAAACATTGGATGACATCGAACAAACTTCAACTGAATTGCCTCCAAGACTGAACTATGGATTAGGACAGAAAAATGCTCCTACACCTAACCTGGGAATCAACTACCTTAATGGCAAAAGACAAAGTATGGAGCCTAGGAATTACTCTCGACTCAAACCTATCACTCTCCAGACACATCTCACAAATAGTCTCGTCATACTTCTACTACCTCCGCCAGCTCCAAAAAATAAGAAACTATTTCATGGAACAAGACTTCACCCAACAACTCTATGCCTTTGTCTTTACATGCCTTGATTACTGCAACGCTTTATTCAGCGGTTTCACAGTAAAAAAAAAAAACACCAAACGACAACAGCGAGTTCAAAATGCAGCAATGCTCGGACTAGAAGAACGTCACCAGTGGGGTGCCGCAGGGCTCGGTGCTTGGACCCGTGCTCTTCAACATCTTTATAAATGATCTGGACATAGGTATGAAGTTGTTCAGAGTAGTGAATACACAGGGGGATTGCGAAGATCTGCAACGTGACATAATCAGGCTCGAGGAATAGGCATCGACATGGCAGATGAGGTTCAACGTGGATAAGTGTAAAGTCATGCATGTCAGTAACAAAAATCTCATGCACGAATACAGGATGTCCTGGGTGGTACTTGGAGAGACCTCCCAGGAAAGAGACTTGGGAGTTCCGTTTGACAAGTCGATGAAGCCGTCCTCGCAATGTGCAGTGGCGGTGAAAAGGTCAAACAGAATGCTAGGAATGATAAAGAAGGGGATCACGCACAGATCGGAGAAGGTTATCATGCTGCTGTACTGGGCCATGGTGCGCTTTCACCTGGAGTACTGTGTCCAGCACTGGTCACCGTACATGAAGAAAGACACGGTACTACTCGAAAGCGTCCAGAGAAGAGCGATTAAAGTGGTTAAGGGGCTGGAGGAGTTATCGTACAGTGAAAGATTAGAGAAACTCGGCCTCTTCTCTCTCAAACAGAGGAGATTGAGAGGGGACATGATTGAAACATTCAAGGTACTGAAGGGAATAGACTTAGTGGATAAGGACAGGTTGTTCACTCTCTCCAAGGTAAGAAGAACGAGAGGGCACTCTCTAAAATTGAAAGGGGATAGATTCCGTACAAACGTAAGGAAGTTCTTCCTCACCCAGAGAGTGGTAGAAAACTGGAATGCTCTTCCAGAGGCTGTCATAGAGGAAAATACCCTCCAGAAATTGAAGACAAAGTTAGGCAAGTTCCTGCTGAACCAGAATGTACGCAGGTAGGGCTAGTCTCAGGGCTCTGGTTTTTGACCAGAAGCCGCCGCGTGAGCGGACTGCTGGGCATGATGGACCACTGGTCTGACCTAGCAGCGGCAATTCTTATGTTCTTAATAAGGCTACTGAAAAACCTACAAGCCCATGACCCAGTCTCTCCAGCTCTGATATCAGCCCACTGGCTGCCCATAACCAAACGCTGCATTTTCAAAGTGTTGGCATATAAATCCTTCTATAACATGACACCTAACATGACACCCAAATACTTCTCAGACAAACTTTCTCTTTACACCCCAAGAGAATGCTATTCTCCCAAGATGAAATATGTCTGCATACACCATCAGGACACTCCCTCCAACTCCAGACAGCCTGGAAACGATCCTATTCCCATTTCTTACCAAACACCTGGAACAGCCTATCTCCTCATATCAGAGCCCTTAAAGGACTTCTTAACTTTAGAAAAGCTGTAAAAACCTACCTTTTTGCCTAGTTACTCCCTCAACCCTTCAGCAGCATCAGTAAGTAATCCTATATGATGATATATTGCAACACACTGTATGTAAACCCTATATTGTAATACTGTGAATGTAAACTGTAATCCATTCTGAGCTCTTTGGAGAGGAAGTGATTTAAAAATAAATAAAATAGATAGTTAATCTTTCTGCTGAAGTAATAGGAGTTGAGGAGGAGCCTAGTGATAACCAGGGAACCTCAGGTGCAAATCCTGGTGCTACTCCTTGTGATCTTTTTTTTTTTTAATTATTATTTTATTATTTATAAATTTACAAACTTAAAGACAAGCATACAATACTTGAATACAGATTCATAATTACATGCACAAGGTTTTACAGTGGAAAATCACCAAATAATAAAATTTTAAATTATTTAGTCCACAACATTTAGGGACCAAGAAAAAATAAGAATACAGAGGAAAATTATTACCCGTATTTTTCGCTCCATAAGACGCACCAGACCATAAGACACATAAGACCAGACCTAGATTTAGAGGAGGAAAAACCAAGAAAAAAATATTCTGAACCAAATTATGCCTCTGGACCCAGCCCCCTAGAAAAATAGACAAATATACTGCAACAGACCAGATTTTGATCACTAAATTGAAATCCTACATTTGTTGTCTGGTGACTTCTGGTTGCACTACATAGAAAAAGAAAGAAAGAAACCAATCCATTTGTTGATACCATATTGTTTGGCATGTCAATGAGGGCTAAAAGCCAAATATCCTCTAATAACAATAAGCTTCTACTCATTATGACAAGGGTTGCCATTCAACAGATTATGAATAATTGGAAAAATTGGGATAGGCTGAATTATAGCTTTTGGTGGAATTCTTTGTGTAACATTTTCAAAATGGAAAGGATAATTGCCATGCAGCAAGGAAATTTTAAGAAATTCCAGGTTATTTGGGAGCCATTACAAGATACTGTAAAGATTGAAATTAATGCATAGAATATATATATATATATTTTTTTTGGTAAATCTTTAGTGACATTTCAAACTTTATAATGTATACAATTGAAGAATCAGAAAAACTGTATGAAAATACATTGTTATCATCACAATATTACATTAAACAATTTTTTATCCCCTTATCCTAATTATAAACAATAATATTATATATTATACTATCAATATAATAAAAAAATTAATTTTACTCTTCCAAATAAATATTCTACCCCCTTCACTGGATGTGTAAAGGAATCTAATGAGAAAAAAGGAGAATCATAATTATAATGTAATAAAATTAGTCAATCAACCCCATACCTCATTAAAGGACTTGCTAGTACCTATACGTTCTGCCATCATCCTTTCATATTTATACGTTGTACACACAGTTGCCCACCAAAAATTGAAATTAATCCTATCATAATTTTTCCAATTGTATGTAATCATTTGAACCCCTATTCCTGTCAAAATCATTAACATGGAGAATCGTTTCACATATTATCGCCTCATATGTCAAGGGGATATATGCCTCAAGAATAAGATTAATTTGTCCCCAAATTGACTTCCAAAACCTAAGTATCAATGGACAAAAATATATAAGATGATCCAAAGTCCCTATATCAATATGACAATGGCAACATCTATTAGATTTAGAATTATCTATTTTATTTAACCGAACTGGGGTCCAGAAAATCCTATGTAATAAAAATAACCATGTTTGTCTCAGAGATGCTGACATTGTACATTTCAACCTCCAAGTCCAAATTCGTGGCCAATGAGATACAGAAATATACTGTTTTATCTCGATACTCCAAATGTCTCTAAGACTATTTTTTGGCTTCTTATTTAAAAATCCAGAAATCAATTTGTACCACTGGGCAGCCTGATGTCCTACTAAATCTGTTTGGTAGCAAAGGATCTGCAAGCTGAAATAAGTTTTTAAATTTTTCATTCAGGGAACCCACTCTGAATAGCCTGCTTCAACTGCAACCATCTATATTGTTGAGACTTTGAAATGCCAAATGAATGCTGCAGTTGTGAAAACTTAAGCAGTTTTCCATTAGATATAACATCATCTAATGTCCTAATCTTTGCCTGCATCCAATTCTTCCAAGCGATCCCAGCACCGCCTATTTGAATCTTGGAGTTTAACCATAAGGACTGTAAAGTAGAATTCATTATTGGAACCTCTGTTAATTTAGCAACAAATTTAATTGTTTTCCACGTATCCAATAAAATGATGTTGTCCTTAGCATATCTTGGTAATCTGATACTTAGTACATGAGATAGTCACATAGGGGACTATAACCGATATAACCGATCTGGTTGATGTTCCATAAGCTCAGGGAGGATCCAATACATACCTTGAGGCATTATATAGGCTTGATGATACCTATAAAAATTGGGAAACTTTACCCCACCCTCCATAATTGGTTTTTGTAGAGATACTAAAGCAATTCTTGGTTTTTTCCCAAGCCAAACAAATTTTGACAGTATACTATTTAATTTTTTGTAAAAGGACCCTTGAAAATAAACCGGCAACATACCCATTTGGTAACAAACCACAGGCAAAATCATCATCTTTACTGTTTGAATTCTCCCCCACCAAGACAAATGTAAAGGATTCCATTGCTCACACAATTCCGTAACCTTCAACAATAAGGATTTTTCATTTACCTTCATTGTTTCTTCCAATGTACTTTTTATCCAAATACCTAAATATTTTATTCCATCTTCCTTCCAACTAAATTGAAACGAATCAAATAATCATTTTACACAATGTACATGTAGTGGAAGAACTTCTGATTTATTCCAATTTATTTTATAACCAGAGAATTTTCCAAATCTGTCTATCAAATCCAGTAAATGTGGAATGGTCGATTCAGGATTTCTCAAATGAATCAAAATAACATCTGCATCTGCAGATATTTTATATTCCCGACCTGCATAAGGAATACCCCTTATCTCCTCTGCTTGTTGAATAGCTAAAAGTAAAGGTTCCAGAACAATATCAAATAACAAAGGAGACAACGGACAAATCTGCCTAACTCTCCTTTTTAAACAGAACCTTTCTGAAAAAGTATTATTTATATATAATCTAGCAGAAGGGGAACTATACAGGGATTCCCAACCTACCAACATCCCACTACCCCAAATAACCAGAGGCTCTCCTCCCAGGCCATGCCCCACCAGTGCCACTAGCACACCTGCAATAAGCTACCCCCCACCACTGAACAAACACACCCTGAATTTGCCACAGGAATGGGCTGTCGCGATCCTCAAGGCCACACCGCAGGAACTGGGGCACTGCCGATGTCTCAGGAGCCCGAAGATCCCTCGACGGAAGTCCAAAAAGTCGGCTCCTCCGACCAAAACGAGGCTCCTGCACTCCTGGACTGCAGCGTACTCAACACGCACACCCGACGCCACTGCCGACAGGGCAAAGTAGCTGATTCCTGCTGCTGCAACTCCATGAAAGGCTAGCGGTGTGCAATCGGGCCCACAAGTCTTCCCCCGATGTCAAGTCTGATGTTGGAGATTGGCTGGCCCGGAACTTCTCTCCGACATCAGAATTTTTACCACCAAGCAAAACACACCATTTTGCAGGAAATTTTAATATAAAAGATACCACCAAGGCTAGGCCAAAAAGTCCTTCCTTCTTCTCTGTGTCACTTGAGATATATTAGGGAACACACGAACTGATGAACCAAGAAATTGCTCATTAATATGTCTAAAATAAGTCCGAAGAATCCCTATCACATTCCAAAGCAAATGTCACTATAAGAGTAGTTCTCTCAGTAATCACTTCCAAGGAATTTTCCAGAAAATTTTTTAAATTCATCTCACCACCAACCTCTCCAATCATGCCATTGGGAGCAAAATTCTCTGGTTTATTCCTAATAGTGAGATATTGAGCTCTCAAAATTGATGGTAAATTCTCTGTTTGAATTAACAATATCTCTCGCAAATATCTCCGTACTATTTCAACAGCTGACACAATTGGAGATTTTGGAAAATTTAACATTCTCAAATTATTTTTCTTCTGTTTATTTTCCACAAATTCTAACTTTTTCTGGATATAAGACCTCTCTTTAATACTTTCCATTTCTAAAGTTCTAATTTGATTAAATTGTTCATGGTTTTTTTTAATACTTTCACCATATTTTTGCAGTATTTTACCTTGAGTGTTCACCAAGGAATTTATAGTACCACAATCATTCCTCAACATTGTCACTGCTTTTTTTAGGTTGGGATCCATGACTTCAATAGCTTTCCACAGCGCATCGATATTGATGATGGCAGGGTTCACCATCTCTCCAAATTGTATGTTCTCACTCCCGAGGGTAGATCTTTCTTTGGCCTCCACACAGGGTGCCAATTTTCAGTTCCACAATGGGGCAATCCTCCACCACTAAATTCTCCCCCACCACTCCTCCAGGGGTAGGAGCTGTCCCTTCCTCTTGGGAGGACAGACCAACCTCCATTCCTGCTGGGCTCTTCCTTCTGGGTTGGAGGGGAGCCTGCCTCTTATCGGGCTCAATGGAGCCTGTTCAAAACTAAGATCCACAGCTAATTCCGGCATTTCTCCTGAAACTGGTGGTACCTCCATCACGTGATGTGATACTGCCCCCGAGATAGTTGTTTAGATTAAAAGCCTCAAATTCTGGCTGCTGGAGACCAGGCCGGGCACTTCCCCCCGAGGTAAGCTTCAGCATCTCAACAAACTTTCATTGAGGGAGTTCAGCTCACACATCTGTCCTCAATGCCATGCCCATGTCTTGTGATCTTGGGCAAGTCACTTAATCTTCTATTGGCTCAGGTAGAAACTTACATTCAGTTATAGTAAGTATTTTCCTGCTCCCAGATGGCTTAGATCTAAGTTGCTTGTTTGGAACCTTGGAATTCCCTCGAACACTGTCTGTTTCATGGCAAGGATCCTCAAATTATAACCTGTGGGTTAAATGTAGCCTCCAAGACTCATATTTTGGGCCTCATTCTTTTCCTATTGCATCTGAATCTGGACTCAGGGTCAGAAAACATGTAAATCTTCATATGGTAGGAAAGGCAGCAAAGATAGTTAAATTCCCAAGATTCACAAGCCAAATAAGCTGCTATTGGTAAGGCAATTTCCAGGGAATCCCCCCTAGCTCTTTTGGTGAATTTGAAATACTTTCTGTGGCCCATTTCTTGGAAAAGTTTGGGGACTCCCGGTTTATGACTCTGTAGATCCCAATACACTTTTTACCACTCTTGAGTTGTAGGCTTAATCTTTGTACATAATACTGCAATGTGGGTGCTGAGATTTATGTGCTGATTACACACACACATGCATAAATAAAAAAAACAACAAAAAAACCCAAAACACCTAAGCACTTTTTGTAAATATGCATATATTATATAGTGCATATTGTACAGGTAGGTGTATGCACAATTGTAGACTAGGCAGTGCATGGGTAAGACTTGCACTTATGTGCGTAATTTTAGAATGCTATATGTCAATGTCTCTCAAACTGTGTACCAGGGCACAGTGGTGTGCCCTGAAGAGATTCCGAGTGTACCACGAGAGATTCCAGAATTCTACTTTATTTTTTTTAAATTCCCTTTATAAGTATATACTAGAACTAGTCTTATAGCCCGTTACATTAACGGGTGCTAGAATATATGTGTGTGTGTCTATGTTTATTTCTTTCTCTCTCTCTCTCTCCTTAGCCGCTTTCTGTATTTCTGTCTTTATTTTTCCTCGACTGTCCACCCATTCTCCCTTCCTTTTATCTTCCCTGTGTCCACCACCACCCCTTCACTGCTCCCCTTATCCAGCAGCAGCCCTTCTCCCTTTTTTTTTAATCTCCCCCCTGTCCAGCAGCACCTCTTTCCTATCCCCCTGTCCAGCAGTAGGTCTCCCTTACTTTTTCTTCCCTCCCCCCCCGTCTCTTCCCCTGTCCATCAGCACCTCTTTCCTGTCCCCCTGTCCAGCAGTAGGCCTCCAATTTGGCCTTTTATTTTTTTCTCTCTTGACTGGTTGTACCTCCATGTGCTACTATTGTGAGTAGCTGTACTTTCATAAGATACCCTTCCGGTAGCATGGTTCCCCCTATTAATCCCTATAATTCTTGGGTTACATTGCAGATTCTTTTAACTCTCCGCATATCTCATTGAAGTAGGGCTTTCTTATTATTTCTTTGCACGCAACTCACTTGCGATTTGCATGACGGCTTTGCTTGTATGAACCTTGGTACACCAATTATTTTGTAGCTTTTCCACGCCCTGCTAGTACCCCGGTTGTTCTGGCATACCACAGTAAATCGTCCAGGCCTCCCTTTTTCTCCCCCCCATCTGTTCTCCTGTCCAGCAGCACCCCTTACCTCACATCTGGCCTCCGCTGACAGCCGCCGCGGCCTGCAGCCGCCAAGAGCCACTGCGGTCGACAGCCTCCGCCTAAGCACGCATGCGCACTCCTACCTGCGGGGCCCTACAGTGCAAGGAAAACGGAACACGCAGGTGGGAGTGCGTATGCGCACTTAGGCTTTTATTATATTAGATAGATGACATGTACGTCGCGTATGCAAAAGTCTGTCAATGTTATGAGCGTCTGTGTGCGTAAAGATACAACCGCCCAGACAACCATCATTTTCTAATGTGATTGATCCTTGAAAGCTAATGGCAAATAATTCTATTTTTATTTTCTATGTAGTAGTAAAACCTAACATGAGCAACAAAGCAATTGCGACTTTGTTACCATTTCGATCTTCTTTGCCAACTTCGATTTTTGACTCTGACAGAAATTAAATAATAAAAAAAGAGAACGATTGCAGATGGTGGATGATGAAATATGTGTTTGCTTGGAGATTATTGAGCCACATTTAAGTTAATTTGCCCTTAATAACAAGCACATCCATCACATTGATTAGCAATTCTATTCTATCTACTTTAGTTTTACTATTGTTACAATTACCCATAGCTTAAAGAACTTTAAATAAATAACTCTCAAATATAATTTTTTGTTGGTTTTGCAATTTTATAATTTCAATTATATTGTGCTGCGAAGAACATTTGCTCCATTTAGTGTGCTGGAGCTAAAAAAAGTTTGAGAGACACTGCTATAAGACGGGATATAAATAAAGCTATTATTATTATTATTATTATTATCTAAGGCATTTGGGTATGAGAACTTACACCAACTAACAGTATTTGTGCATATATACCTGGTTACGCTAGAACTCTATAAAGGAAATTATGTGCCTACTTTCCTTTATAGAATTCATGCTTCCTAGAGGGCACCTATACATATTTCAGATTACAGCAAACATTTTTTTTAATATCCTTATACATTTTAAAAGCCAAAATCATACACCACATACAGCAATTTATTTATCTAAAAGGTTGACTGCAAAGACTTCTCTAAAACTTTCAAGAATGCTAGTAACCAATACAAGTCAAAGGGTTCCTGTGCATTAAAGTGCATATTTCATCTGACAAAACAGGTGATATTTAAGCAATTTCTTGAACTGACGCAAATCTTTCAGTTTTTGAAGATATATACATACAGATAGACAGAGGCATGCTGTTAGAAAATAATCTCCCATATGCAGACATTCTTCTGTCTCAGCATGAGGCGTTCACACTGCAGTTTTGAGGATTTGTATATTCCTGACAGAGAAAAGCTCAGCAAGAGGCTCTTGAAGGGGGAGGAAAACTTTTTAATCTGCTATCAGTTAGTCTAAATTGTACCAAGAATACAGGACATAAAAAAAGATCTGGGTGTCATTGTAGACAATACGATGAAACCTTCCGCACAATGTGCGTCGTCATCCAAAAAAGCAAACAAATTGCTAGGAATTATTAAAAAAGGGATGGTTAACAAGACTAAGAATGTTATAATGCCTCTGTATCGCTCCATGGTGCGACCTCACTTAGTAGACAGACATGGGGGAAGCCACTGCTTGCCTTGGATTGGTAGCATGGAATGTTGCTACTATTTGGGTTTTTGCCAGGTACTAGTGACCTGGATTAGCCACCATGAGTACAGACTACTGGGCTAGATGGACCATTGGTCTCACCCAGTAAAGCTATTCTATTGCTCTTATATTCATGAGACAGTAAGGCCTGGATTCTCTATATGTTGCTGATATCGGCAGCTGCTACATGTCAATCATGTGATGGTGTCATATACAGAATCATGCTTCCAGGAAAGATAGGCACCAGAAATGTAGGCTAGGACTTTCCAGGCCTACATTTCCGGTGCCTATCTTTGCTGTGAATCGTGCCTATTTAGGGGCTTTAGGTCGCTTAACGCCACTTCCGGTGTTAGCCACACCTACAGTGACATTAGGTGGCTAAAGCGGTGGTTCTCAACCCTGTTCTGGAGGACCACCAGGCCAGTCGGGTTTTCAGGATAGCCCTAATGAATATGCATGGAACAGATTTGCATGCCCGGCACCTCCATTATATACAGATCTCTCTCATGCATATTCATTAGGGCTATCCTGAAAACCCAACTGACCTGGTGGTCCTCCAGGACAGGGTTGGGAACCAGTGGCCTAAAGCGCCTACAGAAGAGAGATTCTGGCGCAGATTTTTTAGGTGCAAGTAGGCGTTTTAACTTTAACATTTTTCTCTGTTTTAAACGGCATTTATTAATTAACTTAGGCATAGGTGGAGTAGAATTCCCCCTAAGTGACTATCCCTGTTAATCTGTTCCACATTTCTCGCTACTCATGGCTTTTCTGAAGAAAGGCTAAATACTTGAGACTTCCTCAGCTTGCAGAAGATCCTGAGAAGGGATTTGATAGTAATTTATAACTGCAAACGATGTGGAATAGCTTTACAGGGAGCCATTATATAGCCTTTTGAATAATACCTAGACTAAATATGCTGCTGTACACACCTGAGATGAGAGTTAAGCTCAGAGATTTTGCTTAATATAGGTGGGTGGTGAATGGTCCCTTTTTTAAATGTTATCACACAATTAATTTGTCATAAGTGTATGGGGACAGACTTAGAGACCTCAAAATGTGTACTCTGGAAGAAAGGCGGATGATAGACGTTTAAAAATCTCCTGTGGCATTAATGTACAGGAGGTGAGCCTTTTTCAAATGAAGGAAAACTCTGGCATGAGAGGGCATAGGTTGAAGTTAAGAGGTCATAGTTTCAGGAGTAATCTAAGGAAATACTTTTTTTTATACAGAAAAGGTGGTAGATGGCATGGAATAGTCTCCAGGTACAGGTGTTGGAGACAAAACCTGTGTCTGAATTCAAGAAAGCATGGGACAAGCACATGGGATCTCTTAGGGAGAGGAGATAGTGGATGCTGCGATTGGGCAGACTGGATGGGCAATTTGGCCTTTATCAGACATCAGGTTTCTATGTTCTGTATTTCTAATTAAAATGTGAAATTTGTTGCTGGAGGATGTGGTGAAAGTGTAGCAGGATTGAAGGTTCAGATACTACTGCTATTTATAATTTCTATAGCACTGCCAGTCAAACGCAGTGCTGTACATTAAACATGTAAGAGACAATCCTTGCTCGATAGAGCAAGGTTCTAGAGGACAGGTATGTTAATTGGCTGGGCTTACACGGGGATTACTCTTACTTCTAAGAAGAGGAATTTAGGAATAAATCTCCCCATTATAATTTTTTGGGTACTCTCTAGTGATCTGGACTGACCGCCATTTAAATGAGGATGCTGGGCTTGATGAACTATTGATCTGACTTTGCATGGCACTTTTAAAGGGTGTGTTCTGGGATAAAAGGTATTAAAGACATTAAAGGGTGTCTAGAGCACCCTTATTTCCTCCTCTACCTCACACACATACTTCTCAAAAAAGGGGATTTGAGCCATAGGTCTAGTTTTTAACATGATTTATTTAAAGTTAACAATATATTTTTTTTAATGATTGCTTTTTTTTTTTTTAGGAACATTAGAAATACTGTGGATTATTTTGCTTAGAACAACTGAATAATGTATAAAAGAGTAATGTTAGTAAATTCTTCTTTATGGAGAGGGTGGAATGCACTCCCAAGGGAGGTGGTAGAGAGGAAAACAGTGACTGAGATCAAACAAGCATGGGATGAACACAGAGGATCTCTAATTAGAAAATAATAGGTATTCAATGGCTGGGATGGTTTAGATAGGCTGGAGTGAGCTTTGACAGAGATTCTAGTAGATAGAACCTAAGCACACTACCGGGCAGAACTCTGGGTTTCTGGTCCAAAAATATCTAAGAAAAAGGACCATTTAAATTAAATTATTAATTTATGGAGCATTTATGGTTGGACAGACTGGATCAACCATTCGGGTCTTTATCTGCCATCATTTGAAATGCCTACATCCTACCTGTTATTCCTTGCACTTCAGGCAGGTTTAAGTTGAACCTGGTGGCTGAGCCATTGCAAGTAATACTGATGTTGGAGAGACACGAGGGGAGCAGCGCTAAGGTGGCTGAGACTTCATGAAGCGGTTGGCTATTTAAGATCTGGAGGTGCCATATCTGAAGTGATCTGCATAAACACTGAAGTCGGCGAGGATGCAGCTTCACGTTTTTCTACTGACAGAGTGACACCGTCAGGATGGGAGGTCCGCTGAGCCATTATGTTTATCTGAAATTTCACCACGACCGGTTCCTCGCCAACCATAGGAGTGGTGTGGTGAGAGGCGGTAACGGCAGTTGCAAGGGCTGGCAGAGAGGAGCGCTGCCGTACCTAGGAGCGGAGAATTGAGGTCGGCGAGATCTGTGTGAAAGCTGAACTGTCCAGCGCACTGGTCGTCGACCTGGAAACCGAAAGATGTTTTCTTTTTCATCGGAGGAGGTATCCTGTGGTTGGTTTACATTGGATGAAAACAGCGGCTGATCGGATATAACGGCTGAAGTGCTTGGGACAGTGATTTTGTTAGTCTGACTGAAGTGATTCTGAGTCCCTATTGACTCTTATATCATCTTGTTTACTATATCTTTATTTTACTGTTTTTTATTTATTTGTTTTATATCTTTATTTTAAATTTTCTTCAGAATTCCATTGCTTAACAGTTTTGTCTTCCACTCATATTCCCTTGTTATTCATTCTTTACACATTTATTATGTCCATATATTTTCTTTAAAATTTTTCCATATTTAATTTTAATTAAAAAAAAAAAATAATAATAATAATTTTTATTTTAGTTTACCCATTTAATTTATTACTGAGTTGTACACTTTGCTTTAAATATAATTATGACCTTAGAGAGATCAGTGTACTCTTGTTAGGATGTTTCATATCTTGTTTATTATCTCTGTCTTTATTTTTACTCCTACTGCTCAGTAACTGTCTTCTAGGTACTTTAGTTAGATTGCGAGCCTTTGGGACAGTAAGGGAACTCCAAGTACCCATTCTTTCTTTATCTTATTTTATTGTATCCTTTAATGTATATTTCTCTGTAAACCACTTCGAACCTAACGGATTTAGCGGTATATAAGAAATAAATTACATTATATTACATTACATTACATCATTTACTATGTATTTGGGGTGGCATCAGAAGGCTTTACTAGAGCATTTAAAACCTTTCATAGCCACTTTGAAAGCAGACATCCTCTGTTTGATTGGAGAGTAGGTCACTGTTCTGTACTGCCCAATGGAGACCAAGTTTGGGAAGAGAGGTGAAGGAAGAAGAGCCTTGCCTTGGGTGGGAATTTAGCATAAGGACTCTGGTACTGCAAAACACTAAAAGGCAACATTACAGTCATGGTTCCCATTAAAAGATTTGAGTTTGGCTCTTTTTTTTCGTTGTAAAACCTGGTCATGTGACTTGCTTGTTAACGATGTGTGAGGTTGTGTGCTCTCGAGGGATTCATTCTGGTCTTCTAATAAAGTCATAATTTGTATTGCATAGTAACATAGTAGATGTCGGCAGATAAAGACCTGAATAGTCCATCCAGTCTGCCCAACCTGATTCAATTTATATTTTTTTTTCTTCTGAGCTATTTCTGGGCAAGAATCCAAAGCTCTAGCCATAGCTCCAGGTACATTAGATAGATTGTGAGCCCACAATCTATAGGGAAAATGCTTGAGTAGGGATTGTAAAACCGCTTAGATAACCTTGATAGGCGGTATATAAAATCCTAATAAAACTTGAAACTTAAAACTTGAAACTCTACCCGGTACTGTGCTTGGGTTTCAACTGCTGAAGTCTTCGTCAAAGCTCAATCCAGCCCATCTACACCCTCCCAGCCATTGAAGCCCTCCGCAGCCCATCTTCAACCAAAAGGCCATATGCAGACACTTGCCGTGCAAGTCTGCCCAGTACTGGCCTTAGTTCTTCAATATTTACTATTATTTTCTGATTCTAAATCCTCTGTGTTCATCCCACGCTTCTTTGAACTCCGGCACCGTTTTCCTCTCTACCACCTCTCTCGGGAGCACATTCCACGCATCCACCACCCTCTCCGTAAAGTAGAATTTCCTAACATTGCTCTTGAATCTACCACCCCTCAACCTCAGTATACAAGGTAGTGCTGCTGCAGCAGTGAAAAGGGGAAGCCGGGAATGCCAATCCCTTTCAGACCAGAATGCCATGGTGGCTGGGGCTTGCAGGTCAGAGACAGGACCAGTGTTCTTCTGTAACCTCAAGCACAGACTATCTGCTCCCTATCTCTACAGAGTCCAGAAATGTATGGTTGCATCTGGAGCTAGAGTTGGGAGGTTGCAGCAAAACAGGGAGGTTTTGATGTATATTCCCCCTCCCTGGTCCCACCACTCTCTCCCTCACTCATTCACTCTGCTCTTCAGGATGAATTCTCTTGATCTGTTCATTTGGTCTCTGGCACTGGCAGGAAAGGGAGAGCAACAAAGCTTCTTGCAGCTGGGCTCATGGATCAGCCAAAGAATGAGTCCGTCTCTTGGGTGAGAATAATAGCAGGGATTTTTGCATAGATCTTCAACAGACCATTTTTAGCTATTTTGAAATTGCTGTCCTACATTGCTGTTACAGCATTTATAATGGCAATGGATATGTGCATCACACTGAATCTCCAGCAGATTGGTCTGAGGGAAACTATAGGACATAACATCCACTCCCAGAAGAGTTTAGTTTGAATTTGAAAACAAGTGGTGAGGTTTAAGACCCCGATTCACTAAAGTCAGCGATCATCACTAAACCTGTTTTCACAGGTTTAGCAACAATCGCTGCTAACTGACCCGATTTACAAAATGACCCACTGTGTGCTTTCCCCTCGATCACCCATTTTACGATCCAGCCATGCAAATTAGTAAAACATGATGCAAAATAGCCAAGCGATTGATTCACTTACTTTGCTTCGCTATTTTGCATCTGGTTTTACCGATCCTAAAACCCGATTGCTGTAGACCTGTCGATCTGTCAGGAGTTTTCCCCCCCCCCATTTTTTTTAATGACACAGATATTTTGCGTGTATTACACACACAAAATATCTGTTCCATAATTTTTTTTTTTTAAAAAGATTCTTCATGACAGGAGGGAGTGGGCATCTCTCCTGTCATTTGTGGGTTGCCACATTTGTCGGGGGTCATTGGGGTAGGGCTGGCAGTGGGGGATTAAAAATTTTTTTTTTATGGCACAGATATTTTGTGTGTGCAATACACGCAAAATATCTGTACCATTAAAAAACAAACAAAAAACTCCCAGCAGAAGCCCTGACAGCATTGACAGGATGCTGCTTCCCCTGTTACTACTGTTAGGGCTCTGCGCATGTCTCAGTTGCTCACTGAGCAATTGAGTCGGTGGGTTTGCATGCATAGTTTGGACAGAGTATAATCATGAAAGCTGTGGGATACCATTTGAATAAAAGACATATGAGTACTGGGACTGGTGCTATTTAACTTATTTATAAATGATTTGGAAATTGGAATGACGAATAAGGTGATTAAATTTGCAGATGACACTAAACTGTTAAAACACATGCGAATTGTGAAAAATTTCTGGTGGACCTTAGGAAATTGGAAGACTGGGCATCCAAATGGCAGATTAAATTTAATGTAGGCAGATTAAATTTAATGTAGACAAATGCAAAGTGATACACATTGGGAAGAGTAACCTGAATCACAGTTACCGGATGCTAGGGTCCACCTTGTGGGTTAGTGCCCAAGAAAAGGATCTGGGTATCATGGTAGACAATACAATGAAACCTTCCACCCAATGTCTGGCGGCAGCCACAAAAGCAAACAGGATGCTAGGAATTATTAAAAAAAGGGATGGTTAACAAGACTAAGAATGTTATAATGCCCCTGTATCATTCCATAGTGCGACCTCATCTGGAGTATTGCATTCAATTCTGGTCTCCTTATCTCAAGAAAGATATAATGGCCTTAGAAAAGGTTCAAAGAAGAGCGACCAAGATGATAAAGGGGATGGAACTCCTCTCATATGAGGAAAGACTAAAATGGTTAGGGCTCTTCAGCTTGGAAAAGAGACGGCTGAGGGGAGATATGATTGAAGTCTACAAAATCCTGAGTGGAGTAGAATGGATTCAAGTGGATTGATTTTTCACTCCGTCAAAAATTACAAAGACTAGGGGACACTCGATGAAGTTACAGGGAAATACTTTTAAAACCAATAGGAGGAAATTTTTTTTTCACTCAGAGAATAGTTAAGCTCTGGAACATATTGCCAGAGGTTGTGATAAGAGCGGATAGCATAGCTGGTTTTAAGAAAGGTTTGGACAATTTCCTGGAGGAAAAGTCCATAGTCTGTTATTGAGAAAGACATGGGGAAGCCACTGCTTGCCCTGAATCGGTAGGATGGAATATTGCTACTCCTTGGGTTTTGGCCAAGTATTAGTGACCTGGATTGGCCACTGTGAGAGTGGGCTATTGGGCTTGAGGGACCATTGGTCTGACCCAATAAGGCTATTCCTATATTCTTATGGTCTGAATAATGTGTTATTTACACTCAGGGGATGATGCAGAAAGGTAGCATGGGCAGAAGTGTGGGGTTAGCGAGAGGTTGTTCTGGAATTTTATGGCTGCATGATGTAGAGTTGATAATACAGCACAGACCCCTGTGTTAAAAATCAGTGTCCACTATATTTAAAATGCATGGAGATGCAGTTTATTAAGTAAATCACATCGATGCAGAGAAGACTGACAGGCTGAATGCAATGACGCAGTCATAACGCCAGAGCTGAAATAGCACACAATTGACCTTGTGGGCCATCTGAGGTGAAGTAGGATACTACTTAGATGACTAGTGGATCAGCCACCTCCTCCTCCCCATCCAGTGGAATCTGCATTATCTTCCCAAACAGCACCAAATTATCTCTGGTAGTCTAATGAACCCTTCTCCTGACTCAGCTCAACAAGCCCTCATAATCTTGTAGGCCATCCCCCTTCCCCAACATAGAAAGCTAATTCCATGGTAGTCTACTGTACCTTCCTGAAACCCCCCCCCAAAAAAAAAAAAAAATCTGGAGTGATATCCATTTGCTTCTGCCTCCAGGCTGATGTCATTTAAAATTGCAGTGCCTGATCCCTAGCAGTGCATTCTGGCACATTGCTAGGGGGTCAGGTGCTGCTATTTTGAGTGTGTATTGTTTCTTCCTTTCAATTTCTTAAGGTAAGTGGGGAGGATCTGGAATGCAAGGGATTTATTTTTCTATGTTGGGAGGAAGGAGTGAGGTCAGGGCACCTCTAGACTACTAGGGTTTGTTGAGTCTTGGGGGGGGGGGGGTACCTGCTACACTATAGGAGGTGAGGAGTGGCCTAGTGGTAGAGCTGCTGCCTCAGGATCCTGAGGTTGTGGAATCAAATCCTAGTGCTGTTCCTTGTGACCCTTAGTGAACCACTTAATCCTCCATTGCCCTTGGTACAAAATAAGTACCTGCATATATGTAAATTGCTTTGAATGTGTAACCACAAAAAAGCAGTATACAAGTCCCATTCCCTTTCCCCTTTTGTGATGTTTGGGAAAATAGGACATATAGATCTGGTAGCTCAATTTTTAATGTTCCACTTCCTGTCAGTGCATGAGCCAATCACCATTCATGCACTGATATGAAAGGAACAATTTAGCAATGAGCAGCAGATTATTGCAGTGAGGACACCAACAAACAGCACATACTTGCTCATTGCTTACTGCATCTTAGCGCCAAACTTTTTCAGCAAGCTCACATTGAAAGCTGCACACTTAGCCATCAGCGTATGGCTTTAACACCTGACTTTCTGCATTGGTGCATCAGATCTTATTCTTCTGATTCTGTGCAAGTTCTGTTCTGTGCTTCTGTTTTTAAAACACTTTTCCCTGCAGGAAGTGCCATAAAAACTGTACATTGTGACTAGTATTTACAATGGAGAGGTAGCTATATGCATTGTTTGGACAGAGTATAATCATGAAAGCTGTGGGATACCGTTTGAATAAAAGACATATGAGAATGATGCTAGGAGTACTCCACATGCTTTTTCCTCTCCTTGAGGAAGATACCAGGATCTTATAGGTGAAAGCAGGTTAGAAGATCTGAAGGGAGGAGATGAGGCTGTGTGGTATGCTCTACAAATGAAAACAAAGCTTTATCTGAAAGGTCACAGCCAGATTTCCTGAAGCAGAAACCATTCAGACAGGCTTCTGATAGTTATTGGAATGTGTTTTATTGCACAGAAGTATAATTAGCTTGGAAAGGCAAATTTTGAAGTTCTGTTGCTTTTTCAGTCATGCTCATTTTGGTTACTTTGAAACATGAATATGCTTTTATGATGTGTGCTATTTGAAAGTAACAGGCTGCCCTTGTTGTGGCCGACTGATAAGTCTCACTTCTGTGGATCTCCCAGTCTAACCTAACATCTGGAGAAATGGAAAACCCTGGTATTTTGACAGCCTGAGGTGCAGGCGGGGCTCTTTTAAATGAACCATTCTTTTGCTTTGGTAGTTGATGCAGAGAGCTCATCTGAGGCACCCTTTGTTCCATGTCCTGGTCATTAGCTGCTGTATCATTTCAAAAGCACCCAGTGATGTGCAGTGACATGATACCCCAAAGTGATTTCTATATAGAATCCTGAAATAAGACGGGGTCCACCAGTTCTGTTGCACCTGCAACCAGATTTATGGCATATCTTTAAGATTTATCACTGGTAAGAAAATAAATAGCATAGTGGTTTGTTTGATCGAGCTTTAGTAACCGTGTTTATGAAGAGATTCACCCAAGGAGGTGTACAGCACATGCAACGTGACATAAAATTTATAAACAGTAAAATGGCCAAACTAAAGCGTGAATACAACCAATGAGGGAAAACTGGAGATGGAAAATACCGTGTTTCCACGAAAATAAGACACTGTCTTATTGTTTTTGGGCCCCAAAAATGCACTAGGTTTTATTTTCGGGGAAACTGCCCAATCACAAACTCACAGCATCTTTCTATTCCCCCCTGCCACGCAGCTGAACCCCCACCAACCCTTCCATTTCTCCCTCCCCACAACGACTGCGAGACTGACATCATTACCTACTTCCAAAAGGCAGCGTTGCGGCAGCAATCTAAACAGGCTGCTTTGGACTTTCTCACGTCGGGACATTCCACTGCCATGTTGCTGATGACATCATCAGTGATGCGGCAGAGGAATACCCCAACGTGAGAAGGCCCGAAGCAGCCCATATAAAATTGCTGCCGTGATGCTGCCTTTTGGAAGTAGGTAATGATATGTCTCGTGGTCGGTATGGGGAGGGAGAGATGGAGGGGTCTGCTATGGCTTTTAGGAAAATCCCAGTACCAGCAGTGGACTTTTATTTTGCTTTCCCCTACCCCAAAAATAAGCGCTTGGGGTAGGGCTTTTATTAAGACCTACCCTGAAAATCATGCTAGGGCTTATTTTCGGGGTAGGTTTTATTTTCAAGGAAACATGGTAGAATTCTTGTAAAATGACTAGCATGAAACAGTATCAGAATATACACATTTAACAGCACTGTAAAATAGTGTATCGCAAACTGTGTGCCACAAGATACTGGGGAGAAGGAGAGGTACCAGTGCCAGCTGACTGCCTACAACATGTGCCTCTCGCGATGAGAGGCACATTCTATAGGCAGTCAGCCAGCACCAGTGCTTCTCCTCTCCGCGTGTCTTCCCTGCCACCCCCCTCCCCCATTGGACGGCCTTTGCGCATTTACGGATGTTGACATGATAACATCACACATGCACGTGACATGTGAAGTGTACTAACAGAGTTGACATGTGCTTAATTTTAATGAGTACTGTAAACTGCATGTGTAAATGTTGCTCTTAACTGCTAACATTTATGCCAGCCATAGACCTAGTTGGTACCTAAATGTAGGCAATTTGATACCGACGAAAGCTAGTATTCTCTAGCAGCAATTACACATGTAAGCATGTAAAGTGGGTGTCTACATTGAGAGGCAATTGAATATCGTGTGCAATTCTGGTTGCCACATCTCGAAATAGAAAGAACTAGAAAATATAGAGAAAACCAACTTGAAAGATGCAGGGATGGAATGATTCCCCTAGGAGGAAAGCCTAAGCAGGTTTGGGCTTTTCAGCTTGGAAAAGAGATGGGTGAGGGTATATACGTATGATGGGCTCTAAAATCATGTGTAGCATGGAACAAATAATTGCAAAATTAGATGTTTTACTTTTTCTAATAATACAAAGATTAGGGGCACTTTACAAAGTTAAGTAACATGAATGAAACAAATTAGAGAATATTTTTATCCCAGGACAAGCAGACAGCATATTCTCAACATGTGGGTGACATCACCGACAGAGCCTCCTAGCAGATGTTTTCGCAAGCAGACTTGCTTGAAGACCTTCAAGCTTGCGATTGGCCCGGACATGCGCGCGTGCCCCTCCTGCCCGATCTAGGGCATGCGTCTCCTCAGCGTGGCCTCAGTTCTATGTTTACCACGGAGCCAGAAGCACTGCTCCCTTGCTTCGCGCGATCTCGTCCCTCTTGCACCGCGGCTTATTTGGTTACTTTCAGTTAAGTCGCTGTGCCCGCGTCTTTATTTTTCCTTTTTTTGTTCGTTTATTTTTGACCGGGTTCATAGGTCTTGTTCTGGCCGCCTGGCCTCACAGGGCCGCGGCCGTCCTTTTTCTTATGTCCCGGCCTCGTTCCAGGTTTAAAAACTGTACTAAGTGCAACCGGGTTATCTCCATCACCGACCCTCATCGCAGGTATGTATGTGTGGAGCACCGTGCTGGGTGTGGAGCACCGCGCTGAGTCGTACCCATGTTGTGCGACTTTGCAACCTCGGGCTCTTCGTCGGAGGGTGGCCAAGATTCTCCAACTCTTTGGCCCCATGGATCCTGTGGGACAGGCCTCGAGCTCGGCCTCGACACCCTCGTTGGGTGCCTCGGCCTCGAAGTCCCCCTTGGCCTCGAAGTCCCCCTCGGCCTTGAAGTCCCCCTCGGCCTCGAAAGCTCTGGCCTCGGTTCCTCCTGCTACTCCGGTCTCGGGTAAGTCTCCTCTTGCCTCCTCAGGTGTGCCGGCAAAGAAGCCTGCCTCAGAATCTCATGTAAGTGCCGCATCGTCGGCATCTTCGAGACATCATTCTAAGCATGCCTCCTCACATAGGGAATACTCTTCCTCGAGGTCGCCCCCAAAGTAGCGCACTGCTGCACCTACGATCCAACAGTCTTTGGTCTCGGTGCCTATGTTCGAGGACATGCTTAAGGCTATACTTACCATGCAGCTTTCCTTGGTGGTGAGCCAACTGGTTCCGACCTCGATGCCTCTGACCTCAGTCTCGACCCAGCCTTGGTCTGACCAGCCTGAGCGTCCTTCTCTCGTGTCTCGGGGCTGTGCCCGCAAGACTCGTTGGGTTTCCTCGAGCAATTCTTCATCCCCCGAGTTCCCTTTGACTTTTCGAGGGTCCAGAACGGGTCCCGCTTTTCGCCCGCTACTATGTCGAGGCTTGCCCCTTCTAAAAAGCTCCGGTCTTCTCTGCCCATTCGGGGCAGATCCCCGACCGCAGAGCCTTCCAGCCACACCCTTGTCCTCGAGTTGGACTCCAGTGTGCATTCTCCATCGAGGCAGATGCCAGCCTCTAAAGGGTCTTCTTCGAAACTGGTGGAGGACTTTTCTTTTGCCCCGTTTTCTCCAAGGCTCCGCCAGCTGATTCTTCGGACTCCGGGGTCCTCCCTGTTCGGGGTCGTTCCTCAATGCCTCCGACGCGATTTAGCCGAGACTCTTCCATCTCCCATTCGCGGGATTCCGAGACCCCGGCTCACTATTCAAGGGAAATTTCTCCCTCTTTCTCGGCTGCCCCCAGATCTCGCTCAGAGTCTCCTCTGGGGGATGAGTCTTCTTCTTGAAACTCCTCCTTTACTCATTTCATCTCTGACATGGGTAGGGCCTTGAACCTGGATTTCCAGTCTGAGTCCCGTTATATCCAGGAATTCCTGGCGGAAATGGGTGTTGATCATCAGCTGCGTTTGCCATTGCACCAGGTTCTCTGGAAAACATTTTTCCGGAACTTGGAGACCCCCTATGCAGTCACGGCCATTCCCTCCAAGTTGGAGTCCTGCTACTGGATGATCCCGGTGAAGGGTTTGAGAGTTCTCAGCTTTCTCACCAGTCCTTGGTGGTTGAGTCTTCCTTGAAGAAATCCAACCCCTCAAAGGTGTACGCTGCCATCCCTCCAGGCAGGGAGGGCCGTACGATGGATAAATTTGGTCACCGTCTTTATCAAAACTCAATGATGGTGAACCATGTCCTCAACTATATCTTTATCTTCACGTCCTACCTCCGGTTTTGTGTGGACGCCCTCTGCTCGTTCCGGGAGGATGTGCCAGATTCTCGGCGTCAGGAGTTTTGTCTCCTCGAGGAGACCCTCTATATATTTCAGGCGGCCTATGATGCCTTCGAGTTGTCCTCTAGGGTCATGGCGTTTGTGATCGCCATGCGTCGCCTCTCTTGGCTCCGGATTGTGGACATGGATCCGAATCTCAAGGATCGTCTAGCCAATCTCCCTTGCGTGGGTAATGAGCTGTTTGATGATTCCATCGAGGCAGCCACTAAGCGCCTCTCGGAACACGAACGGTCCTTTGCGTCTCTGGTGAGACTTAAGCCAAAGACCCCTTCGGCTCGGCAATATAAAATTCCTCTCTGGAGGTTCCCACAGAAATCTACTCCTGCGTTCACTAGGCCTTCTTCGAAGCGGCCGCAACAGCAGCAGCAGCGATAAGCTAAGGCCCAGCCGCCGGCTCCAGCGAAGCCTGGGCCGTCTTTTTGACAATTCCACTCTGAGCCTTCGGGCTCCCTTCCTCCTGGAGCCCGACCCCCTCACCATTGGGGGTCATCTCCATCATTTCTATACCCAGTGGAAAAGTTTTACCACTGACAGTTGGGTGCTTTCAATCGTCTGGGAGGGGTACTCCCTCCCCGGCCCTTCCTCCAAGAGAGTTTCCTTCTGCCCGGTCTTAGCTGCCTCTCCTTCTGCAGGAAGCTTGGGCCCTTCTTCGCCTTCGGGCAGTCGAGGAGGTTCCTCCGGACCAGTGGAATACCGGATTTTATTCCTGGTACTTTCTGGTATCCAAGAAGATGGGGGATCTGCGTCCGATCCTGGACCTCCGTCCTCTGAAAAAGTTTCTGGTCAGGGAACGGTTCAGAATGCTCATCCTTCCTACCTTGTACCCCCTCTTGTACGAGGGGGACTGGCTGTGCTCACTGGACCTCAAGGAGGCGTACACGCACATTCCAATACACCCGGCCTCTCACCGGTATCTGAGATTCAGGTTGGGGGATCTCCACGTCCAATATCATGTTCTTCCCTTCGGCCTGGCGGCCTCTCCGAGGGTTTTCACGAAATGTCTAGTTGTGGTAGCTGCGGCCCTACTTCTCCATGGCCTGCAGGTGTTTCCCTACCTCGACGAATGGTTCATCAAAGCGTCCTCGCGCCACGAAGTTCTGAGAGCGATGAATCAGACCATTTTGCTCCTTCAGAGCCTCAGCTTTGAGGTGAACTTTCCCAAGTCCCACCTCTGTCCATCCCAGTCTCTGGAGTTCATCGGAGCGGTTCTGGACATGGTTCGTCTCCGCTCCTTCTTGCCTCGGCCTCGTCAAGAGGCCCTTGTTCATTTATGCCAGAAGGTGTCCCATCTGTCCTCAACCCCGGCTCGGCTCCTGATGGTCCTCCTAGGTCACATGGCCTCTACAATTCACGTGACTCCTTTTGCCAGATTTCATTGCGTCCCAATGGAACCAGGATCGAGATCCTGTCTCGCGACTCGTTGTCGTGACTCCTTTGTTGAAGAAGTCTCTCCGTTGGTGGATGCTCTCTTCCAATCTTTCCAGAGGTTTTCTGTTTCATGCCCCCCCTCCGCAGAAGGTCCTCACGACGGACTCGTCGACCTATGCTTGGGCTCATCTGGCCGTCTTCACACTCAGGGTCTTTGGTCCAGTGCCGACCGCCTTTGTCACATCAATCTGCTGGAGCTTCGAGCGATTTTCCTCGCCCTGAAGGCTTTTTGTCACCTGCTTTGCGACTGAGTGGTGCTGATCCGCATGTACAACCAGGTCGCCATGTATTATATCAACAAACAAGGGGTCACGGTGTCCCTGTCTCTGTGCCAAGAGGTGATGCGGCTCTGGGATTGGGCCATCCACCACAACATATTCCTTCGAGCAGTCTATATTCAGGGCCAGCACAATTGTCTGGCGGACAGATTGAGTCGTCTTCTGCAGCCTCACGAGTGGCCATCCACTCATTGACCCTGCGTCAAGTGTTTGCCTGCTGGGGGACTCCGGACATCGACTTGTTCGCGTCCCCCCTCAATCACAAGTTGCCCCGCTTCTGCTCCAGGGTTTACACCCCTCTCAGGCTCGAGGCGGATGCTTTTCTGCTGGATTGGACGAACCTGTTTCTGTATGCGTTCCCTCCATTCCCTCTGATTCTGAAGACTCTCGTCAGGCTCAAGTCCACGAGTGCCACCATGATTCTGATAGCTCCTCGGTGACCACGACAGCCGTGGTTCTCCCTTCTGTTGCAACTCAGTTCCAGGGAGCCTCTTCTTCTGCCTGTTTTTCCTTCTCTGCTTACTCAGTCGAGGTTCTCTACTTCATCCCAACCTTCAGTCTCTGCACTTAACGGCTTGGTTCCTCAAGACTTGATGCCCTCGTTCCAGTTCTCGCAGCCTGTGCTGGACGTACTGGAGGCTATCCGGAAGGAGTCCACTCGCCAATGTTACCATCAGAAGTGGACCCGCTTTTCGTCCTGGTGTGCTGCTCGACAGCAGGAGCCGCTGTCTGCCTCCTTATCTGCTGTCCTGGATTATCTGTTACACTTGTCTGGCGCTGGACTCAAGTCCTCTTTGGTTCGAGTTCACCTTAGTGCCATTGTTGCTTTTCATCAGCCCATTGATGGGAAGCCTATCTCTATTAATCCTGTGGTTTCCTGCTTCATGAAAGGCCTTTTCCACGTTTATCCATCCCTTAAACCTCCTCCTGTGGTTTGGGATCTTAACGTGGTCCTTACTTGCTTGATGAAACCCCCGTTCGAGCCGCTAGCGCGGGCTAACTTGAAGTTTCTTACTTGGAAGGTTGAGTTTGTTATTGCTCTCACTTCTGCCCATCGGGTCAGCGAGCTTCAAGCCTTGGTTGCGGACCCACCTTTCACTGTCTTCCATCATGATAAGGTGGTTCTCCGTACCCATCCTAAGTTCTTGCCTAAGGTTGTTTCTGAGTTTCACATCAACCAATCCATTGTTCTTCCTGTGTTTTTCCCGAAGCCCCATTCTCACCCTGGAGAAGCGGCTCTGCATTCTCTTGATTGTAAGCGTGCGCTGGCCTTCTACTTGAAGCGCACCGCTCCTCATCATTCTGCTCCCCAGCTGTTCCTCTCTTTCGATCCTAATCGCTTGGGTCGCTTTGTTTCTAAGCAGACCATTTCTAACTTGTTGGCCGCTTGTATCTCGTTCTGTTACGCTCAAGCTGGTCTCTCCCTGCCGGGTCGAGTCACAGGCTACAAGGTCAGAACGATGGCGGCGTCTGTTGCTTTCTTACGCTCTACTCCGCTTTAGGAAATCTGTAAAGCTGCCTCAGTTCATACGTTTACCTCACACTACTGTCTGGATACTTTCTCCAGATGTGACGGCCGTTTTGGCCAGTCTGTTTTGCAAAATCTGTTCTCCTGAATTGCCAACTCTCCCTCCATCCCATTCTGGTTAGCTTGGAGGTCTCTCAAATGTTGAGAATATGCTGCCTGCTTGTCCTGGGATAACCTCACAAATTTAAATAATAACAAAATCAAAATCAACAAAATAACAAAATTCCAGTGATGTAGTATGTACTAATATGGGGTGTCAGATTGACCATATGAAATGAAAGCACCTCAAAGGTCTGTCAATTCTTCGTTCATCCCCAATATCTTTTATCATGGTAATATTTTTATGCTTTTTATGTGTTTTTCAATTCGTATATCTTCAAAATAAATTAAGTAATAAAAAGTAACTTAGTTTCTTTCAATTATAGATGTTATTTAGATCAGTGGTTCCCAACCCTGTCCTGGAGGATCACTAGGCCAATCAGGTTTTCAGGATAGCCCTAATGAATATGTATGGAGCAGATTTGCATGCCTGGCACCTCCATTATATGCAGAGCTCTCTCATCCATATTCATTAGAGCTATCCTGAAAACCCGACTGATCTGGTGGTCCTCCAGGACAGGGTTGGGAACCACTGATTTAGATCATGTTGTATTGAATGTGTTTTCTCCAGCGTTCAAATAAATGCTCCCCTCTGCCTTTGTCCTGGGATAAAGCACAATTACTTACCGTAACAGGTGTTATCCAGGGACAGCAGGTAGATATTCTCGCAACCCACCCACCTCCCCGTGGTTGGCTTCTTTGCTAGCTATCTGAACTGAGGCCACGCTGAGGAGATGCATGTCCTAGGTTGGGTGGGAGGGGTACGCGCGCATGCGTGGGCCAATCGCAAGCTTGAAGGTCTTCAAGCAAGTCTGCTTGCAAAAACGTCCACTAGGGGGCTCCGTCGGTGACGTCACCCACATGTTGAGAATATCTGCCTGCTGTCCCTGGATAATACCTGTTACGGTAAGTAACTGTGCTTTTTCACTCAAATACACAAGTAAGCTCTTTGATTTTGTGCCAGAGGAGATTTGTCTATTTTCAATGAGTGGTTGAATAACTGTAGAAGCAGTTAATATGACTGGGTTTAACAAAAGTTTGGACAAGTTCCTGGAGGAAAAGTTCATAAACTACTATTAAGAGTGTAGACATGGGGAAATGCACTGCATATCCCTGGGGTGAGTGGCATGGAATCCATCTACTTTGGGACCCTGTCAGATTTTCTCCACTCTTGGAGACGGCACTGGGCTTGGTATTGTCCAGTGTGACTGTTCTTATGTTCTTAGAAAGTAAGATGGAAGACGAGGAGTGCCAGCAGTCAGGTTTATGGTATTTTGAATATTGCTGTTCCTGTATGTCTTCTTGGAGGAACTAGGGATGCCAAAAAGATTATCTCTGCTAGTAGAAGAACAACTTAGTTCCTGTAGATGTGATGTAATAATAAAGTAGCAAATTCAGTATTTTAATGAAATTCATTGTATTAAAGTTCCAACATACAAATGTGAAAAGGACATAAAATAAACATCTAATGTGAGCCATCCAATTAGAATAGATATTACAAGAATACTTATTTATTTAAAGTACTTCAATCCCATCTTTACCCAATCTCATCTCTTTCCATCCCCACTTATAATAACATTGTTACTATTTCCACACCAAACCAACATTACAGCCTAGCTGAATCACTAGTAATGTGCTTGTTGAGTCCAAGGAGATTGTACTCTTATCTCCCCAGACGGGGCTAATTCAGTATTTTAATAAAAAAAAATGGACCAAGCTGTAGGCATGTAAGCTCTTAGCCATAAATAAGAAATCCACTGTGGAATTATGACTGTTAGGTCATGGCCTGTGCCATCGCCATTTCAGGTTCTCTCTGTGTACCTACCCCGAGGCAGGCTCAGTTGGTTTCCTTTTGAAATGGTGCATACTGCAATGTGGGTCTTTTTTACTTGGGAATTCTTAATTGAAGTACAGCTAGTACCAGTTGTTAAGCATCAGAAAGAAGCTCAAGGCATTTTTATTAGATTTTGAGGGGATGTTAAACCATAGAATAAAACAATAGAATACACAGTAAATTTATTTGTAAAACTTTATGGATATATCCAGTATTGCATTAATGTTATGTTCTGTCTGCGATTTGCTTAGGAATGACTGCAAATAGACCACTTGGGCACTAGAAGAAACAATGATTCAAACTTGGCTTCTCATCTTATTTTTGAAATGTAAGATCTGAGTCATGAGCAAGGGGTGGCCCCTTCTAGGCTTTGCAGCTTAGCTTGAGGATTGTCTAATGGAGGGTTAATATCACAGAATTCAAAGGCAAGAAAATAACACTCCAAACGAAGATCAGACTCTCTTCTCAGCAGCCTGTAAGGAAAAAACACAATTTGAAGTGTCTGTATACAAATGCTAGAAGCCTAAAAAAATAAAATAGGAGAGTTAGAGTATATAGCACTGAATGATGAGACAGATATAATAGGCATCTCGGAGACCTGGTGGAAGGAGGACAATCAATAGGACACTGTGTTAACCTGGGTACAAATTATATCGCAAGGATAGAGTAGATCAAATTGGAGGGGGAGGGGGGTTGCGCTATTTGTTAAAGAGGGAATTGAATCAAATAAAATATTCTGCATGACATAGATAGCAGTGTGGAATCCTTATGGATAGAAATTCCATATGTGAAGGGAAGGAATATATAGGTAGGGTTATACTATCATCCTCTGGGACAAGATGAGCAGACAGATGAAGAAATGTTTTCAGAGATTAGTAAAGCTGGAGAATTGGCCAACAGTATAATAATAGGTGATTTCAATTACCCCAACATTGACTGGCTAAATGTTACATCAAGGAGTGCTAGGGAGGTAAAATTCCTAGACTGCTTCTTAGAGGGGGAGTTATTTTAGATTTGGTCCTTAGTGGAATACAAGGCATAGTACAGGAGTTAACTTTGTTGGTTCCACTGGGAAACAGTGATCATAAAGTGATCAAATTTGAGCTGATATTGGGAGTTAAGTCACAAAAGAAATCTACTGTAGAGGAGTTTAATTTTCGAAAGGGTAACTATGATAAAATGAGGAAAATGGTTAAAAAGAAACTAAAAGGATCAGTTTCAAAGGTTAGGACTGTAAACCAGGCGTGGATGTTATTTAAAAATGGAAGACAAAGAAAGATACTGCAGATAGATGCACAAGATACAGGCAGAGTTTATTTTAAACAAACAGATTGTTGCATATAAATGTACCACTTTATATGAGATATGGGACCCAACAGGGTCTGTGTTTTGAACCAGATGTATTCCACGTATCAGCAAAGGTGGAAAGAAGAGGAAACGAGAGTCGGCTTGGTTAAAAGGTGAAGTGAAAGAGGCTATTAGAGCCAAAAAAAAATCCTTTAAAGAATGGAAAAAGGATCCAAATGAAGAAAATAAGAAGAGACACAAGCATTGGCAAGTTAGATGCAAAGCATGGATAATGACAGCGAAGAAAGAATATGAAGAGAAACTTGTGAAGAGGCAAAAACTCCTAACAATTTTTTTAAGGTACATCAGAAGCAGAAAACCTGTGAGGGAATGATCAACAGGATGATCAAGGAGCAAAAGGGGTGTTCAGGGAGGATAAGGCCATAGCAGAGAGACTGAATGAATTCTTTGCTTCGGTTTTAATGGAAGATGTAAGAGATCTACCTGAACTGGAAATGGTTTTCAAGGGTGATAATGCAGAGGAAATTAAAGAAATCTCAGTGAATCTGTAATAAGTCAAATCAACAAGTTAAAAAGTGATAAATCACCTTGACCGGATGGTATACATCCCAGGGTACTAAAAGAACCCTGAAATTGCTGACCTGCTGTTAGTGATCTGTAACCTGTCACTAAAATCATCTGAAGTACCTGAAGATTGGAGGGTGGCCAATGTTAAGCCAATTTTTTAAACGGGCTTCAGGGGAGATCTGGGAAATTACAGACCAGTAAGCCTGACTTCAGTACTGGGCAAAATGGTGGAAACTATTATAAAAAAGAAAACTGTGGAACACATAGACAAACATGATTTAATGAGACGGAGTCAGCATGGGTTCAGCTGAGGGAGATCTTGCCTCACCAATTTGCTTGACTTCTATGACCTGCCACTCTGGAGGACTTGTCCGATCATGCTTCTGATGTGGGAGCGTAGAGACATTGTGGACTTCTCGATTCGGGGACGGTTCTTTCAATAGGTGTGGGAGCCTTTCTGAACTACCATGACTCCTTTGGCACAGAGTCATCTCTTGAATTCTTGATTCTTCTTGAGTTTTTCTTGAGTTTGTATCTAATCCCTTTGCTGTATGGAGACATACTGGGAGGGGGAAGGGGGAGGTTGTGGTGGGTTTGTTCTTGTCGGTATGTTTTTTGATTTGTTCAAAATTTGAGCTTACCTTTTATCTATAGGGATTTTCTGTACCTGTTGTATTGAGCTCAATAAAAATCATTTGAACATAAAAGTAAATCATTGGCTCTGATGGTGTAGGGCAGGAGTATCCAACCTGCGGTCCCGTGAAGTATTTTGTGCGGCCCCGGTCGAGGGCGATGCAATGTTTTCCTCTGCTGCCCCCGGGTGTTTACCGTCTTGCCGGATCCTTCCTCTGACTTGCTGCAGCATTTGCATGTTTGTGTGGCCCCAGAAAAATTTTTTTGGGCCAGTGCAGCCCAGGGAAGCCAAAAGGTTAGACTCCCTGGTGTAGGGTTTCATTTTGGATTTAGTTGAACAAATCTCAATCAGTTTAATCTATTCCTGTTCATTAAAACCCACTCTATGAGTGATCTGGCTCAAATAAGAATTGGACTTTTTAATTAGGTCTTACTGAAAAATACGGTAGAGGTGGTGGAGGCCAAGACTGTGTCTGAAATCAAGAAAGCATGGGATAGGCACGTGGGAGCTTTTAGTGGGAGGAGGAGTAGATAGTGGATGTTGCAAATGGGCAGATTGGATGGGCCATTAGAACTTTATCTGCCATTATGTTTCTACTAGTCTTTAAGCCCGTTACATTAATGCGTGCTAGAATATGTGTGTGTGTGTCTGTATTTTATTATTCTCTCTCTCTCCTTAGCCTGTTTCTGTATTTCTTTCTTTCTGTCTTTCTTTTTCCTCGGCTGTCCACCACCACCCCTTGCCTGCTCCCCCTGTCCATTCTCCCTTCCTTTTTCTTCCCCTGTGTCCACCACTACCCCTTCATAGAAACATAGAAGATGACGGCAGAAGTCTGCCCACTCTGCTTACCCACCCCCTGTCTATGCCCTAATGACCCAATTTCCTTATCTTGACCCTCGTAGGGATCCCACATGGGTATCCCATTTATTCTTAAAGTCTGGCACGCTGTCTGCCTCGATCACCTGCACTGGAAGCTTGTTCCAATGATCAACCACTCTCTCTGTGAAGAAATACTTTCTGGTGTCGCCATGAAATTTTCCGCCCCTGAGTTTGAGCGGGTGCCCTCTTGTGGCCGAGGGTCCCTTGAGAAAGAAAATATCATCTTCCACTTCGACACGTCCTGTGAGGTACTTAAATGTTTCGATCATGTCTCCCCTCTCCCTACGTTCCTCGAGAGTGTAGAGCTGCAATTTGTTCAGTCTCTCTTTGTACGAGAGACCCTTGAGCCCGGAGATCATCCTGGTGGCCGTCCGCTGAATCGATTCAATTCTGCGCACATCTTTACTGAAATGTGGCCTCCAGAATTGCACACAGTACTCCAGATGAGGTCTCACCATGGCCCTGTACAACGGCATTATGACTTCAGGCTTTCGGCTGACGAAACTTTTATTGATACAACCCAATATCTGCCTTGCCTTAGATGAAGCCTTCTCCACTTGATTGGCAGTTTTCATGTCTTCACTAATGATCACCCCTAAATCTTGTTCTGCTGAAGTCCTAGTTAAAGTTTCTCCGTTCAAGAAGTACGTCTTGCATGGATTTCCGCTTCCGAGGTGCATGACCTTACATTTCTTAGTATTGAAGCCTAGCTGCCAGGTTGAGGACGAACTTTCCAATGTAAGCAGGTCCTGCGCCATATAATTCTGTAAACTGCATTCACTTACTATATTACATAGTTTGGCGTTATCCAGCAGCAGCCCTTCTCCCTTTGTTTTAACTCCCACCTGTCCAGCAGCACCTCTTTCCTTCTCCCTTTGTCCAGCAGTAGGCCTCCCTTCCTTTTTCTGCCCCCCCCGTCCATCAGCACCTCTTTTCTGCTCCCCCTGTCCAGCAGTAGGCCTCCCTTCCTTTTTCTGCTCCCCCTGTCCATCAACACCTCTTCCCCTATTCAGCAGCACCTCTTTTTTGCTCCCCCTGTCCAGCAGTAGGCCTCCCTTCCTTTTTCTGCCCCCCCTGTCCAGCAGCACCTCTTTTCTACTCCCCCTGTCCAGCAGTAGGCCTCCCTTCCTTTTTTTGCCCCCCGTCCATCAGCACCTCTTCCCATGTCCACTCCAGCAGCAACCCTTACCTCCTTTCTTTTTTTGTCTGCCCTCTACCGACATCCACCTGAAGCTGCTGCGGCCTGCAGGTACCGACAGGCTCTGCGGCCTGCTCCCACTCCCTCCTCGCCGTCGCTTGCCGTTCCTCCCCCCCTTCTCCCCGTGGAAGCTTCGTGCGTTTCCGGCTTCGGCAACCTCCTGTCTGCGGGCCGCCCGCCCGTCTGTGCGCACACATCTGCGGGAGGAGGAGGAGGCCGGGGTTGCGCGGAGCAGCAACAGCAGCAGCTCAGCTGTGCAGCCAGCGCTATGCAGAGCCGGGGTCGGGAATGGATCTTGCGCCGCCTGGGCCGGCTCCTCACTTCGCTCATGGAGGTGATCGGCGGCTGGCTGTGGTACCCGGCCTGTTCGAGAGAGGAGCCACAGCAGGCGGGTGAGCAGGCAAGAGGGAGGAGGGTGAGAAGAAGATGCTGGCTGGTGCGCCTGTGCCCCCTCCTCCCAATTGGCGGCAGCAGTGAGGCGGCACTCTGGTGGTGAGTGACGGCGAGGGGGGAGTTGCTCCGTGTTCTGGCCTGCCTCCATATTCGAAAATCGAATTCGGCACGGAGGCACACCTCATGGAGCTAGGAAATAGGAATCACAAAACTCTAAGTGCGCATGCGCGCTTAGAGTTTTATTATATAGGATGACTGACCCCTAGTGAAAAGAATACTGATGTCTGATATTGTCCACTATCTTCTAGCTGCTACAAAGTTATTTGTATCTCTGTGGATGCTGAACAAGTTTTTGTTCCTGGTTGCATAGATTTCAGTAAATTGGAGATTTTTCAAAAGTAGTGAGAGGCTGGAAAGTGAAGGGTAACTGGATTTAAATTCCAAACTGTAAGGTTTGGCAGCTCAACATGATTCCCAGTCTAGATTCTCTTGGTTCATTTTAGCTTTTAGTTTATTCACAAGTGGCTTGATTTACTAAGGCTTTTTCCTCTTTCTGAGTAATTGTTGGGGAAAAATTTGTATTTTCAGGATTCCTTGCAAGCTTATTAGGAAGCCTGAAATGAACCCAAGTTTTAGGGGTGCACTTTTAAGTGTGGCTGGCATGTCCAAGCCTTTTGAAAAAGTTTTGTTTACTTCACAAATGTATAAAATATATAAAAACCTGCCTTTTGGGACTGCCATTTTTTCCTAACTTAAAATTTTTCTGTGGTTGTGGTTGCAGAATCTAAATAAATAAATAAATACCAAATTGAGTCAATCTTTTTAAGAGAAGACTTTTGTTTTTCCAAAAACTTAGCTTCTCATATTGCAGTCTTTTGGGTCTCATTGCCCTGCTTGCTCAAAGTCTTTTTCATCTTCTAGAAGCTTGTGGGACTGTTTTTAGAGGAGCCAACAATATGTTGGCCAGACCAATTTAGAAACTGTTCAAGGGTGACTGTAGGGAGTTGGTTGGAAGGATTGACACTGGGAGCTGTGCTGAGAGAGTAATACTGGTGGGCTTAAGAAGCTCTGCTGAGGTTACTGTGTGAACTGTTCCAATGGCCTGAGGTTGATGAGTCTAGTATGGAGCAGAATATGCAGATATGGAAAAAGGGAGGCTGGAGGAAAACAAAGTAAGGGAAAAAATGGAAAAAGAATAAATATGTAGGGAAAACATGCAGAGTACGTTCCATAGAACTATTCCCAACCCCTCTGCAAGTTGATAACTCTTTGTTTTGAATCTGTGTTGTGTGTCTGTTTTCTCTGACTTAGAAAGTTTGGACAAGTTCCCAAATATTCTGTTGCTGTGGATGTGAAGGTATGTACTGTATGCATGTTTGTGCCCATGTGTACATGTGTTAGTGTTTCTGCATGTATGCGTCTGTGGTGGTGTAATCTAAGAGTATGAATGTCGGTCAAGCTTATTGAAAATTTGATATACTGCCCATCCGCTATGTCTGAGAAGTTAACAATTATAATATATTAATAGGGAAGAGAAAAGAAAAAAAAATAGAAAGTTAGAGAGAGGGCAACTGTGAAGGAGAGAAGGGGAGAACTCCAGAATTTAATAGAAAAGGGGGGTGGGTGGAAATGGGGAGGGAGGAGTTAGGGATGTTTTTTATAGGCTAAAACTGAAAGTGACCATAGATGATGGTCAATGTTTAAGTTTCTTCTGACGTCTGGAGATGTTTATAAACAAAAGGAAGTTATATTAAATGCAGCAGAAAACAGGAAGGGTTTAAGTGAAGTTTTGAACTTGTCAATGGAAGTTTCCATCCGGAGGTGATTCAAAGAGCATTCCACAGGATGGGGTGGTTACTGAAAATATGGTGGATCTAGTGGTATTGTAAAAGTTTTATCTAGGGGAGGGAATGACTAAAAGATTTTGAGCTAGATTCAATAACCTTCCCGATCGTATGCGATCCGTGGCAGGCCGACTGATTCACAACACATCCTCATGCAAATGGGGGCAATCGGAGGCATGCCCCCCACCGACTGCACGGATCACTGGAGAACGATCCTGACGCATGCGCAGACCATCTTCTTTGCTTGTCTGTGCATGCGCTTGCTGTCTGTAAATGAAACTTTGCTTTTTTTATTTTTTGACTTGACTTTTATTTTTTGACTTTTTTACTCGCGAGCCCGTGGTTTTAACCTGAGGGTTTAAAGCGGGGCTGCACTGCGGGTTAAAACCACGGGCTCGCACTGCAGGGAAGAGCGGCAGAGCAGGAGAAGTCGGGGCAACAGAGCAGGAAAGGACGTGAGCGACTGGTCCCCAGCAGTTGCTTCTTTTTTGATCGGCCAGTCGAGTCGGTGTTCCTGAACAAGTTTAGTGAATCGAGGCCCTTGCTACTTTGCATGCCGTTTCCCCTCATTTGCATGCACGGATCGAAATCGGATTGGAGGTTAAACAGCCACGAGGTTAGTGAATCGGGTCGGGGTCGCTAAGTGGTCAGGCTTAGTGATCTAGCCCTTTGTTAAATAGAACATAATGTTCTGGATGGTGCATAGGGAATTGGGAGATGGCCTATCACGGGGAGAGGATTGAGGGAGGGAGCAATTCCCTAGGTGCTATATTCAGGGTATCAGAGTTGTAGGTGCTGGAATTCTTCCTCCTTTAAAAATACTTTGGATCATTTTGGGGGTTTTATTTCTTTGCAACCCTGATCCAGTTTGGTTGATTTTCAGAGCTAAACCTTCATGCCAAATTTGGTCCTTTTTTGTTTTTCTTAGTTATTTTGACATCAGCTGTAATTCCAAGTGTGGCACAAAAGTCAACCACTGTAAAACACTGGCTTTTAGCATTAGTTTCATTAGCTGTGGTTCATGTGCATGGTAGTGTTGTCTGATTCAGGAAAAAGTTTTTCGATTCGATTCACTTCTCCTGCCCAATTTGGCGTTTTTTGTTTTTGGGTTTTTTTTCTCAAATGTACTAGCGGTTTTATTTTGTAGCCTTTCCAGCCCTTCCCACCCCCCCTTTGCCTTCTCCAACCCCACGCCAGCACTGTGGTGTACACAAAATAAAAAATACTTTTTCTCTCTGTTAACTCCTACCTCATGCTCTCTAACACCAGCTCTGGCAGGATACATATTTCACATCTGACATATTGTAATCACAAAATAGAAAATAAGAATTATTTTTTCTACCTTCCACTGTCATATCCAACATTTGTTTCTTTCCCACTGTCTACCATCTCTCTCGCTCCCTCAATTGCCCTGGGTCACACCTCTTTATTCCCCTCCATACAGCATCTCTCCTTTCCTCCCCTCCATTATCATGTGCAACATTTTTCTCCCCATGAACCATCTCTCATTCCCCTCCATCATATGAAGGATCTCTACCTCTTTGCTTCATTTCTGCCTTCCTCTCTTCCACCCCAACAATTCTTCCTCTCTCCTTTCTCCCCCTATCTCCCTGAGCAGCAACTTTCCTCTACTCCTAGCCATCCCCTTGTGTAGCAACACCCCACCGATCTTCCCACCGTGAAACCTGAAATATATCCGAGGCCTCCTAAAACAGCAGTAGTGGCAGCCCTCTGAACGGGTTGCTTTCACAACCTGCCCTGCTAAGGCTTCCTTCTGCTGCATCATCGATGATATCAGTGAAGTGGCAGAAGGAAGGCTGCAAAGCAGCCCATTCAGAGTGCTACTGCTGCTGCTGTTTTAGAGGCCTCTGAGGTATGTCAGGTCGCACCAGGGTGGGAATTGCTGAATCGGTGAGTCCAATTTTCTCAGACAACAAATCAATTCACCGAAGTAAACTAATTCGAATCAGTGAATTGGGCAGCACTAGGGCATAGAGGCTATTTTGCGTGGAGGTTAAACTATGGTCTTTGATTATATAAATTATTCTGGCTTGGAAACTGTAGGTTTAGCAGAGGGATGCTAACTGCAAGCTCCGACGATCCTCGGCAGCCCTCACTGGTTCACATTAACATAACCAAATTTGAATTTTTGGTTTTGTTATTGGCCGAAAGTAGGTGATGAGTTATGGCTGTGAGTTTCAGTTTTAGCCAAAAGCTTTCAGACAGTTTCGGTTTTAGCCGACACTGGGGAAAAAAAGCAATTTGGGTTGGTCTCTAATTAGAAGTGTAACAAACCTTTTTGGAGGGGTTCTAGAATCAGAAAATAATATTAAAAATTGAACTAAGGCCAATTCTGGGCAGACTTGCATAGTCTGTGTCTGTATATGGCCGTTTGGTGGAGGATGGACTAGGGAGGGCTTCATTTGCTGGGAGGGTGTAGATGGGCTGGAGTAGGTTTTAATGGAGATTTCGGCAGTAGGATCCCAAACACAGTACCGGGTAGAGCGTTGGATTCTTGCCCAGAAATAGCTAAGAAAAAAAAAATTTTTAATTGAATCAGGTTGGGTAGACTGGATGGACCATTTGGGTCTTTATCTGCCCTCATCTATTATGTTACTATGATTTGTAGCCCTGCTGTATGTATTGAAATAGATACACCCCAGCACACACACACACACAAAAAATCCCAAAACTAGTATAAGGGCCCATCAAAAAATGAGAGAAAGAGCTGGCCTAGGAACATAATGAGAACAGTGCTGCGTGTTGCCATTTGAAAAGTCTCCAGTTCACTTCCCAGTTTTCTTTTATTCTCTGGGTTGGCTGGGGCTGAGGATGCACTGGAGGCAACATTCATTGTACCCAGAGGGAGTGGTGGTCTTAGCTATTACTTTAGGGCAGTGTATCTTTCAGGTATGCCACAAGACTCTGGGGAGGAGGAGAGGTGCCAGCACTGGCTGACTGCCTACAGGACATGCCTCTCATGGTGAGAGGCAGATCCTGTAGGTGGTCATCCACCACCAGAGCCTCTTCTTTATCAGCATCTCCCACACTGGTGGCTCAGGGCCCCATCTGGAGGGCCTCCGCACATGCACGGACGTTGACATGATGACATCACACATGTGCGTGATGTCATTGAGGCAATGTCTGGATGTCCTCGAGCTGCGGCTGCCAGTTTAGTGTGCCGCGGCTCGTAAAGTTTGCGAGACACTGCTTTAGGGTGACATGGCTAGATTAAGGCCCATAGTTCTAGAATGAGCTCTGGTGCCTGGCCCCCTAATCCAGGGCTGTTGCAGTGGGGGAGAGAGGGGGTAGAGAGAAGGAGGAGAATTGTATATAGAAAAATACCTAAGATGATTACCAGGATCCCAGCCCTGCTTGTGACTTGAGCTGCAAACCCAAAGAAGCAGGAGGTTACTGCCAGGAATGTAGATTGTTTCCTGCCCCCTCCACCCTCCCCATGCCCAGCAGCTCCTTCTTTCAGTGGCTGACAGTGTTTGTGCCCCAGCACACACGTAAATGTAGACTTGTCAGCATGTGCACTTCCTCCAGTGGGTAAAATGCATAGTTTTATAAGTACAGAGGCTGGGAAGTGATTGATTAAAACAATATTTTCCACTTACAAATATGATTGCTTGGATCCTCGAATATGTTTTTTCACCATTTTTTTCTTCCGTTCTTAGTTTGACCTTCTTTATGTGTTGTATTGCCGCTTAGTGGTTGTATTGAGAAACTGCATGTAGGTATCTGTGATAATGGTTTGCAACATTTGTTTGGATTGATAAATCCAGGATAGGAAGTGTGGTGTATAATGAAAGATTTGGCTCCTACTTCTTGTATTCCTCAATCCTCACAGAAGGCACTGCTTTTCTTCACCTGGTTTTAGTCAGATCTTGAGAATAGTTGTGTCAGTGTTACCCAGAAGTTGTTCTTCAGTTTGTTTTCCTCAGTAAATGTTTCATAGTTTTGGAATTGGCCTATCTTTTATATGAAGCTGAATGAGAGTTTAGTTATCTGTATAGTCATACAGTGTGATGTGTGGTGAGGACCTTCGGTTAGTTCGTCAATTCCTGTTTTTAAGTACTGGTGTGTTTTTTTTTACTACGGAACCAAGAAGAAAGATTCAGCAAGCTCTTTATCAAGTAAGTTTTTATTGCACTTTATTAATGCTGTAATATAATCTGATCAGTTATTCCTTAATCTGAAAACATATATTTCTTTTTTTTGTGAAGCAGGATGGGTGGGGGGTGGGAGAGATCCCTAGGTTTTCTATTTGTTGTGTGACAGGTTCTGATGACTTTTAGGGCTGTTGTGTGATTTAAAGAATTTAAAGCAGGGGTCTCAAAGTCCCTCCTTGAGGACTGCAATCCAGTCGGGTTTTCAGGATTTCCCCAATGAATATGCATGAGATCTATGTGCATGCACTGCTTTCAATGCATATTCATTGGGGAAACCCTGAAAACCCTACTGGATTGCGGCCCTCAAGGAGGGATTTTGAGATCCCTGATTTAAAGGATCATGAGTTAACTGTACTTCTACTCCACTCCCACCACCCCATGATCCATTTATTGCCTACCTTTCTCCTGAAACGCAAGGTGATCATTTTTGTACTGCAGGGTGTGCTGAGGCATCCCACAGTAATTTTTGGATGTGTGTTCTGGGGTGAGTGTGGGGGCGAACCTGCACTAATCGGTTTACACGGGTACATTGTTGTGTGCTGATCGACTAGTACATGCTTAGCCTTTGAGCCCTTATTGCTACATAATGGGTTGTGGTAGGTTGTGGTAAGGGGCTCATGTGCTAATAGCCACACATTAAAGGGAAAATTAGCAAATGACCATGGGGGAAAATGCAAAAATCAGTCATTTTAGAAAATGACCTTAGGGCCTGATTCTCTAAAGCAGGGGTAGGGAACTCCGGTCCTCAAGAGCCGTATTCCAGTCGGGTTTTCAGGATTTCCCCAATGAATACGCATGAGATCTATTTGCATGCACTGCTTTCAATGCATATTCATTGGGGAAACCCTGAAAACCTGACTGGAATACGGCTCTCGAGGACCGGAGTTCCCTACCCCTGCTCTAAAGGATGCCAATCTCAGCGGCCGCTGATCGCATGTCAGTCACACATCAGTGTTCTTTAAAGAGTCGCTTTTTTTTTTTTCTTTCTAACAGATGCTTTAAATGTAGGCCAAAAAATGTCAATGAGGACTCTATGAGTGTGTCTGTCAGCCAATCACTCCTAACAATCCAAACCACACAGATACCAAATATCAATTGAAGAATAGGGGCGCTCTCAGTGTGAGGTTGTTAGCGACGGGAGAACAAACTCCAGCGCTTCCACTTATAAAGACGGAGGTGTATTACCCCGCCTGCACACCATCATCGGGCGTCCCTAGTGTGCAAAATCAACTGTGCAGAAATACTAACAATAAATAAATCACAACAGTGAACAAGTGAGAGAGTGAATCAAACTGAAAACTCACTCATAGAGTCCTCCCCAGCCCAATCCCCAAGATACAAAATGAAACCACAGCCAACTTAGCTTTTAAAGCGAGCCAAATGATGTCAATGAGCATTGCGGGAAACCAAGATAGTCATAGGATCAACCGGTTTCGGGTGAAACCCTTCATCAGGATCTTAAGGCTGGAGCAGAACCGGCTGGAAGGGAAGCTGCTTCCCTCCCAGCCGGTTCTGCTCCAGCCTTAAGATCCTGATGAAGGGTTTCACCCGAAACCGGTTGATCCTATGACTATCTTGGTTTCCCGCAATGCTCATTGACATCATTTGGCTCGCTTTAAAAGCTAAGTTGGCTGTGGTTTCATTTTGTATCTTGGGGATTGGGCTGGGGAGGACTCTATGAGTGAGTTTTCAGTTTGATTCACTCTCTCACTTGTTCACTGTTGTGATTTATTTATTGTTAGTATTTCTGCACAGTTGATTTTGCACACTAGGGACGCCCGATGATGGTGTGCAGGCGGGGTAATACACCTCCGTCTTTATAAGTGGAAGCGCTGGAGTTTGTTCTCCCGTCGCTAACAACCTCACACTGAGAGCGCCCCTATTCTTCAATTGATATTTGGTATCTGTGTGGTTTGGATTGTTAGGAGTGATTGGCTGACAGACACACTCATAGAGTCCTCATTGACATTTTTTGCCTCCTTTTTTGTATCTTTTTAAGCACCTTTCGGCAAACTTAGAGGAGTTTATAGTTTAGTTAAATGTAGGCCAGCATTTACAGGCTTACATTTAAAGTCTCTGTCTTGAGCCTACAGGGACGTTTACGGATGCCTAAGGCTACATCTGGTAGAAACCATGCCCATGCCGGCCGTGGGCATCCGTAAGCATCCCTGTAGGTGCAAGACAGATGCCTACCATATAGGCGTCATTTGCCGTCTCCAGTTTTTGGGTTTTTAAAAAAAAAAAAATGGGCATCCTACCGCCACCTACAGTCAGGACGCTGTTTGTAGAATCAGCCCTTTAATGTACTGGAATAACCTGTGTAAGAACACGCTAAGGTTATTTTTTTACTCTAGTTTGGTAAAAGGGCCCCTCAGATTGCAACAAAAGGATTCATTACATAATAATTCAAGACAGAAAAGCTTGAATAAACAGATGTGTCATCAGTTTCTTCTTAAACAAAAGAAAGTTCTGTAATATTTTGTAAATGATTAGGCAACTGATTCTACCGCAATGGTCCTCTGATCGAAAACTCAGTGTCTCTCATAAGAAAAAGTGAAGCTTTGTTAGAGAATCATAAATGGTTATTAAACCCAAAAGCTCTTTTCTGTAATCTGTATATTGGTATTAAATCCCTAGTATGTGTCAAGTTAGGATAAAATCTTGTATTGGAAAAACTTGTACTGTAGCTATGGCAAATTGTAACCAGTCAAATGTATATTATGTATGTTAACCTGTAACCCATTCTGATCTTGTTGGGGGAGAATGGGATAGAAACCCAATTAAATAATAATCCATAATAATTGCGTATTTGCACCCCTCTGAACTAGCAAATATTTTCATTCAGAGCATAAGGCATGGGGAGGCTGAAAAAACCCCTGTTATGTTGAAAACATTGGGGCATATGAACAAAGACTTAAAGACCAAAATCTGCAATTTAAAATCAACACGACAGAACAGGTGCTTACTTCCTTTAAACAGAAAAACCTTTTTTTTTAGAGTCTGGGAGTCTTACTTATCTTCTTTACCAGACAGAGCTTGTAATTTAATACTCAATTCTTTTTGATTTGGTGGCATGCTCGTCGGTCTATGCCAGCTTTGCTCTGGGGATGAGGGATCCCTTCTGCTCGTCATAGGGTCGGGGTTGTCACTGTGGAAGAGGTAGAGTGTTGGGTTTTTTTTGCTTGTGTCAGGGGTTTCTGTGCCTCTCTTTTTCCTTTCCTCGAGGGCCAGGGTCTCTAAGGAACCAGAATCTTGGCTAGTTCTAGCTTTGTTGCACCATAGATGTGTTATTGCCATGGGGGGGGGAGGAGAGGGAGGGGGAATTAGAGGGGATTTTCTTCGGTTTTGGGGGATGGGAGATATTGTAGTTGTGGTGATGTAAAATTTGATTATATCACTGTTGTTACTCTTCTGATCTTCACGTTTCTGGTATGTATTTTCTTATGCTTTTCTGGTTGTACTCTTTTATCATCAATAAAAATTGTTTGAACTTAAAATCAACACGATAACACACAGGCAACCAGATTGTGACTTAAGACGTCAGAATTATCTGAACAAATGTAAATATTGTGGTAAACACACTAACACTTATTGGATCAGACTTAAATAACATCAGTGTCTTAGCTGTATTTCATGCCTTTGAACCGTTGGTAGGTTTCTGTTTTCTCCAGCATACTGTTATGTTGAGAAGTTTCTCTGTTTCTTGCTTTTTGTCTCTCTCTCTCTCTCCAAAGAGCTCGGAATGGGTTACAGGCTAACTGAACATATATATTATACAGTTAACAGGTTACAATTTCCATAGTTACAGTGTTAATATAGTTGTATTGACATTACTTCCACAGTACTGGAAAACATTTTCCTTTGAATCTTCCCCAAACATAGATTTCTCAGCTTGCAAAAGTAAATGCAAGCTTTCTTTGACAGATCTGTCACATAGAGCAGTCTGCACATTATCAAACATTTTAATGTGCCTTTCCTTGTATAAACCGTCTCCCATCAGAGCTTTGCAATTGCTATGGGATGTGTAATCATTTCCAGCTCTTACATAGAGAACCTACATGTTTGAAATTTATTTTCAACTTAAATTGTCTATTGCCTATGGCAGTGCCTCGCAAACTTCCCAGCTGGCGGCACACTAAACCCAGTGCCCTGGCCAGAAGGCACCCGGAAGTGCACGGTTGTTGACGCGATGATGTCGCGCACATGCGTGATGTCATTGTGTCAGTGTCTGCGTCCTGCTTCGGTGGAGGGATCCGGGAGGAGAGGAGGTGCGGAGAGAGGAGGAGAGTCATCCCCACCGGCTGACTGCCTACAGGACATACCTCGAAAGACAGTCAGCCAGCGGGGATGACGACACTCCAGATGACGACACTCCTCGCCAGTGTGTCACAGCGCAACTGAAATCTCAGGAGGCACACTGGTGTGCTGCAGCACACAGTTTGCGATACACTGGCCTATGTGGTCATTCCATGTCAGGTGGTCTAGGGCTCCCCACCTCACCATCGCGGTTTTTGATAAAACTTTGAGTGCTGAATTTTACATGACCCAACTGAACCCTGGTAAAGTTTAAAATCTACCAGTGGAATACCTGTGGCTATATAGCTCTTTGTTTGATACCATACTACGACCATGTACAGTATCCCTGCAAACTTTTTCACAACTTTTTGAGTCAAAATATTTCCTAGGTTATATAAGCAAAATATATGAAACTTAGCAACCTTATACACTTCTCCCTCAATATTCGTAGGGGTTAGGGGCAGAGCCATCCCGCGAATATTGATAATTCATGAATTACATTTGGGCTGGCTCTGACCCACCCCCTGCCTTCCCACAGCATCCCGGACCTTGCCTGGTGGTCTAGCGGGCTTTCGTGGCAGGAGTGATCTTCCTACGCTCCTGCCCCGTGCAGATCACTCATACAAAATGGCTGCCGTGAGTTCCCGTAGTCTCTTGAGACTACGACGGGAACTCCCCGCAGCTATTTTGTATGAGTGATCTGCACAGGGCAGGAGTGTAGGAAGATCGCTCCTGCCCCGAAAGCCCGCTAGACCACCAGGTAAGGTCCGGGGAGGTTCAGGATACAGCATATCTTTTCTTTTCCCCCAAAAAAATTGCTAATAACCGAATCCGCGGTATGTAAAAAGCCCCAAAGTGTACCGACAAAATAGACATGCTAAAAAATTTGAAAGTTTAGCCTTCTATGGCTCCTGAGCCCAAACTAGACGCGCTATGTCCCTGCTTCTTTGTACAGTAAATGCAAGAGATTGCAGAAACATATAGGCTACAGTATTTGTTCTTGTACAAAATTAGGACTAATAGACCACAAAATATGTTTGGTTCAGGGAGTGTCTGTCCCTTGAGCTGGCTCTGTGCATGACTCCTTACTGCCTACATAATAGGTGGCAGTAAATGCTCACTTGCTAATTTGTTTTAATGGTCATTTGCTAATGACAAAATTAGGGCCCCTTTACAAAGCAGGGGTAGCAATTCTCCTGCAGCAAATGCACTGAAGTCCATAGGAATTGAATGGGCTTGTGTGCATTTACTGCAGGGGAATCACTACCATGGCTTTGTAAAAGGAGCCCTTAGTGCATGGCTATTAATAATAATAATTTAAAAAAATAGGAAATTCAGTCATTTTACCCCAGAGGTAAAAATAACCCTTGTAAGAGTACATACAGTAAGGCCACTTTTTAATCACTCTTTTGTAAAAGGATCCATAAGTTGCATCTTGTTAAGCCATCTTTCACAATATTAATTTTTTATTTACCTCCCTGGCCTGCGCTAAAACGCTCTACTGCGGCTAGATAAAAGGGGCCCTTAGTAAGTTGGTTATAGCAATTAGTTTATTTCAGGAATGCTTTCCCCCCCCTTAATTTTACCATCAGCAAAAGTTAGATCAGTCATCCATATGACAGCACAAAGTCTGGCCTTGTTGAACAAGATACCTCGGCAATGTGAAGACTTTTGTTAACACCGAGCACACAACTTAAATTTCATTTTTCTTGGCTTTACTTATTGCAAATGTGTTTGGCATATGTGTTGTTTTGCTTGTAGCTTCCTGGTGGCAGTCAGACTTTTCGTGCTTACAGAATGTTTCTGAAAGTATGATGCCATCTGTCAATTCCCTGATTAATAAAGATTTGCCTTTATTTTGGAAAATGTGTTAAATTCTTGAGTTGGTTTTTTTTTTTTGTTTGTTTGTTTGTTTTGTACCTTGGCAAGTTTTTCAATATGCAGTTTTTCATCCTGTCCATGAGCCAGTTAAACTTTGATCCACTTTTCTTGTTGTGGATTTGTACCAGAGATGTTTCATGGTTCACAGTTCAAAGTTGTGCTCTGCGGTGCTGTATAATAGAGTTATGGGAACAAAAAATCTGATAGAACACTAAGAAAATGAATAACGTTAAATACACATGTCAATTTTAATATATTGTAAAGTTTATACAAATTGCATCATTTTCTAAATATAAAAATAGATCAAAATTAACAAACTGCAAATCTTTCTGGCTAAAGTATTTTATTGAGGTTATATCCTATGATCATTAAATACTGCAGATAATTTTACCATTTTTTATCACCAGCCACGGTGGTAAAATTCCTGACGCTCATAGGAATTCTATGAGCACTGGAGTTTTTACTGTTGCAGCCGATGATTAAAAAATGCTAATGGCTTCAACACACATCCAGTAACACATACAAAGGAGGAACAAATAAACAGAGTCCAGTACAATCCAGAATTAATGAAAAACCAAACCAAGAGATACATAGAATTCAGATATGATAAATGGAAACATGTATAAAGAAAACTAAAAAACTATTACTTTTCTGGTGTGGTGCCAGGTTAATACTGGATACTAGAGTCATGACATGGTATCCTGTTTTATGCTTTTAAACCCTGTGGCAAATAATAGCTTGCACCGTTAATAAATGACCCGCGAGTTTGTACAGGCTTCACACATGAATATCCTTGTGTTATCCTGAGTTGATAGATGGTCTCTTTATATAATCCATAAAGTTCTTGGTCTACAGCAGTGTATTGCAAACTGTGTGCCACGGCCAAGCAGATTCCAGGTGTGCCCCAAGATGCTGGCGAGGAGGAGATGTGCCGGTGCCGGCAGACTTCTTACAGGACGTGCTTCTCATGGTGAGAGGCAAGTTCTGTAGGCAGGTACCTGGTGCCTGCGCCTCTTTCCTTGCTGGTGCTTCTGCTCCTTCTCTTCACCTCTCCTTCGGCAGCACCCCCGCACCCTACCAGCGGTAATAGGAGGCTCAGGGTCAAGGCTGGAGGACATCTGTGCATGCGTGGATATTGACGTGATGACATCACGCACGCGCATGATGTCATCATGTTCATAGAAACATAGAAAATGATGGCAGAAAAGGGCCATGGTTCATCAAGTCTGCCCACTCTAATGACCCACCCCCCTAACTTCTTCCCCTAAGAGATCCCACATGCCTAGCCCATTTTTTCTTAAAATCTGGCACGCTGCTGGCCTTAATTACCTGTAGTGGGAGTTCATTCCAATGATCAACCACCCTTTCGGTGAAGAAATACTTCCTGGTGTTGCCATGAAATTTCCCACCCCTGATTTTCAGCGAGTGCCCTCTTGTGGCCGTGGGTCCTTTAAGAAAAAAGATATCATCTTCCACCTCGATACGGCCCGTGTTATATTTGAACGTCTCAATCTACGTTCCTCGAGTGAGTATAGCTGCAATTTACTCAGCCTTTCCTCATACGGGAGATCCTTGAGTCCTGAGGCCATCCTGATGGCCATTCGCTGAACCGATTCAGCTCTCAGCACATCTTTTTGGTAATGTGGCCTCCAGAATTGTACACAATATTCCAGATGAGGTCTCACCATGGATCTGTCCACGCATTTCCAGGTGTCCTCCAGCCACAGCCCTGAGATTAGTGTGCAGCAGCTTAAAAATTTGGCCAGATTTGTAATGAGCTATTTCTCTTCTTCAGTCTGTGTTGTATTTTTTTTTTCCAGAAGCATTCAGCAAACCCTAGTACAGAGGTTGGTTCTCATTATGACACTTCTTGTATGTCCTCAGATAAGTTTGCATGTTGCCTTCACTCCCTTCTTTTTCAGTTTGCATGTTTCTTTGCTATATCATCTACTTTTTTTGAGGAGTACCGTATTTTCACGCAAATAACGCGCACCCGTATAAAACGCGCACACGGGTATAGCGCGCAGAAATCACGATAATATGTACAAAAACTTTGGTATACCGCGCTCACGGGTATACCGCGCATGCTGCCCGACGCTCCTTTCGCCCGCCCTGACTTTCCGTGCGCTGTCCCGACTCTCCGTTCACCCCCCCTGACTTCCGTGCACTGTCCCCCCTTGAAGGTCTGTCCCCATCCTGAAAGCCTGATGCCCCCCCCCGACGTCCAATACATCCCTCCCCCCCGAAGAACCGCCGACTCCCCAACAATATCGGGCCAGGAGGGAGCCCAAATCCTCCTGGCCACGGCGACCCCCTAACCCCACCCCGCACTACATTACGGGCAGGAGGGATCCCAGGCCCTCCTGCCCTCGGCGCAAACCCCCCTCCCCCCAACGACCGCCCCCCCCCCAAGAACCTCCGACCGCCCCCCAGCCGACCCGCGACCCCCCTGGCGACCCCCACGACCCCCCCACCCCCCTTCCCCGTACCTTTGGTAGTTGGGCCAGAAGGGAGCCCAAACCCTCCTGGCCACGGCGACCCCCTAACCCCACCCCGCACTACATTACGGGCAGGAGGGATCCCAGGCCCTCCTGCCCTCGACGCAAACCCCCCTCCCCCCCAACGACAGCCCCCCCCCAAGAACCTCCGACCGCCCCCCCAGCCGACCCGCGACCCCCCTGGCGACCCCCACGACCCCCCCACCCCCCTTCCCCGTACCTTTGGTAGTTGGGCCAGAAGGGAGCCCAAACCCTCCTGGCCACGGCGACCCCCTAACCCCACCCCGCACTACATTACGGGCAGGAGGGATCCCAGGCCCTCCTGCCCTCGACGCAAACCCCCCTCCCCCCCAATGACAGCCCCCCCCCAAGAACCTCCGACCGCCCCCCCAGCCGACCCGCGACCCCCCTGGCGACCCCCACGACCCCCCCACCCCCCTTCCCCGTACCTTTGGTTGTTGGCCGGACAGACAGGAGCCAAACCCGCCTGTCCGGCAGGCAGCCAACGAAGGAATGAGGCCGGATTGGCCCATCCATCCTAAAGCTCCGCCTACTGGTGGGGCCTAAGGCGCGTGGGCCAATCAGAATAGGCCCTGGAGCCTTAGGTCCCACCTGGGGGCGCGGCCTGAGGCACATGGTCGGGTTGGGCCCATGTGCCTCAGGCCGCGCCCCCAGGTGGGACCTAAGGCTCCAGGGCCTATTCTGATTGGCCCACGCGCCTTAGGCCCCACCAGTAGGCGGAGCTTTAGGATGGATGGGCCAATCCGGCCTCATTCCTTCGTTGGCTGCCTGCCGGACAGGCGGGTTTGGCTCCTGTCTGTCCGGCCAACAACCAAAGGTACGGGGAAGGGGGGTGGGGGGGTCGTGGGGGTCGCCAGGGGGGTCGCGGGTCGGCTGGGGGGGCGGTCGGAGGTTCTTGGGGGGGGGCGGTCGTTGGGGGGGAGGGGGGGTTGCGTCGAGGGCAGGAGGGCCTGGGATCCCTCCTGCCCGTAATGTAGTGCGGGGTGGGGTTAGGGGGTCGCCGTGGCCAGGAGGGTTTGGGCTCCCTTCTGGCCCAACTACCAAAGGTACGGGGAAGGGGGGTGGGGGGGTCGTGGGGGTCGCCAGGGGGGTCGCGGGTCGGCTGGGGGGGGGGGCGGTCGGAGGTTCTTGGGGGGGGGCGGTCGTTGGAGGGAGGGGGGTTTGCGTCGAGGGCAGGAGGGCCTGGGATCCCTCCTGCCCGTAATGTAGTGCGGGGTGGGGTTAGGGGGTCGCCGTGGCCAGGAGGGTTTGGGCTCCCTGCTGGCCCGATATTGTCGGGAAGTCGGCGGTCCTTCGGGGTGGGGGTGCGAGTGGTCCTGCCGGGGGGGGGGATGTATCGGACGTCGGGGAGTCGGCCGGGCAAGAGGGCTTGGGCTCCCTCTTGCTCCGATCGTGGATGCGGGTGCGGGTGGGAGCGCGTGCGAGCGGTCGTTCGGGGTGGGGGTGCGAGCGGTCTGGCCAGGAGGGTTTGGGCTCCCTTCTGGCCCGATATTGTCGGGAAGTCGGCGGTCCTTCGGGGTGGGGGTGCGAGTGGTCCTGCCGGGGGGGGTGAAAAGGAATCAGGTCCCAATTCCTGCCCCATACTTTCTCTGTCTCTGTCATTTGTAAGTCAGGTACCTGGGGACACATCTTAAAGACCAGAAACCATCTTTCAAATATGTCCGTCTTTTACTATGAGTTTCATATCTTTATACGAATCAGGTTTGCCAGCATGTGATGGCATGTGACGTAAATACAAACCATATATGGATACAGGTCACATGAAACTTTAAACACATCAGCATTTTTCCTATCTAGAGATTGAAGTCCACTGAGGGTCAGAAAAAGCCTTAACCAGCAGAGCTTCTTAACTAAAGCTGTCTGTAAATACGGCTTAACAAAACAATTGAATTCACTTCACATTATCTCTGTTTAAACATTACCTGTCTTCAAAGAAGGGAAAGATAAACAGGGCCTACCTTTGCATCTTTAAACAACATATGCCTAAGGACACTTACTAAAGTTCTGATACGTGTCCGTTCAATTCCCCTCTTACGTCATGTAAATGACGTCACAAATACACAGCATGAGCTGGAAGGGAGTGATACTCTAGGTATGTCTCTCAAGGAGGGGTCTTTTTAGGAGCTGTAATACGAATAACACAGTACATGAGCAGTCAAGACAAGAGTGCAAATAATAAGAGATTATGCATTCAACTAAAGTGCTGATCCCAAAAATTAGATAAATCAGAGTTACATTTGAACTCAGCAAAGAGGTCTGCTAATTTCTGAATGTCCATAGTAGGACCTATATTGTCAGAAAGAAAAGTACAACAGCATAAAATACTGAGAAGAATTTAACAGAATTCTCAGCTAGAATCATATCTAGGGCCATATGATTTTGAGAACCATCTGAGAAGTGGAGCCTAATTGATCAGTAATACCTTGCAAGGCGTCCCTAGAATAGTTCACAAAGCGTTGCTGATTATAATAATTTTAACTAATCCGATCAACATTCTTATTAATAGTAATAAAGGGAATAAGGAACTCAAACCCAGCCTTAACCTGAGCTCGGGCCTTAAATTCATCTGGGACCCCTCTTGGGACCCCTATAGCATCTATGTATACATGTGATCAGATTTATATCAAGACAAATAAAAGGAAAAACCATGTGAATAGGAAGGATGCCTTTCAGAAAGAATATGCAGAAGCATAGTAACCTTAACTAAAGTGCACTGGCCTATCCACTGGCTGGGTAGCTTAACAGGGAGCCAAAAGTCTCCATAAAGCCAGTAAATATCAAATCTGATGCAGCAACAATAGGGCATACCTATGAGCCAAGACAGAACAATAACCTGGGGGTAAATTACCTACAAAACTACCCTGTGTCAGATTAGAAACATGACATGTGTAATTGCCCTTATAGATGGTAACGGCAATATCAAGCTTTTGCTGTCCTGGCAACAAAGGGTATTTAGAACACTGCAGTGCACAAAGAGGATAGGTAAATAACCCAAAAAAGCATGGTTGGATACCAGGAGGGAGGTCCAGATGTACGGTTCCTAGATGGGGTCTAGCTTGAGCACATATGTAACAATTACTCTTATTATGTTGATCAGCAGTGAATTTCATCCATTCTAACCAAAGGTTACGTTCTGAAAACCCTACCTCAACAGCCACAATATCTTCAAAAGTGGGATTGGCAATAGCCATCATGTCAGTAAGTTTATTGAATGTAGGGGCCAGTGAGTTAGTATTTTTTGGGGCCCCCACAAAATGGTGGGAGAGGATGAGTGGAGGTAGATAGATCCCGTAAGAAAACTGATGATAGCTAGACCCACCCTTAAACCACATGTCCATAATGTACATACCTTCATCAGTAGGTCTAGGGTTGTCAATAGTAAGAGAAAGCTTAATAATTTGTGCAGGAACACTTTTCCTATAACAGTGTCCAACCTTATGAAGGGTCATACAAGTAAGCAGTGATTTACCATTTTGGTCCACTGTTTTTCAGGGTATTTTCTAGTTTATAAGCCCAGTCAGTATCAATATTCCACCCTACCACTCCCCAGAATGCACACTTAACTCCCCAACGTGAGTCAGTAACATATACATATATGTCCTTAGTTTTAGGAATCTCTGAGGACCAATGGCACAGCCTTGGGATATCAATTGATGAACAGTCCGCAATGTCACAATACTCAAAGGAGAAGGTGGCAACTTGCACACTGCTGGAATTATACCAAAGGGTAGCATACTATCGGTCTTTTCTGGATTCCAATTGAAGGACAGCCTTTGCGAGGGAGTAGTCTAGCTTGACGTCGTGTTCGCAAAGAGGTGTCGGGGGTGCTGTTTACAGCAGGAGTGTAATTTACAGATGGGTATGGGCAGAAAGTGTCATGGACCCAGAACACATCATCCCTGTAGACCCAGTTAGAAATGATCCATACAGGGAGAAAAACTAGCAGCAGCGGTGCCAGTAAGAGAATGATAAAGTTGGTAGAATGCTGCAATGAGATCATTATGTTGTTCCACTGGAGGAGGTGAAATCTGCGCAGGGAAGACTTGCTTCTGGGGTTTTAGGTTAACCCTCTTCAAGCGACTTGCGTGGATCCAAACAGGAAACTCCTCAGTGAGTGCAGCGGGCCTGGGCACAGCGATCACAGTAGTGGGAAGGCCAAAGGGGAAATCCGTCTGCTTCCGATCCTTGGAAAGCTGCTGGATAATCACCAGGCTGGAAAAAATGGGTAGGAATCTGTGGAGAGAAAGGAGAAGTGCAAGACACGTTTCTTTGAACAAGCCCTAATATTTCAATTAGCTTTTGGACGTATTCCTCCTGTATCAAGGGAAAATCTACCCATGGGGCGGGGAAAGGTCATCCCGTGAGAACCTCAAAGGGAGAGCAGCCAGATGTCTGTGCATACAGAAAGAGATACTTGAAAAGAAATGCTTGGAAAGCATTCCAAATATCATTCAGCAGCTGTACTCCAATGTGATCCAAATAAGAGATAGAAAACAAGAGAAACCATGTTGCCTGTACTGAATGTGGCAACATGCAACAATACCAATTCATTCACTTAGCATAGCCATGGCAAAAGAGCGACAATACTCAGTTACTTAAGGTTCTTAATTGAACAATCCAAAAGGATATGTTTTTGCGAGCTGCATATAACTTATTATGCACCTCAGAGAGACCATACTGATGTACTGAATGTATTCAGAAATGTATATTGAATGGATCATATGTAGGGAACACCACGAAATAAATGCTGTATAAAGTAAAGCTTTTTCTTATAACCCCTAACTAAACTATATTCAGAATATAAAAGCTAAAAGTAAAAGAACATTGCGCAGTTAGGCTAGTAAGAAGTGGAAAAAGAGCTCTAGAAATGGCCAATATTATGTATCCTGGGGTACCCACTAAACTAAGACAAGTAGACATGACACAGACAAAACATAAAGTTTTTTAAACGTGGAGCTATTTCTCCATCTGTCAAGTGTGCAGGGCTGAATTTAACTCTGCAAATAAACACATTGATATAAAAAAACCAAAACAACAAATAATGTATATCATAACCATCTCATATTTGAAAAAAGGCATAAAGCTAATGTCTCTTTGGAGCGTCTCTATCTCTGCAGAGATAAAGAGGACCCGTGGAAAACATTAGAAATATCTGTGCCAAAATGGATCTGGGATGGCTATGTATAAATCCGGAAAAACCCATTTTAAATTAGCAACATCCTAATTTCAGCTAAAACAATAGAAAGGAATTGTATTTTCCAATTTATTTTCAATTCACAACCGTGCCAGCTGTAATTATCGAGCTATATATCTCTGTATCAAGGAGCAAAAGGTCAAGAATGAAGATATCACTAGCAAGAAGTTAAAATGTCGAGCGAGCACTACGATAACCAATACCATGATATTGGGCAATGAATAAGGGAGAGCTAGCAGCTGGTATCCAGGGTTTCCCCTCTTTGCACCAAAGTCCGTCCAAAAGGGCGGCTTTGGGCACCTGCCAAACGCCAAGCATCAAATTCAGAGGAGGGGGTGGTAACAAAGGACTGAAGCTGTGAAAAAAGAGAGGAAGAGAATCCTGTTCACCCTTGAGACCCAGAAGCCTATTTAAAAGAAGGGCTTGGACATCATGAAAAGTATGAAGGGTAATGGGGTGACCTAGGATCAGAGAAGTAACCATCTCTACCACCATAGCACAAGCAGCCAGGGAACTTGAACAGGAGTGACTATAAAAAAAGGCAACAGAGCGTAATTTACCGCCATGTTCTCCCTTCATGGTGTTACAATAGTCCCAAACAAAGAGATAAAACATGTGGGCATAAGCAGGGAAACCCAAACTTGAGCTAGAAACCAAAGCACATCTTAAATGTCCAACATTTCATAAGTCCATCTGATAAGAGCAGTCATTTCAGAAACCAGGGTCTGTCTCAAAATCTGGTCATAGAAGGAACAAGCAGAGATCCATTGGCGGCAGTGACCAATCATAGCAAGAAAAGTAAGCATGTCTTTCTTGTTAGCTGGGCGGGGCCGACCCAGAATAGCAGCAATGCAGAAAATGCAGATTTTCCTCTGACCATGAGACAGGACAAAACCCAGGTATTTCACTTCAGATGTACACCAGTGCAGTTTATTTCATGACACCTTGTGACCACACACAGACAACCATTATAAAAGGTACAAACTATCAGCCTGACAGGTCTCCTGAATTATGGAACACAAAAAGTTGTACAAAATAAGAATAGGACCATGAGGGGCAGTGCATGACTTGTAGAATAGCCCGAAGGACATTCCACACTAGGTATACTGTTGCTTAAAGGTGAAGGCAAAAAAAAAGAGCTGAAAAGCCTCACCAAAGGGACTAAAAATAAAACATTCTTTAGGACAATGATAGAAAAAAATCATTGGCTGCCGATGGAATGGTGGAAGAAACATAAGGGCAATGAGAATTACCAAAACATTAACAGCCCGAAAATCTAGGACGAAACAGGGAATGCCATCAGCTTTGGCAACAAGAGCGATGGGCGTATTATAAGAAGAGATGGTGGTTTTGATAATGCCGGAGAAAAGTCAAGAGACAAGCAGTGGAATCTCACCTTACTGCTTTATAAAACCAAGAATGAGTAACTTCAAAGAAGCACTATAGGGGGTCAGTGGAAGCCCAAACAGAGAAGTCTGGGGGAAGGGACAAAAACATTCATGCACAGACCCTGATAATGAAAGCAAAGAACAGATTAGCTTTGCTCTGCACAAGAAAGAAAACCTCTAAAACGGAATTTTTTCTTTTTCTTTTTCTTGTTTCTTTTTTTTTTTTTGATCCAGCCGTTCAGGGGGGATGTATCGGACGTCGGGGAGTCGGCCGGGCAAGAGGGCTTGGGCTCCCTCTTGCTCCGATCGTGGATGCGGGTGCGGGTGGGAGCGCGTGCGAGCGGTCGTTCGGGGTGGGGGTGCGAGCGGTCCTGCTGGGGGGGTGAATCGGGCGTCGGGCGGGGTGGGAACTATGTTTTAAAACTTTTGTATACCGCGCTCACGCATATAACGCGCGAGGGGTATGCGCGGTAGGTAAAAACGCGTATAACGCGCGCGTTATATGCGTGAAAATACGGTACTTCCTGCTTTTCCCTTTTCCAGGCTTCTCTGGAATTCTTATTGCTCTCAGTCTTGCTCAGTAATTTTTCTCACTTATATGAATTTTCCTTTATTTACATATCTGCTTCCTTATTTTGAAGCTTTTCCCCTACCCCCCCACCCCCCATATCACTGTCTCTTAAGAATCTTTTAACCTTCAGTGCAATCATTGTGGATTTTTTTTTTGAGCTGCTAAGGGAGGACATTTTTAAAATTGAGATTTTCTGCTCACACTACCTGCTGCCCTCCCTGCTCCTACTGTGGTCACATTCCAGAAAAATACCTTATTTAAACTAGTGACAAGAGGACTGGATGGAAAGGACAGAGTATTTGATTCACCACCTTCTTATAAAGAGCTTCTTCATGTCAGTGTACAAGAATTTTTTAAATACAATTGACCTGTCTGTTTAAATACAGTTCTGAAGTAACAAAATTGATTATTTAAACTGGAATAGAAATCTTTTTTTTTCATTTGCTCTTTTCGCTACACCATATTTTGACTCTGACTTCTATTTTTCTACTGTCTGACATAGATTCCTATTGATATTAGCTTTATAAATTATTTATTTTGTTATATTTACCAGTAGTTTAGATCCAGGATAAAGATATAGATATAAAATTATAACATGATAAATTTACCATTATAATGTTGTAAGTTTTGTGTTTATTTTTTTTATTTTGAAGCTGAACTTAGAGGTGGTGCCACCTAAAATTGCTTCTTAGTCTGACTCTGACTACACAGCCCTAATCATACTTCTTTCATCTCTTGTTTTTTTAAAATCATCTAAGGCCCCCTTTTATCAAGCCGTGTTAGGTTTTTTTTAAATCGCTGGCTGCTGCGGTAAAAGCTTTGGCGCTCAAAGGAATTCTATGAGCACTGGAGCTTTTACTGCAGTGGTCGGTGATAAAAACCCTAACGCAGCTTGATAAAAGGGGGTTGAAATTTCCATGTTTCCATGTTGATGTACTACCCAACAAAATAAGGGGCCCATTGGTAAGCTGCTAAATTGTGCCTTACGCAACAAAATGGAGTACCTTGAAACACACACGGGCATCCTGCGGTAACATTTAAATTTATGAGCGCTAATTTTTTTTTTTTTTTTGAGTGGGCGTGTCATAGATGGACAGTGGGTATTTCTGCACTAAACATTTCGCTACGGTTTTGTAAAAGGGGGGGGGGGTAGTGCATCTACATTACTGTGTGGTGGGTGGCAATAAGTGCTCAGACAATGATTTTAAAAAAATGGCCATGTGCTAATGGCTGCATTAATGCATGTAAAACAATTAAACAACAAAATAGTTGTCAGATTTGCAACTACTTGTCAACAACCACTTTGTACTGTTCACCTTATCAGAATCCTCAGCGGCACTACTTAGAGCTAGATATATCTCATTGCTCTAAGCTTTACATGTCAAATCGTCATCGGATCCGAGATTTCTCCTTCTTAAACTTTTTATGTTTTTAATTTAACTTTGCTAATGCTTATACTCGCTGTTTACTTAAAACTTTTAAGCATATTACTTAGCTTAAGTCATGTGGTCTCTGGCTAGGGATTTCAATGCCGACATGTTTCGCTTTCTCAGCTTTCTCAAGGCTTAACCCCTATAACAAACAAAAGCATCCTCCCTGCCATATGGCATCCCCCACGCACCCACTCTCCCACCCAAACACATTGGCTTACTCCCATATGGCACCAACGCACAGGACATGCTGGTGCCGGTGCCCGAAGATCTGCTGTCTTCCTTTTGCTGGGCCTTGAGCATCTGCGCATGCTCAAGGCCTTCTAGTTTCACTCTCTCCAAGAATCGAGCATGCACAGATGCTCAAGGCCCAGCAAAAGGAAGATGGCAGATCTTCGAGCACCGGCATGTCCTGTTAATTGGTGCTGGTGCCGGTGCCATATGGGGGTAAGCCAATGTGTTTGGGTGGGTGCATGGGGGATGCCAAATTGCGGCAGGGGGGGGGGCAACATGAGCTGGGGGATGCTGGATCGTGGGTGGGGGGGTGGGGGGATGTGGAGCAGCGCCAATGGCCTCGGGGAGTTTCCCTTACTTCCTATGGGGAAACTCGCTTTGATATACGAGTAACTTGGTTTACGAGCATGCTTCTGGAACGAATTATGCTCGTAAACCAAGGTTCCATTGTAATTAAAAGGCAGAATAAAAGCAAACAGAAAATAAGTTAAATAGTAAATGAGAATTAGTCTTACAGTGATACCATGCGGGCTTGGCCCCGCCAACCATTGGGAGAAAAAACAACTATATTGATGAAAAAGCCTTCACAAACAGGTATGTCTTTAACTGCAAATAGTTTGGCAAGTCACTCCAAAGGGTTGGGGCTGCAAAACGTTATCCGCCTAATGGCAGCCAGATGTATGATTCGTAGGGGACAACTTAGAGATTCTGTTGGCTAAATCTAAGAGCCTGCCCTGGTATATGCCGAATTTATATAGCAAAAAAAAAAAAAAAAGATGGTTCATCAGTATAATAAATTTTATATACAAAGATAAGAAGCTTTAAATAGTATCCAGTCTAGTTTATCTTTTCTGAGATTCCTCCTTTTTGACCTTTTTCCTCCCCAATTAGTGGTTTAATCCTGCCTCTCATCTCTGCCTACTGTTGTGCTAAATCTCGCCTTTTCCGAGTTCTTTCGCTTGCTCTTTCTCTCTTAAAGCCTTCCAATCTTCTGTCTGTCTTCCTTGTGCCCACTCTCTTACCCTTCTCATATGCCCTGTTCTTTCTATCCCCTTCCTTTTGCTGCGACCTCAGGTCTCCCTCAGTCTCGCCTCCCTTGTGTCATTCACTCTGTTTACAAGGATGGGTTCTTTTTATTTTCTACTGAAAATGTGTGTGCCTCCAGTATACACCAGAGGGGGTCAAAGACAAAGCAAAAATTCTGACCAGCCAGAACGAAAAATTTAAACGATCGTTCTAGTGGGCAAGTCTTTGCTCAAGTTATAGATTTGAAAGGATAAACGCTAAGAATTTGGGGCATGGTAATATATTTAATTTGATATGGGGCCCATTGACATCTTATGTTACCTCTTTATAATTGATTATTGATGTGAGTCAGTTTTTTTGTTTATTTAGTTACATATCCAGGGAAAGTGTGTGTGTGTGTGGGGGGGGGAGGCGTTATTTCTGTCTTAGTTTTGGGGGTGGGTGAATGGATGGGAAGATATCATTAATCAGAATAGGGTATGGTTTTTGTGGTAATCTAAGTTTTTGTGTTTTATTGAATAATCAGTGGGTAGGTGGGGGAAAATGGTTGATTAAGAACATATGTAAGTTGAATGTGCTTTTATTGTATTATTATATGTTACATTTGTTGTATGGCACTATTTAAGTTTTGAAAATCAATAAAGAATTAAAAAAAAAAAAAAAAAGAGTTCTGACCTGCTCAGAGAGGGGTGTCCTTACATTTTTTGTTACAGAGAGTTTTTGTTAGTCTTGCTGGTACTGGCTGAGAGATCCTGTTTACCCATTCTACTACTTTTTGGAAAAGTGGGAAAGATTCTTCTAGTTTGTGGGGTTTGTTTGGTTTTTTAAAATTTTTTTTGCATTAGGGAAGAAAGCTTGAAACAGTTTATATTCAGTTCTGTGATCAGGATCTTCCCTGTGTACCAAAAGCTCTGTAGCAGAGTGCTGTGACTGTTTTGTGAAAGAGAAATTGGAAAACACTCTGTGGGTGCAGCCTTGGGTGGAATTTCATTTCATGGAGAAAGGAACTCTTGTCTAAGGACTACAGTACTTAGAGGTGCCTAAATGAATTTGTGACTGTTAACAGCAGAACCTGCAATTATTCTGGCAAGGTCTTGGGGACAAGGGGAAGCTGGGAGGGACCCCCTGGATTTACTCTGCTGCTCTGTACCCTTTGTATCTTTACTTGTTTGAACTATAAACTCTTATGTTCCTGAAAATCAAAAGCCCTTAGATTAGATCTCCTGTTTGTCTGTTCCTTACTATTTTTGAATAAGAGATTCTATTTTGGGATACCACTTCTGTTGTGAAGATTGTATTCTTTCCAGCCCAATGATAGAAAGAATTATACAAAAGGGATTGAGAATATTTTCCAACTAGGGCCATTATTGAGATGGCTTGGGGAAACCCACTACTTATTTTTAGGATAAGCAGCATAAAATCTGTTTTATTACTTGGGATCTAGCTAGGTACTTGGGACCTGGGTACGTGGCCATTGTTGGAAACAGGATACTGGGCTTGATAGAACTTCTGTCTGTCCCAGTATGGCAATTCTTATGTTCTTGACTCTCTGAAAATGGAATGGAATGGATGAAACTTGGCATGTGGGCAAACTGATAAAAAGACAGAGTGAGTTAAAAAACGGACCAAATTAGGCTGAGGAGTCTAGAGAAATAAGTGTCCCTCCCCAAAAGGAAAACAGCAAAGTTGCCCAGTGCATTTCTACGTGAGAAGAGTTCAGCTTCTGTAGCACAGAAACTCATATACAGTAAAACATACTAGTTAGGGCAGGAGTGTCAAACCCAAAATCACATAAGGGACCGAAATCTAAAACACGGGCTAAGTCGCTGGCCAAATTTTTTATTAAGATACCTACCCCCTCCCCAGCGTGGGCAACTGCTCCGACGCTCACAGGACTTCTATGAGCATCGGATCAATCACCACCGCCGGCGGCGCCAAAACCCACGCTACGTACCAGCAAAAGAGGGGATTAGTCTTAGTAGAAGTATAGGGATACAACCTCTCCAACCCCACGCCGGCTATGTGTCACATACAAAATAAATAAAAAAGACTTTTCCTTTCTCTTTTAAGTCCTAGTTCACGCTTGCTGTCTTAACACCAGCTCTGACAGGATACACATTTCAAATCTGACATATTGTAATCACAAAATAGAAAATAAGAACCTAAGAATTGCCGCTGCTGGGTCAGACCAGTGGTCCATCATGCCTAGCAGTCCACTCACGCGGCAGCCCTCTGGTCAAAGACCAGCGCCCTAACTGAGACTAGCCCTATCAGCGTACGTCCTTGTTCAGCAGGAACTTGTCTAACTTTGTCTTGAATCCCTGGAGGGTGTTTTCCCCTATGACAGACTCCGGAAGAGCGTTCCAGATTTCTACTACTCTATGGGTGAAGAAGAACTTCCTAATGTTTGTACGGAATCTATCCCCTTACAATTTTAGAGAGTGCCCTCTCGTTCTCCCTACCTTGGAGAGGGTGAACAACCTGTCCTTATCTACTAAGTCTATCCCTTCAGTACCTTGAATGTTACGATCATGTCCCCTCTCAATCTCCTCTGTTCGAGGGAGAAGAGGCCCAGTTTCTCTAATCTTTCGCTGTACGGCAGCTCCTCCAACCCCTTAACCATCTTAGTCGCTCTTCTATGGACCCTTTTGAGTAGTACTGTGTCCTTCATGTACGGCGACCAATGCTGGACGCAGTACTCTAGGTGAGGGCGCACCATGGCCCGGTACAGCGGCATGATAACCTTCTCTGATCTGTTCGTGATCCCTTTCTTTATCATTCCTAGCATTCTGTTTGCCCTTTTTGCTGCCTTTTGTTGTCTGGTCATTTTGCTTTTGGTTCCAGTTTCTCTTTCTGATTTTGTCTATCTTCGAATTCTCTTTCCGGTCTTTGCTGTCCATTTTTTTTCTCCTCTTTTCTCTTGCTCCAGTCCCTGTCTCCAACATATTGATTTTTTTCCTTTCAACTTTTCTCCTTTTTTTGTTTTCTGCCTTTGTCCACTCAAATCTCGCCTTCTTTCTTATCCTTTTCCTTCTTTTTAAATTTTCAGCTATCAATTTTCCATGTTCTCTTATTCTGTAGCTCTCTCATTTCCCATCTCACTCCTTTCCCAGCCTCCTATTTCCTTCTATCTCCCCTCCTTTCTCCTCTTGGTCTAACATTTTGCTCCCTCTCTTTTCTGTTGTTCTTCTTCCCTCCCCCCATTGATGCTGAATAATGATAATGAAGGGAAAAAAAGAGATGCATCTCTCTCTCCCTTCTACCCATAGGCCTCCCTTCCATCTCCAGATCCAATTTCTCTCCCTTTCTCTTCCCAACTGCCCTCCATCCCATCTCTCCCCCTGTCTGCCTGCCTCCCTCCCCCCAGGTCCACCATTTCTCTCTTTCTCTTCTCAATGGTTTTCCCTTCAAGTATCTTTTTCCCTCTTCCTCTACCTCTCTTGCTTTATCTCTCTCTCTTCACTGTCCAGCATGCCTTTCCCTCCACACCGGTCCCTCTCTCCTCATAACCCAGCTTGTGTTCCCTCCTGTGCCGGTCTGATGTTGCAGTCACGCTGGAAAGTCTGCCGGCCTCAGCAGCAATTTGGCGGTGTTGTACGTGGCTCCCCCTCCTGCTTTTCACCTGCTGTGGTCTGTCTCTAATAATGCACAACTTCCTGTTTCTGCCCGGGTGGACCACTGCAGGCAGAAAGCAGGAAGGGGAGCCACGGACAACATCGCCAAATCGCTGCCGAGGCCGGCAGACTTTCCAACGTGACGGCGACATCAGACTGGCACAGGAGGGAAGACATGCTGGGCTGTGAGAAGGGGAAGTATGGAAGTATTGCCATAGGCCACATAAAAAGGCCAGGCAGGCCGTATTCAGCACGCGGGCCTTGTGTTTGACACATGTGAGTTGGGGAATTAGTCTGAAAGGAGGATCTCCCTCTCTCTCTCTCCCCCAATATCTACTCTCCCAACCCCCTCCCAAAAGATAAACTATCCAAAAATTAATACCCTACAATTGCTGCCCCACCCCCAAAATTACCCCTCTGCAACTGCCTGATCATCCCACAAAATGTTCCACTTCCAAGACCTATACCCTATAACTCCCAACTTTCAAATTGCCCCACCCCCAAAAGTACCCCTAAACCTTGCTCACAAACCCACAAACTGCTCCCTGCAAATTTGTCGCTATCCCACAAACTGCCCCTACTCCCATAAACTACTCGCTAATGCCAGATCACCCTGCAAACTACCCTGTCCCCAAAATCTACTTCCAGCAACAGCCCCACTACCCAACCAACTACACTTCACCCCCCCCCGAAAAAAATCCCCCCTACTGCCTCACCAGCCTACAAACATCTCCTACCCCCAAAACCTGGCCCCCACAATTGTCACACTTTCTTTCTATGTTCCATATATAGCAAGACAGATCAGGATGGGCTGAAGTGTGCTTTAACAACAATTCCAGAGATGGGAATTAAGGTCATTGTTAGGAAGACTTCTACAGTCCATATCCCAAAAATGGTAAAGATGGATCAGGATCATGTATACACATATTATATCACATACTATGACAGACCAATGTCCTGCAAACCTTTTGATGCTGTTGCATATTAAACTCGGTGCCACGGTGGAGGGCATTCAGAAGTGTGTGGATGTCGAAGTGATGACGTCGTGTGTATGCGTGACATCATCACATACATGGAGGCCCTGCGAGAATCTGAGTGAACACAGAATAAGGGGGCTTAAGGTATCTGAACCAATCTGAGTCTTAGGCCCCTCCCAGTGCATCCCATGATGGGGGCCTTCTATTGGGGGCTTGTTGGTGGAAGAGTGTGGAAGATGGGGCCTTGGTGTTGGGGGTCCAGGTTTTCGTCAGTCAGAAAAGGGAATGAGGACTTGTATACTGCCTTTTTGTGGCTTTGGCATTTCAAAGCTGACATTCAAAGCGGTGGACACTGGAGGATTGAGTGATTTGCCCAGGGTCACAGGGAGCAGCACTAGGATTTGATCTAGAAACCTCTGGGTGCAGAGACGGCAGCTCTACCAGTGAGCCACACTTTCCCAGTCAGGGCTGTGGAAGTGGTCCAAGTGGCCAAGGCAGGAGGAAGTGCGCATCACTCCTGCTGATGTTTTTTTAAGTTCATAGGGAGGGGGGCCATCGTCGGGGGTAGGGTAGATGTCCGGGTGGCCAAGGCAGGAGCGAGTAGGCATCCCTCCTGCCTCTCTTTTTTTTGGGGGGTGGCTTTTGTCAGGAGGGGGCAGAATCGGGGGGGGGACTAGCATGCCTTTTTTTTTTAATGGGAACATGTATTGTACATGTGTAATATGCACAACATCTGTGCCATTAAAATAAATAAATAAATAAAGTCTTCCTGCCCCGAACAGCTGAGTGGCAGAAGGTTGCTTTGGAGCTTCTCCTGCCACTCGGCTGTTCAGGCTTCACCTGCCGGCTTTGTGCATATGTGAAAGTCACTTTTCCTGTGTGAAAAGTTGCTTTTCCAATGACTGGCGAGTTGGGATTACGACCAACATCCACGAAACTAATATGCATGCAAAGTTGGCTGAACATCGATTGCCATTTTAAAATTGGTTAATGAATTGACTCACACAGTCTTAATAACAATTTTTAGTGCATCTGGGCTACAGTCTTGGGAGTGAGGCAATTAGCAGTCTCTAATGGGGGAGGAGGCAATTACCAGGAGCAGTTGCATGAGAATATGTTTGGGCTGTCAGGTAGTTAGAAGTAACATGGTAACATAGTAGATGAGAACATGCTCTCGTTAAGCATCACAAAAACTAGTACCGTTCTTTTTCCTTGGAAGGAGGGCCAACACTTAGTTTCACCAATTTCTATTGATAAAACCCCACTTGAATCTACTTCAACAGTAAAAATCTTAAGTATCCTCATTGACAACAATCTTACCAACCGTCCTCAAATTAGTGCTCTTGTTAAAAACTGTTTCTATAAGTTAAGGATGATAAGATCCTTAGTTTCTCTCCTTGATTCTAACTCCCTCAATATCCTAATTTATTCTCTTATAATATCCAAAATCGCCTACTGCAATTCAATGTATAAAGGTTTATACCAAAAGGACATTAGACGTCTCCAACTCGTACAAAATACAGCAATAAAAATTATCACAAATTAAAAAAAATGTGATCATGTCATTCCTTTGCTGAAGAATGCTCACTGGTTGCCCATTCATCATCAGATCATTTATAAAATCGCCCTTCTTACTTTTAAGACCCGACAAACCAATGCACCAGCATTTATAGATAGAATCTTATTTCATATGATCCCCCCAGAAGTTTAAGGTCCTCATCTCAACACACTCTTAACGTTCCTTCACTAAAAATAATTGGCACTCGCTGTGCATACATTTTTTTCGGTAACGGCACCTTCAATTTGGAACTCACTCCCATTATATTTAAGAGCAGAACAATGTCTGGATAAATTTAAGAGTAGCTTAAAATGCTTTCTTTTTAAAGATGCATGCGATTGATTTATCCTATGCCTTTTTAATCTATCTTCACTTTTTACAAATTTTAAATGTTTCCCAAACCTTTCCCTTTGTTTCTATCCTCTGTTTTTTGGGTTTTTTTTTTAAGAATTGTAATTTTTCCCCCCTTCTATCCTTTTTGCTTTACCTTTCCCCCCTCAAGTTAGTCTGTTTTTGTACTGTTTTTGTTTACTTTAGATTTTTAATGTACAACGCTTTGAAATTTTATGTTAAGCGTTTAATCAAATTTTAATTAACTATAAAGACTTTGCACGGTCTGTCCTATCTGCCCAACAGTCACATTCATTATCAATTTGTGATTGAACCAACAATCCAACAATGGGGGTCCAGGTTTATATTTGGGCCAGTGCCCGCCCGCCCTTCTCCTAGACTTATTGCAGGCCTCCCCCAGGCGCCAGGCTCTGCACCCTGCCCTCCCTTCCTGTCCTGTCCATTGTACCTCCTCTGCTGCTGGAATCCCTGGTGGTCCAGAGGTGTAGCAGGCAGGAGAGAGCTTTCAGGGTCCTGTGAAGATATTGCTAGTGTGAGAGTGTGTGTACTTGTGTATGTATATAATATTACAAGTTGTTGGCCGTTAATAAATTCAAATTACCGTACAATTCCATTATTGAGTCCCCTATACACAACACTGTCAATGTCAGTCCTAATCTACAACTATAGGTATAGTTTTTGAAAGGATGGGGGTGTGCTCCTTTCCTCCCCTTAAAATAATTTTTGATGTTCCGACTTGACCTCCCTCTTCCCTCCCTGTCCTTGTCCCCTCAAACTACACAGTGAAACTGTGCCTATATCTCTGGCCTCCTGCCTTTCCAGGACCGAGACCTCACCCAGTACTGAAGTCTTAAATCTGGATACGCGTTTCAACAAATAGTAAGAATGTGTGAGAATACACACATGGGAAAAAGCAACAGAATTTGCAGAACAAGAGTAAAAAACAAAAAAAAGCTAGACTAGCAAAAAAGGAAAACCAATTGCATGAAGCAAAACTACAGCATGAAATGTCAGATTTACATTGGCAATCACAAGTACATTATGTATTGGGATTAACCACCGTCATGAAGAGATACTCCCAAAGCGGTGTGCAGCAGGTATAACTTGAAATAAAACTTAGTTTTAACAGCATAGCAACAGTAAAATGCATACATATGATCAATGATATTAAATCGAAGACAGGCAAATTAAATCTTAATAACAAGAATAACATGATACATTGTCAGAAATAGTTTAAAATAGCACAGTGAAACAGTCATTTAAGAGAAATATGAGAAATGTCAAGGGGAATGGTTAAGGAAATATGAACTTTGATTGAGATGAGATTGATTGATTGATTTTTATATTTTTATTCATTTTGAAGCCATAAATAAGTACAACATATTATACAATCATATTACACTATAAAAGCACCTAAATTCAATCAAAATTATAATCTATGACAAATAGATTTATCACCCCCCCCATACTCATATTCAAAAATTGCATTCAAATTAAAAATTTAAAAATATTTTCCAACCCTCCCTCCAACCCCCCTGGACGTGCATGATCAAAGGGCAAAATCAACTATCACTCTTTACAAAATTTTGTCAATGGTTCCCAAATCTTTAGAAACTTCTTATAATGTCCCTGTTGTATAGCCATATTACATTCCATTTTAAAGACGTGGCACAGAGACTCCCACCAAAAGGTATAGTTCAATCAATTCCAATTTTTCCAATTCCTTAAAATAATCTGTATGGCAACCCCTGTCATAATAAAAAGAAGTTTGTTATTGTGAGATGATGGATTACAATTTTGATTGAATTTAGGTGCTTTTATAGTGTAATACGATTGTATAATATGTTGCACTTATTTATGGCTTCAAAATGAATAAAGATATAAAATTTAAAAAAAGATGAGATTTAGCTAATGCTGGCACAGGATGGTTGACTCGAGACACAGTGCCAAAATAGGTTCATAGACAACGGCGCGAAAGACAAAGGCGCGCCCGGACAAATGAGCGCAGTGTGGAGGTGTGCGCCGCTCAAAATTACTGTTTTTAGGGGCTCCGACGGGGGGTTTTGTTGGGGAACCCCCCCACTTTACTTAATAGACATTGCACCTAAAAACAGTAATTTAGAGTGGTGCGCACCTCCGCGCTGCGCTCAATTGTCTGGGTGCGCCTTTGTCCCAGCGCGCTTTTGACCTGACACCGCCAAGATATGACCCCTCTCCTCCCTGGTAAAACAAACTTGCAAATGTTGGGCTTCCAATGCAGCAAAACATAAAAAAGGAGAGAAAATCCCCTATGAAAAAATACAAGCAGAAAGAAGTAGGAGAGGATCAATAATACCATTCTGAGACTCTATATATAGTTTTGTATTCTTATAGTTTAAAGCAGTGGTTCCCAACCCTGTCCTGGAGGAACACCAGGCCAATTGGGTTTTCAGGCTAGCCCTAATGAATATGCATGAAGCAAATTTGCATGCCTATCACTTCCATCATATGCAAATCTCTCTCATGCATATTCATTAGGGCTAGCCTGAAAACCCGATTGGCCTGGTGTTCCTCCAGGACAGGGTTGGGAATCACTGGTTTAAAGCATAGGTGTTCTCAACCCCCCCATAGCATGTGTATAACTAAAGCATAGGTGTTCTCAATCCTTCCCATAGCATGTGTGTCATAAAAAAGTCCCAATTTTCTGTAACACGTGTGTACTGAGACTGGAGTCGGTGCAAAGAATGGCCACCCGGATGGTCTCGGGACTCAAGGATCTTCCGTACGAAAAACGGCTTGACAAATTACAGCTATACTCGCTCGAGGAGCGCAGAGAGAGGGGAGACATGATCGAGACGTTCAAGTATCTTACGGGCCGAATCAAGGCGGAGGAAGATATCTTCTTTTTCAAGGGTCCCACGACAACAAGAGGGCATCCGTTGAAAATCAGGGGAGGGAAACTACGAGGTGACACCAGGAAATTCTTTTTCACTGAAAGAGTGGAATAGTCTTCCACTACAGGTGATTGAGGCCAGCAGCGTGCCTGATTTTAAGGCCAAATGGGATCGGCACATGGGATCTATTCACAGAGCAAAGGTAGGGGAGGGACATTAGGGTGGGCAGACTAGATGGGCCTTGGGCCCTTATCTGCCGTCTATTTCTATGTTTCTATGTTACTGTTCCTGTAGCTCATTATTGATCCTGTAATATGTAGATTCCCCATAGCATGTATGCTATTGAAACCATCTCATTTTTCTTTAGCTCATTATTGATCATGTAGCTTGTATGTTATTGATCCTGAAAACTACTGTGTACGTATCCTTCTAACCCATTCTGGGCTATAAAACTAACTGACTAAATACATAATAAACAATTAAAAGATAAAAAGGAACCTAGGAGTCCAGGAATGACAAACACGTAATTTATTATGATAAAAACTAGACTGACAGGTCTGTGTAAAAGCTTTTCCCCAACTGCAGAGAATGAAAAATTTGTGATCATCTGAGTTGTTCTCATTCCAGCCAATAAAATGCTTGATGCAAGAATACTAGACATGGCGATGAAGAAGAAAAACACAGGAACTACTCACTTACTCTTCACCAACGATGACCTACTTGTACTTGTAACTATGTACAAGGGTAAATCAAAAAGTAAAGGCAAAATACATTTAACGGCTTAAATAGAAGTAACCGTGAGCAATTGAGCATATCACTTTTCCACATAGTCCCCATGCAAGACAACACATTTGTTGTATCTTTCAACTAGCTTCTGCATTCCTGCAGAGAAATTTTTTGGCTGCTTCTGAAGCCAGGTGAGCACTGCTTCCTTTACTTCTTCATGCTTTGTCTTTTTGCTCTCCGGGTTGCAGTGATGCACCCATGTCTTGACGCCGGTGACAGTTCTCTCCAGAACACTTGGATCTTTTTTGTAACAACTCAGGAACTGGGTTGTAACCTCCATAGATCAGTAGGCTGTTTGGGAATACATTGTGCGCAGACTTTCCTGTATCCCAAATCAACATGCATTATGGCAAATGCAGATCCATAGCTGATATCCAGATTTGCAGCCAATTGAGATACCGTTATCCATCAGTTTTCTCTAATCAAGGCATCCATCCTGTCAATGTGCTCTTGTGTGCGTGATGTTGATGGGCGACCAGAACGACCGTTGTCAGTTACATCTGTTCTTCTCACTTTAAACCTTTTTACCCACTCATAAACCTTTCATTAATTCATGGTGTTATGTCCGTATGCAACAGTGAATTTCTACAGGTTTTACTCCCTCTGCCCAATGAAATCACACTATTGCATGTTGTTCTTCAATAGTGCAATCTTGCAATGTAGCGTACATGTTTCTGACCTCATGGCTGCCACACGACTAAAGGCTAAGCACTGCACTGTGTGTGGACAAACTATCCAACAAGCAATGTATGAGTACATATGCTGCATTTCACTAGCTCTTTTCCAGTTTTCGTGTAATTTAACAATTGCCTTTAATTTTTGATTCGCCCTCATATTTGTAACTACAACCTAATTGTATTAATAGTTGTACCTGTATTAGCAACCATATTGAATGTCCGTGCCAAAATGTCCATTGTAACTTCCTGGGTAACTGACCCAACCTCTTGTAATGTAATCTGACCTTGAACTGTGGAGATGATGCGGTATACAAACTTAAGGTTTAGTTTAGTTTAGTTTAGGTAAAGGCGGAATAGAGAAAACAGATTAACATAATGTGAAATTTGAATGAATGTTTCTAGTTGTATCCAATCTGCAGTAAATTTAATGATTCTAGAGTATTAGATTGAGACCTTGGTAAAGGTTTTCAGGTGAAGATTTGGTGCATTAGTCCACTCCTGTTTTTGCATCAGATGTACATTTCCATAGAGCTTACACTGTACATGTAGGTTTGTCTGGAAAAACTGAGGGCACCTGGCTCATATGATCTGAAAAGTCACAAGCTACAAGTTAACGAAGTTAGTGATTATTTCCCTGCTCTCTGGCTTGCATTCCAAAGTGCTGGGTCACTCTGTGGATGTAACAGTCTAAGAATGCATGGATTGTCTCTTACCTAGTCTCAAAGTCCCGCATTGCAACCGTTAGGACTGAGGGCACCAAGTGTCGGGTTCTGTCACAAGTGGTACACGTATGTAACAATCCAGTCCTGCTTTTGGGCAATCTCTTGAATTCAAATATTGTGTAGTCTATTCTAGTGTCCCTCTCCTTCAGGATCTAGGGTGCTGCAGTCCCATCATCCTACACCAGGGGTGCCCAAAAGGTCGATCGCGATCGACCTATAGATCGCAAGGGCAACGCGAGTCGATCACGGAGCCCATCCCGGAGTCCGTGATAGATTCGCATTGCCTTTGCGTTCTCCCTGCTTCCCCGACAGCCGGGAAACTGTCCCCCCGTGAAGTTGGCCGGAAGGAGGATGCCTACTCCCCCCCCCCTCCACTGTCCGCAGCAGAGGTGATACCAAATTCCTCCTAACCTAGTTGTTAGAAGGGTTGTGAGTTTGATTCCCACTGCAGTTCCTTGTGACTCTGGGCAAGTCACTTGACACTTCATTCCCCAGGTACAAAATAAGTAGCTGTCTAAAATATGTAAACCGCTTTGATTGTATAAACTGCACAGAGAAAATGGTATATAAGTCCCATCCCCTTTACCTTTAATTATTTTTTAAATTGGTTTTTAATGGCGCTTTCAATTTTCAATGCTGATTAAACCAATTAAATAAATTAAGTTAGGCGCTTAGATTGGCTAGGTGCGACGATCAAGGTGCCTAACAGTAGGCACCTTTTATAGAATTGGGGCCTGTGTGTTTAAAGCTCCATAAACTGTAGGGTTTTAGTTATATCCTCATTGAATATGCATGAGATAAATTTGCATATGCTGGGTTTCCAATGCAGCAGAGCACCAAAAAGGAGAGAAAATCCTGTACGAAAAAAATACAAATGAAAAAGAAATAGGGGAGGACCAATTACAATTAAAAGATAAATAAAAAAGGAACCTAGGAGTCGAGGAATAACAACACAGAATTTATTATGATAAAAACTAGACTGGCCAGGTAGATGTAAAGCATTTTGCCAAACCGGTGGAAGTTCAGAAGAAGTACTGATGCAGGTGGTTGAGCACAGTGCTGTGTTTTGGCTCAACCACCTGCATCAGGATTCACAACAATCTGAATAGTTCAAACCATAAGTATTTGTTGGGGGGGGGACGGTTAAATAATCCTCAAAAAGGGAACTATCTGTTATTGCTTTCTCTGCTAAACGCTCCAAGAAGAGTTAGTGTGAAATGATTATGTGCATTATCCTATGGCAGTGGTTTTCATCCCTGTCCTAGGGACCCCTCAGCCAGTCGGGTTTTCAAGATATCCTTAATGAATATGCATGAGAGAAATTTGCATATCTGTCACTTCCATTATATGCAAATCTCTCTCATGCATGTTCATTAGGGATATCTTGAAAACCTGACTGGCTGGGGGGTCCCCATGACAGGGTTGAGAACCACTGTCCTATGGGAACCAACTTCATGAGTTACCAGAAAATCTAATAGCTGTTTAGGCTCAAGGAAAACAAAATTGTCAGCATTATATTTAAAATGCCAGAGAACGGGAAATTTCAACAAATGCGATGATCTGATCACCATGACCCTCGGGCATAACAGCAAAAAAATCCTTACTGCATCTTTGAGTTGCAGAGACAAGTCAGGAAAAATATGTGTATTAGGGCCTAAAAACTGTTCATGCAAATATCTGAAGTAATTATGAAGTACCAAATTCCTGTCTGGTTCCCAAGCAAAAGTCACTAACAGAGTGGATCTTGCAGTTATCAATTCCAGGAAAGCTGATGTATCCAAATCTCCACATGCTCCTTCTTGATTTACCAGGCGTTGAACTCCTTAATCCTAAGCCAAAAGATAAATATTGCATCCAAACTATGGGTGGTAAAGTCTTATTTAAGAATTTCAGGACTTCACCTCTAGTTTTTAAATATCTTAAGTGAGGGAGTGACAATGGCTGTCTTTAGAGCTGGTGATATTTATTAAAGTGTTGCCCTTCCCTGTTAAGTATCCCCTTTCTGTACTAATACCTCAATACACTTCATTTTATCACACTCCCTAACTGCAGGATTCCTAGTGTATTTAAGACTGTCCCCTCCTTCTAGTTCCTGATACAATAGAGTTGCAAATGAATGATATTGCTTGTTGTTGCTGGAGGGGTGAGAGACAGTGAAGGTAAGCAAAGGGAAAAAGGAATATAAGAGAGGATGGGGTGATCATGATTATCAAATTTAATTATCATAATTTTAGCAGGTGTAGCTAGGAGCCTGAAGGTTAGTTGTGATGGGAAAGGGTTGGAACAAGGCTTAAGGTTTGATTAAGGCACCTAATGCACTGGTCCTGGTATTAAAGGCTAAAGATTTTTTTTTTTTTTTGTATCAGCTAAAACCGAATCTGTGGCTGAATTCACCATTACAGCCCAGCCCAGCCTAGCCTGGCCAGGCCCACCCTACCTCAAACAGGAATAGCATCCCCAGGCTTACCTTACAATCCCTGGTGGTCTAGTGACATAGTCTAGGGCAGGAGGAATCTTCAGTTGCTCCTGCCCATGCCATCTATTCCATCAAAATGGCTGCCACACCCTCCAACCTTTGCCACTAGACTACCAGGGACTGTAATTTAGGCTAGGGGGACTGCAGGCAGCAGTCTAGCAACAAGATGGGAGCTATTCAGTCTTTTCTCCCAGTTGGTGAGAGTATTATGTGTGTGCTTGATGCAGTGAGCTCCTAGCACTCAGGGAACAGGTCCGATCTCGTAAGGCTAGAATAGCAGACTTGGATTTGCTGTTGGAAACAGAAAGGTACATAGAGGAGTCCTACAGGGACGTTGTAGAAAAGTCCCACCTCCAGTCTGGCAGTCACTCAAAAGAGCATGGTTTAGACATGGTTCAGAACAAGGTATATTTAAAAGATATCATTAAAGAGAAGACAGAGCATCCCGATAATGAAATTGCATTACAGGCCACTGTAGACCAGGTTTCCCTAAATACAGAGCAGGCTGATTTTAAAGTTAGCAAATTATCCATGCCAACTGCTGAGCAAATTGTAAATAGATATGATAAACATCATTTGAAATGTCTGTATGCAAATGCCAGAAGCCTAAAAACAAGATGGAAGAGTTAGAATATATTGCACTAAAGGAAAAGATATATAGGCATCTCTGAGACCTGCTAGAAGGAAGATAAACAATGAGACACTGTCATACCGGGATACAAACTTTATCACCATGATAGTGTGGATCGAACTGGTAGATGTGTAGTGTTATATGTTAAGGAGGGCCTTGAAAGACTGAAAATTGTACAGGAGCAGAAACACACGTTGGTATTACAGTGGGTAGAGATTAGTTGTGTAAATAGGAAAAGGATAGTGATAGGAATGTACTACCATCCATCTGACCAGGATGAACAGACAGACACTGAACTGTTATCAAAAATTAGGAAGGCTAACAAACTGTAACAACTGAGAAAAGTCAAAGCCGAAAGTCATAACATAGGATTAGAACTGAACATAAACAAGACGAAGATCATGAACAGGGAAAATGATGATGATTTTGAGCTTGAAGGTAATAGAATAGAAGTTGTAAAGGATTTCAATCTCCTGGGCTCTTTTGTAAACAAAGAAGCAACTAGCAGGGAGGAAATACTCCACAGAATAGCACTTGGTTGCTCTTCAATGAAGGCTCTCGACAAAAGTATTCAAAGGCAAGAAGGTAACACTCCAAATGAAGATCAGACTTGGCCACGCACTCATTTTCTCAGTGGTTAGTTATGGATGTGAGAGCTGTACACTACAGAAACAAGACAGAAAGAAGATTGACTCATTTGAGCTTTGGTGCTAGAGAAGGATTTTAGGCATGCCATGGACCAGCAGAATAACTAACAAATTGATTCTGGAAGAGATCAAACTGGCTATGTCACTCGAAGCCCAAATGATGAAGTTACGACTGTCTTATTTTGGTCACACCATCAGAAGAGAGAGATCACTGGAGAAGGACATTATGTTTGTGAAGATCAAAGGAACCAGGTGAAAAGGGCGACTGCAATCAGATGGCTGGACATGTTGAAAACAACCATGGGGATGACCTTTCCAGGCTAGCACAAAACTGATTTCTTTTTAGATCCGCAATTCATCAAGTCGCTAGGAATTGAACACAAGTCGATGGCACTAACAACAATGTATAGTATTGTTATCACAGCTATACACTAACAACAATGTAACATCAGGGCATGCTAGGGAGTTAAAATTTCTTCATGAAATCAAGGCCCGCTTTATAGAGCAGCTGGTTCAGGAATAGAGAATGACACGGTGGCGGTTTACCTGCGGCTACTGCGTTTAGCCGCGGGTAACCCGCCAAAAACGGGGAATGAAAATTAGCAGCCTCTGCGGGGACGGAGACAAGGCCATCACCGCCCCATGGAGCGGTGAATGGTCTTGTCACCGCAGTGAGGCATAAAGGATTGTGCGGTTCCCGCAACCCCCACCCGCCCACCCGCACGCCGGCTCGATCGTTTAACCAGCTTCCTCTCTCCACCTCACCTTAGTTTGCCGGCTTTCTTTTTCGGCGATCGGAACGCTTTCAAAAGAGCCGCGTATGCGCGGCTGCTCAGTATTCAATCTTCTGCTCTGACCCAACCGGAAACATGAAGTTGCAGCAGAGCAGAAGATTGAACTTTGAGCAGCCGCGCATGCGCGGCTCTTTGAAAGCGTGCCGGTCGCCGAAAAAGAAAACTGGCAAACTAAGGAGAGCTGGAGAGCAGTAGCGTACCAAGGGGGGGGGGGGCGGGAGGGGCGAAAAAAGTAATGGCGCCAGGCCTTGGAGCACTGAGGCAGACCGCTTCTCCCCCCTCCCAGCCGAACCCCCGCTGACCCTCCTATCTCTCCCCCCCAAGTGAACCTTTCTGACCCTCCCAGTGAAAGCAGCAAACCTCCCTCCAGTAGCGTTGGCTTTCTCCTCCCTCTGCCGCATCACTGATGACGTCATCAGTGACGCGGCAGAGGGAGGAGAAAGCCGCGAAGGAGGTTTGCTGCTCTCGCTGGGAGGGTCGGAAAGGTTCACGGAGGGGGGGAGATAGGAGGGTCAGCGGGGGTTTGGCTGGGAGGGGGGAGAAGCGGTCTGCCTCGTGCTCCATTACCTTCTTCGGGCAGCAGCAGCGTTTATAATTCGCTGCTGTTGCCGGCTTCAGGCCTTGTTCTCTGCCGGGTCCTGCCTACTTCCTGTTTTCATGAAGACAGGACCCGACAGAGAGGAAGGTCTGAAGCGAGCAACAGCAGTGAATTGTGAATGCTGCTGCTGCCTGATGTTCAGGACATCGGGGAAGGAGCAGGGAGAAATCGGCTGCTGGCTTGGGGGTGAGGGTAGGGAAAGAATCGTGGAAGTGGAGAAATTGGCACGATGGCTTTGTGGGGGCTAGGGGGAGAGAGAAAGAAAGGAAAAAATAAAGAGGGGGGCCAGGGGGAGAGAGAAAGAAAGGCAGAAAGAAAGAGGAGGGCCAGGGGGAGAGAGAAATAAAGAGGGAGGCCAGGGGAAGAGAGAAAGAAAGGCAGAAATAAAGAGGGGTGCCAGAGGGAGAGAGAAAGAAAGGCAGAAATAAAGAGGGGGTCAAGGGGGAGAGAAAGAAAGGCAGAAAGAAAGAGGAGGGTCAGGGGGAGAGAGAAATAAAGAGGGAGGCCAGGGGGAGAGAGACAGAAAGGCAGAAATAAAGAGGGGGGCCAGGGGGAGAGAGAAAGAAAGGCAGAAATAAAGAGGGGAGCCAGGGGGAGAGAGAAAGAAAGAGGGGGGGGGCAGGAGAAGAAAGAAGAAGGACCAGAGACTCATGAAATCACCAGACAAAAAGGTAGGAAAAATGATTTTATTTTCAACTTAGTGATCAAAATGTGTCCGTTTTGAGAATTTATATTTGCTGTCTATATTTTGCACTATGGCCCCCTTTTACTAAAATGCAATAGCGGTTTTTAGCGCAGGGAGCCTATGAGCATCGAGAGCAGCGTGGGGCATTCAGCGCAGCTCCCTGCGCTAAAAACCGCTATCGCAGTTTAGTAAAAAGGGAGGGGGAATATTTGTCTATTTTTGTATAGTTGTTACTGAGGTGACATTGCATAAAGTCATCTGCCTTGACCTCTTTGAAAACCTGCGGAATATAAATGATAATTAACATTTTCTCTGCGTACAGCGTGCTTTGTGTTTTTAAAATTTTATTGTTGGTAGATCATTTTGACTTGGCCACAAAGGTAAGGGGGAGGGAGGGAGGGGAGCTGCTGAAAGACATCTAGTAATCCTTGCAGGCTTGACTGCAGGGAATTATTTTTGTAAAATCATGTTTTGTTATGTGACTGGCATTATCTAGACTTTAATTTCTATGAATGAATAGAATGAAAATGATATAAAATTACTTGCTTGCGGGGACCGCGTGTTCTGGCTCACACAAGGAAGGAGGGGGTGAAAGGGAAAAAGTTTCTCTTCCTTGGAAATAGATTCTGAAGTGACCTCATCAAAGAAGACCAGCACCAAATGTACAAGAAATCCCTTAAACAATGTCAAAAGAGCCCAAAATAGAAAACTGCTACTGCCTTGAGACTCCATTATTGAAGGAATCAACTTGAAATCACAGAAGAGACAGGAAAAGGTTAAATGCCTCATGGAATCCTCAGGTACAAAACACAAACCAAATTGTGAATGAAATCAGAGCAGACAGTAAGAATTATAAAATTGATGTCATTATCCATCTGGAAAAAAAGGCGTACTAGAAATAATGCCTCAGCAATACAATTTTCAGAAGTTCTATTTGCTCATGGTAAGGGAGAAGAGAGACTGCTAGTGATGGTGGGGGGACTGATAGAAGATATGAAAGAAGGGTGGTAGAAAGGAACAGATGGTAAAGGAGGGAGGGAAGGGTGGTGGTGGAAAGGAATAGAACAGACATTGAAAGAGGGTAGAGAGGAACAGACCCTGAAAGGAAATGTGGAAGGCAGAGTGGGGAGAAGACGCTGGAAGGGAAGAAGACAGATGCCAGACTATGGGGGAGTGGAGGGAAGAAGATGGGTGCTAGACGGGGACGGTGACGGGGCGGTGAATGGGATGGCAGTGGTGGTGACGGGGCGGTGAAAGGGATGGCAGTGACGGTGACGGGGCGGTGAAGGGAACGGTGGTGACGGGGCGGTGCAGAGGATGGTGGGCCGGGGACGGTGCAGTGATGGGGACAGATTTTTTCCCCGTGTCATTCTCTATTCAGGAACCAACAAGAGGCAAAACAATTCCTGGTTTTAGTGGAGTGCATGAATTGGTGCAGGAGGTAATGGTGCTGGGGGCCACTTGATAACAGCAATCATAGCATGATCAAATTTGATATAATCCCTGGAATAAATTCACACAGGACATCCAATACAACAACATTTAACTTTAAAAAAGGAGATTATGATAACATGAGAAGAATGATAACAAAGAAACTTAAGAGAAGCAGCTGCAAAGGTCATAAATATACATCAGGTGTGGATGTTCTTCAAAAATACCATCCTGGAAACCCAGGCTAGATATATTCTATGTATTAAAAAAGAAAGAATGAAGACCAGACAGCAAACCGACGTGGTGATGAGGTGATGGAATCTATTAGAGCCAAGAGAATCCTTCAGAAGGTGGAAAAAAATCTGACACGCAGCTCCTGATTGGTAAGGCCCGACTTAGTGCAAGAAGAGGTGGTCGGAGCATACAGCGAGTGATTTCCTGCACTTTCCTGCCTCTCCCGCTGCTCTCTCCAGTCTCCCCCGTGAAAAACCGCATTCGTGGTTTTTCAAGATTCGCGGGGGTTCCTGGAACGGGGCCCCCGCAAATATCGGGGGAGTACTGTATTTGGATTTTCAAAAAGCATTTGACAAAGAATCTCATGAAAGACTTCTGAGGAAATGAGTCATGGAATAGGAGGTAATGTCCTATTATGGATTAAGAACTGGCAAATGACCTAGCCAAATTTTTCAATGAGAAGATCACTACCTGACTGGGCCTCCGCGTGTGCGGATCGCCGGACTCGATGGACCATGGGTCTGATCCGGAGATGGCAGTTCTTATGTTCTTACAACTCTCTCCCCCCGAAAGACTCCGACGCTATCCCTGCCAACAGATCATGGACTACATTCGAACTTGTATCCAAGACCCAGATCTCTAAACTTTGCCTCAAACTTAAATCCTGCAAGTGCATCCTAGATCCCTTCCCATCCTACCTTTACGAAAAAATCCCTACACGGGCCATCTCTTCCCTTACTAACCTCATAAACAAAGTCTTACTATCGGGCCTGTTCTCCACCGAAATGGGACACATTGCCTTATCCCCTCTTCTGAAAAAACCCGATCTTGACCCTTCCTCACCATCGAACTATCGCCCCATAGCAAACATCCCTCTTTTAACAAAACTTCTAGAGACCATAGTCGCCACTCAGCTCTCCTCTTCCCTAGAGAGATTCTCCATTCTCCAACACTACCAATATGGATTTAGGCCCAATTTCAGCACTGAGTCCCTCCTAGTTTCCCTAATCTCAAAGGTGCAACAACTACACGCCCGAAACAAATTTGCTGTTCTCCTACAGTTTGATCTCTCCGCGGCTTTCGACGTCGTGCATCACGACATACTAATCTACCAACTTTCCGAGATTGGGATAGACTCTTCTGTCCTAAAGTGGTTCTCAAACTTCCTTCGCGATCGTTCCTACATTGTCAACACAAACAGCTCCAAATCCACTTCATGGACACCATCCTGTGGTGTTCCACAGGGCTCTCCCCTATCCCCTATTCTCTTCAACATATATATGACCTCCCTGAAGCTCCTTAAACTATCCCCCCTTGAAACAATTTACACATATGCAGACGATATCCTCATCCTCCTCGAAACAGATCCAAACCTTACAAACCTCCACGAGAACATCACATCATGCATAATGAGACTTCACGCCTGGTCCCTCTCAGTACAGATGAAATTAAATGAATCAAAAACAAAATTACTCTGGTTGGGCCCAAAATTAGCTCACCTGCCCGCCCTCTTCACCCTAAGCACAGGCCCTGCTCTACACCTTGAGTTCTCAAGCAAGGTCCTTGGCATCACTATCGACTCCTCCCTTTCCCTCAACGATCACCTGAATTCCCTTGCAAAATCTTGTTTTTTCAGCCTCCACATGCTGAGGAAAGTTAGATCCTATTTTCACCAAAAGCATTTCACCGTCCTTGTACAATCCATCATCCTATCCAAACTCGATTATTGTAACGCCATCTACTTAGGCCTAACGAAAAAAAAGTCTTTGCAGACTCCAGCTTATCCAGAACACTGCGGCTAAGCTGATTTTTGCTAAACGCAAATATGACCACATCTCCCCTCTACTTACCAATCTTCACTGGCTCCCAGTACTTTCCAGAATTCATTTCAAATGCTCCTGCCTGGCTTTCAAGATCATTCACGGCATCCTTCCGCCCCTAATCCCTCTATCCTTCCTCGCCCCAACACCAACTACCACCAGATCTGCCCACAGACATAAACTATCCTTCCCCTCTCTACACGGCATCCTCCACGCAGGTAAACTGGGTAGATCCCTCCTCTCCAAAATCACCGGCCTCTGGAATGACCTCACTGTCCCGCTGCGGAACCTGGACTCCCTCCAACTATTCCGAAAACAACTGAAAACCTGGCTTTTCTCTAGCATATAATAATCTCTTCTCCTGATTACATCCCCTCTTTTTATGCTTTGTAAACTCTTTCTCTTCTCTCTTCCCATATTTTTTAAACTCTGTAAACCGTGTCGAGCTCCACTTCAGTGGAGAAGATGCGGTATATAAACCTAAGGCTTAGTTTAGTTTAGTTTAAATAGTCACTATTTTCAGTGGTGAAGGATAAATATTGGTGTTCTGCAGGAGTCTGTGCTGGGACCACTGCTTTTTAACATATTTATCAATGATCTAGAGATGGGAATAACTAGTGAGAAAATTAAATTTGATGATGATGCAAAGTTGTTAAATTGCAAGAGGATTGTGAAAAATTGCAAGAGGGTCTTGGGAAATGACATTTAATGTGATGCATGTGGGAAAGAGGAACCTGAACTATAGCTACGTGATGCAGAGTTCCATGTTAGGAGTTGCTGCCAGGAAAAGGATCTAGATGTCATCATTGAGAATACATTGAAACCCTTGGCTTAATACATGGTAGCTAAGAAAGCAAATATAATGTTAGGAATTATCAGGAAAGGAATGGAAAACAAAGATGAAAATGTTATAATGCCCTTGTTTTGCTCTATGGTACGGCGGAACCTCGAATACTATGTGCTCAGGGGTGATATGATAGAGGTCTATAAAATACTGAGTGGAGTGGAAAGGGTAGATATGAATTGCTTGTTTACTCTTTACAAAAATACTAGAATTAGGGGGCATGCGATCAAGTAGTAGATTTAAAACAAACCAGAGAAAATATTTCTTCACACGCATGTAGTTAAACTCTGCAATTTGTTACCTGAGAATGTGATGAAATCAGCTTAGCAGGGTTAAAAAAAATGGTTTAGATAATTTCCTGAAAGAGAAGTCCCATAGGCCATTATTCCTAGGATAAGCAGCATAAAATCTGTTTTACTTCTTGGGATCTAGCTAGGTACTTGGAACCTGTTTTGGCCACTGTTGGAAATAGGGTGCTGGACTTGATGGACCTTTGGTCTGTCCCGGGCAATTATGAGGGAGTGAGTCAAGCTAGATCCTCTTTGGAGGGAGTAGAATGCAGCCTGCTGCTGGTTGGGGAGAGCACTGTGGGAACACAGCACTGTCATTTTTGGCTGAAACATGCACAATTACTGATTTCAGGCTGGTCTGCAAGCAAAACTGAAATTCAGTTAGACCTTTACATTTTCCGCAGATGCTAAATGGCTGTGATGTGGATTTTCTAAAATTATTTTAAAGGCCTTCCCCCCCACCCCCCAGTTTATGCATATTATTTATCCAAGACTTTAAATTTCTTGAAGTCCTAGTTGAGGTCAGTATACATACCAAATATAAAACTAGATGTTTTCTTTTTCTTTTTATATATCTAATAAGGATAGAAACACAAAGGAGGAAAAAAAATTGTGTGCTGAAGCCCGAGGCACTAGTTTTTTGGTGGCTCAGGCTTGAGTATATGGATTTTCCTCCGTTGGATTTATATCCTTATTAAATATATAAAAGTTAAAGTAAAACATCTCTAGTTTTGTATTTGTCAAGCATATTATTTACAAAGTCATAAAAGCAGTTGAATATTTTCTTTGTAAAGTATTTCTTCAGATCTTTTGCCAGATTCTCTGAGTAAACCAACTTTAAGGATTATCTTGCTTTTGTAAATTGTTAAACTTTTTTTTTTTTTTTTTACATCCATTGATTAGGATATTTCTGGCAAATAGGTTTGTCTTTAAGATCACAGAGGATTGTGCTAAAGCTTGCTTTTTCCCTTGTAATTGTCAGGTTTGCTATTGGCAGAATAGGATTTTATTTTATTTTTTAACTTGGACCAACTGCCACCTTTCATATGTTTAAGGAAAATGGTTCAGAATCTACTTTGAAAGACTGCAGTGTGTTTCCTTTTCTGGTTACATGCAGAGGTGTAGATATTCAAAGCAATTTAAACTTTCAAGAGAAGTTCCTGACCAATTAAATATCTCCTATAGCCAGACATGTTCGGAACTGGCTAGTTTGTGGCTGTCCAGGGGTGGAACTAGAGTAGAATGGAAGCTTCAGTGCTTAGCGGTGATTTTGAGTGTGATGAGCAACCACATAAAGTTAGGCCAGAAAAAAGGCTACCCCCAACTCTATGTGGCAAATTAACCAAGCAACATAAGAATTGCTTTACTGGGTCAGACCAAAGGTCCATCAAGCCCAGTGGCCATTCCAGGTCACTAGTACCTGGCCAAAACCTACAATATTCTATGCTACTGATCTAGGACAAGCAGTGGCTTCCCCCATGTCTTTTTCAGTAACAGAATATGGACTTTTCCTTCAGGAAATTGTCTAAACTCATCTTAAAACAAGCTATACTGTTTGTTCTTACCACAACCTCTGGCAATGCATTCCAGAGCTTAACTATGTAACTTATGTTACTATGTTACTATGTTATGTTACTATGTTACTATGTAACTATTCTAGGAGTGAAAAAATATTTCCTCCTATTGGTTTTAAAAGTATTTCCTTGTAACTTCGAGTGTCCACTAGTCTTTGCTCTACTCAGGATTTTGTAGGCTTCAGTCATATCTCCCCCTCAGTTGTCTCTTTTCCAAGCTGAAGAGCCCTAACCTTTTTAGTCTTTCCTCCTACAAGAGGCGTTCCATCCCCTTTATCATCTTGGTTGCTCTTCTTTGAGCCTTTTCTAATGCTGCTATATCTTTCTTGAGATAAAGAGACCAGAATTGAACGCAATACTCGAGATGAGATCGCACCATGAAATGATACAGAGGCATTATAATTCTTAGTCTTGTTAACCATCCCTTTTTTAATAATTCCTAACATCTTGTTTGCTTTTTTGGCCGACACCACACATTGGGCAGAAGGTTTTATCTACAATGGTCTACAATGACACCCAGATCCTTTTCTTGAGTGCTAACCCCCAATGTGGAAATTAGCATCCGGTAACTGTGATTCGGGTTATTCTTCCCAATGTGTATCACTTTGCATTTGTCCACATTAAATTTCATCTGCCATTTGGATGCCCATCCTTCCAGTTTCCTAAGTTCTGCATATTGCCCGGTTAACTTCCAGCGATGCCAGCCTCCCTCTCTTCTCCTCCCCTGCTTCCAGAACATACTAAAGCCCTCTCTCTAAACCTCCCTCTTTCCCTGTCTCTAGAACAAGCTAAAGCCCCCTCACCTTGATCCTATTTCTCCCAGAAACATGCTAAAATCCCCTTCCCAATTCCAATTCCAGAAACATGCTAAAATCCCCTTCCAATTCCATTCCAATTCCAAAGGAGGGACCTAAGCCTACTGGGCCTATTCCGGTTGGCCCAGGCATCTCAGGCCCCACCTGTGGGCAGGATTTGAGCCGCCTGGGCCAATCAGATCCTAAGGCCAGCCATTCAATGGATGGCTGGCCTGTCGGACGGACGGGCTTGGCACCCGTCCGTCCGACCAACGTTTTTTGAAAGTACGGGGAGAGGTGGGTGGGGGGTTGTGGGGTCGGCAGGGGGGGTTTGGTGGGACCCTTGAGTCGAGGGTAGGAGGGCTTGGGCTCCCTCCTGCCTGAACATGTTGGGGGAGGGGTTCGGGGGTGCCGGGCAAGAGGGCTTGGGCTCCCTCCTGCCCTGATAGTGTCGGGGAGTTTGGGAGTGCTGCGGGGCAAGAGGGCATGGGCTCCCTCTTGCCCCGATCTTCATCGGGGGTTCGGGGGTTCCACGGAGCAGGAGGGCTTGGACTCCCTCCTGCCCTGATCTTCATCAGATGTTTGGGGGTGCCGCGGGGCAGGAGGGCTTGGGCTCCCTCCTGCCCCGATCGTTGTGGGGGGGGGAAGGTGGATCGCGGCAGGGGAGATGAGCCATCTCTCTTGTCGTGATCATTGCTTTAGGTGGTAGGTAGGTTGCTGGGTCCGCTGAGCTGATCGCAGCAGCCATGATCAGCTCAGCGGCCCCTTTTCGGCACTTATACCTGTTTTGACTTGGTCTAACTCAAAACGTATAAGTGCCGACTAGGCAACCTGCCTAAAGTTTTGGTTATACTTGCTGCACGCCTAGGTCTAGGTCGGCCCACCTCCCGCCCTTTCCCCTCCTCTAAAAACACCTCTTTTGGCTCTATGCGTTTAGAGGCAGGGGAAAGGCCTAAGCTGGTTTTAGATACGTCTTAAGACCAGCTTTGATTATGGGTGCTTGGACGATCAGGCTTTTTGATCGTCCAAGTACTAATTTAGGCCATTTTTTAGACTTTTGTTGTTTGTTTTTTTTTTATTATGAGCCCCTTAGCATTTAACCAAATTTTTAATAAACTTGAAACTTGATTAAGATAGACTTAGGAAAATCCACTGCTTATTCCTAGGAGGGATGCAATCCAGTTGAGTTTTCAGGATTTCCCCAATGAATATGCATAAGATTTAGTTGCATACAATGGAGGCAATGTATGCAACTAGATCTCATGCATATTCATTGGGGAAATCCTGAAAACCCGATTGGATTGTGACTAGAGAATGACAAGGGGACAAATTTTTCCCCATCCCCACAGGAACGCATTTTCCCATCCCAGCCCCGCGAGTTCTTTTCCTGACTTTGCCCCATTCTGGCAAGTTCCATCCTCATCTGCACAAGCCTCAAATACTTTAAAATCATAAGTGTTCGAGGCTCATGCAGTTAAGGCAGAACTTACAGGAATGGGACAGGGACAGTGACAAAACTCATGGGGACCGGATGGGGAAATTGAATTTCTGCGGGGACGGGAACAAATCATGTCGTTCTCTAATTGTGATCCTCAAGGACTGAGGTTGCCCACCCCTGGGTTAAGGCATAACTATTCAGAATCGACACATGAGTGTTTTCTAGCTTTGTGTTTGTAACATATAGTACCGTCATCCCTGCACTGGTCTCTTGTTCCATCCCCCTCTCCCCTTCAGACTTCAGTGAGCTCTGCAATCCTGTTTTCTGTCTAATTGCAACACTCCTTTGTGTCTCTGTTTCTCTTTGTGTATTTCCCTTTCCCCTTTGTTCCTTGTTTTATTTTGTTCCATATGGTTTTCTTCCTCTTGCATTGCTATTTTTGTCTTTTTTTTTCTTCTCTTTCTCCTCTCTTGCACTCTTGTCACTCCCTCTGTTTTTGGCAAGGATCCCGGATTGAGGGCTTGACATACAGAAGCTGCCTTGTGTAGCCCCAGCTTCTCTGGCTCTCAGCCTGTGCCCATCAGTTTAGATTCTGTGCAGCGGGGCTGGGCTTCTAGGGTCTAGACCACTGTGTGACTCAGAAGCGTGAAGGAGCTCCAGAGACAGTGGGACTGGCTCAGGCACTGTGTCTGATGGAGAGGAGCTGCAGAGAAAGTGGAACGCCCTGAGAATCTTGTGGGTAGGGCTGAGGAGCTGCAAAGAAAGTGGCAGTGCCCGGGGTGTGCCTTTTACATAATGCTAAGGAACTGCAGAGAATATAGGACTGCTCAGATGCTGTGGTTACAGGCATGTGCCTGTGGTTTGTAGACTTCTTATCTTCTTCCTGCATGTCCCAGTGCAGAATACTGGCTCTCTGACCCAAAGGCACTGTGGGTCTGCCCACATCTGGGGTATTTCAAGCATCTTGTAATCTCTGGCACTTGAGCTTGAGAAAAGAACCACATCTCACTGCCTCATCATTCATGTTGGGTTCAGCCTGATACAAACAGAGAGAATCCCTTCTGAATGCTGACTGAAGACTGAGGTAAAGTTACTTCTCTGTACTGTTTGTTGTGTAGTGTGCTGCTGTTACAGCTGTACCTCTCTGTCTTGATTTCTGCATTCTCTAGAATAAGCGGTACAAGTTAGAATTCCTAGCTCCCAGCACTTAAACAAAAATCTGTTTTACATTTTGCTTATTTTGAATTCTGAATAAGAATGACTGCCACTAACAGTTCGGAAGATAAAATTATCCAGTATAATCAGAGCAACTTCTTAGGAAGTGTTGCTGGTCTTCAGGCAGTGAATGAAATGGATTTTCGGTGTTTACTATGTATTTCTTTTAATTGCCCGTAACTGTAGCATTAGGTGGCTGACTGAAAGTTAATCCGTTGCAGTATGAACAGGGCAATACAGCAAAAATGCACAAATTGTGGTGCAGGGTTTATGTGACATCTGCATGCAATTTTGTGGGTGAATGATGCAGAAGCTAACCCTACACAAAGTTATGAGTTAAGACACCAGTGCACAGCATAAGAACATATGAAAATCAATGGTAATGAGGCTATTCCACTCCGATGCAGAGATGTATACTGAAGACTTTAAGGATGAGCCCAACATAGGAGCTTCAATGCCAGGTCTGAGGAGGCATGGAAAGGTTGCCTCATTCTCCTGTAATAGCATCTGTCAGGATTTAATGTCTGTTTCTTCTTTCTGCTGTGAGCATAGCAGTACTTGCAAATTCATGAAGAGCACGGGGGGGGGGGGGGGGGGAAATGGCCACATGAGAGAGGTGACGTTTGTGCGCTAAGGGCAGCTACAGCTCTGCACAGATCAGAGCAGAAAATAATTGTACTGAAAACCATCTGTTGAAATGTTATTCAGCGCATAAATATTGGCATCGCAAGCATTTTTTGGCCGGAGAATAGCATTCCAGCACATGTGCAGATGTGTGCTGATACTTTTATCTACCTGGACACCCAAAGCAGTAGCTGCCCTTAGCAAACAACATTGTGCATGTGCGTCCGGTTGTGATGGACAAGCAAAAATCTGCGTTAACCCGTTGTTAGAACTGTGCACTAAGCAGACGTTTCTTCTGCATCAGATCCTGAGTGACTTGTAAAGTAACGAGTTCCAAGTATTGCCCAGTTCTGGCCACATTTATCGAGTTGTGGAGTAGTCTCAAGATGGTCTGTTAATTCATATATGTCTATTGCATTAGTGTGTACTAATACCATTAAAGTGCATTATTGTAAGTAGGACCCAATGCATAAAATGAGACTGGAGGTAGATAATACGTTTTAGCAAGTGGCAACACCTTTAGTAAATCAAGACCATAGTAAATGCATTGTAAATGCATCCTTACACTCAAACTAGGGCTTCTGCTATAGAATTGAGCAACTCAAGGTTGTACTGTTTTACTAATCTGCTTGTTTTATGTTTTGACTTGATGGTGGCCGAGTCTGTGCATCTGTTACCTGCATGAGTATTCATAAGTGCATTCAGTGCTCCTGGGGCTGTGGCACTGCCAGCCCCCAGTCAGGGCAAGGATGATGATTCTTGTAAAATCAGTCCTTGCAGCCTCTTTTCAGTTGCTTTGAGGTGCTCCAGCAACACATTCTTCAGTGCTTGACAGCTGGTCATTCAGGTGTTAATAGTGTCAATGAGGTCATAAACAAGATTAGAAAATGATTTGTTTTGTTTGGGGGAAAACTTGAGCACCAACCCAAATTATCCTCCCTCCCTCCTCCCTTTCTTTTTCAGGGTTTTATTTTGGTTTTTTTTTCAGTGGCCATTGGCAGGAGATGGTCCTGGCCAAAATGGTTCTTTCCTGTCCTAGCCATCGTGGCAGTTCCCCTTCTGGTTCCAGACTTGGGTATTAGACATGGCCGGCTTAACCATTAGGCAGACTAGGTGGTCATTTAGTGTGGTAAAGAGCAGCTGCAGTCAAAGACAAATGGGTCCTGAAAGGCAAATGCACTCAAAAAACTATCAGTTTGTGCTTTCACCCTCAGGAAAATGACTTTTGGATTTGGAAGTCTGTGTGTGTGTGATCGCGTTGAAAAAAGTGGATCCTGTGCCTAAATTTATGTGCATAATTGATTCTAATTAACACCAATAATTGCTTGCCAGTTATGACTAATTAGCTTGTTGTTCAATTAAATTGCTCTTGCAATTTCAGTACATAGCCAAGACTGTGTGTGCAATTTTTGGTGCTTTTTATAGAATTAAGGGGACAATTCTATAACTTGGTGCCAAGATGTAGGTGCCACTATGGGTTGTACTTCTGCAGTGGCACTTAGATATGCCTAAGCTGATACAGAATACTCGTGAGAGCTGGTGAAAGCCATTCATGGAGCGGCTCAGGGCCGGGCAGGAGCGCAAAAAGCTCACTCATGCCCAGTATACTGCTGACTAAGTCACACTGGATATAGTAGAGGGTGTGTGTTGTCATAGCTTTACATAAGAACATAAGACCGGAGGTCCATCGTGCCCGGCAGTCCGCTCATGCGGCGGCCCCTCAGGTCCAGGACCTGATAGTGCTCCTACCCTAAAACTCACATACACTTTTCGATTTTGTCCTGTAGAGTAACCTTCTATCTATACCCTGCAATCCCCTTCGCTTCCAGGAAGTCATCCAGTCCCTTTTTAAAACCCAGTATTGTACTCTGTCCTATTACCTCCTTTGGAAGCGTGTTCCAGGTGTCCACCACCCTCTGAGTGAAGAAAAACTTCCTTGCATTCGTTTTGAATCCGTCCCCTCTCAGTTTTTCCGAGTGACCTCTTGTTTTTGTTGTCCCTGCTAGTCTGAAGAATCTGTCCCTCTCCACTCTCTCTATGCCTCTCATGATTTTATATGTCTGCATCATGTCTCCTCTCAGTCTCCGCTTTTCCAGGATAAAGAGCCCCAGTTTGTCTAACCTTTCGGCATATGAAAGGTTCTCCATTCCTTTTATCATCCTAGTTGCTCTCCTCTGGACCCTCTCAAGTATCGCCATGTCTTTCTTAAGGTACGGTGACCAGTATTGGACACAGTATTCCAGATGTGGTCGCACCATTTCTCGATACAATGGCAGGATAACCTCCTTCGTTCTGGTAGTGATACCTTTTTTGATAATGCCCAGCATTCTGTTCGCTTTCTTTGAGGCCGCTGCACATTGCGCCGCTGGCTTCATTGTTGTATCCACCAAAACCCCCAGGTCTTTTTCTAGGGTGCCTTTCCCCATCACCCTCCCTCCCATCGTATAGCTGTACATGGGGTTCCCTTTCCCCATGTGCAAGACCTTGCATTTCTCCACATTGAAGCTCATCTGCCATCTTTTTGCCCACTCACACAGTTTGTTCAGGTCGCTCTGCAGTTCTTTGCATTCCTCAACAGTTTTGACCCTGTTGGAGAGTTTTGTATCGTCCGCGAACTTGATAACTTCGCACTTCGTGCCCGTTTCCAGATCGTTAATGAATATATTGAACAGCAGCGGTCCCAGCACTGACCCCTGCGGGACACCACTCGTGACCCCTTTCCAGTCAGAGTAGTGTCCTTTTACTGCTTCCTATCCGCCAGCCAATTTTGGATCCATCTGTGGACGTCCCCTTCCACCCCGTGGTTCCACAGTTTCTTCAGCAGGCGCTCATGGGGTACCTTGTCGAAGGCTTTTTGGAAATCCAGATAAACTATGTCAATGGGGCTACCTTGGTCCAAATGTTTGCTTATCCCCTCAAAGAAATGTAGTAGATTCGTTTGGCACGATCGTCCTTTATAGAAACCGTGCTGGCTTGTTCTCATCAGTTTATTTTTTTCTATATGCTCATTGACACCTTCCCTGATCAGTGATTCGACCATCTTCCCGGGAACTGAGGTCAAGCTCACCGGTCTATAGTTCCCTGGGTCGCCTCTCGATCCTTTTTTGAAGATTGGTGTAACATTTGCTATCCTCCAATCTTCAGGGATTATCCCTGTTCTCAAGGATAGGTTGCAAATATGCCTGAGTAACTCCGCTATTTTCGTCAAAGTAATACTGTATAACTAGATAAGACTTCTCAGAATACAAATAAACAAAATATATATCTGGCTTATAAAGTAAGTAAAGTGTTCACATACACTCAGAATTGTGAAATTTGACCAAGAGCATTAGCTCCTATAGCCAAACCCACCACCCCATCACTGTGTATGACTTATTTTGAAAAAGAGCTTGAAATGAATATACTGTTCAAATGCTCAACTAATTTTCAATGGCAAAAGAGAGAAAGAAGTTCCCACTTAGCTTTCAACTGTGTCAGTGGTGGGTTTGGCTATAGGAGCTAACGCTCTTGGTCAAATTTCACAATTCTGAGTGTATGTGAACACTTTACTTACTTTATAAACCAGATATATATTTTGTTTATTTGTATACTGAGAAGTCTTATCTAGTTATACAATATACTGCTGAGCCATGAGAACTCGAGGCAGCTATTAAGGGAGGGGCTCAACATGGGGCAGGAGCACAGAAAGCTTGCTCCTGCCCGGTACACCACTAGACCACCAGGGATTCAAAAAGGTACATGGGGAAGGCAGGAGGGAGGTAAAAAAATTGTCAGTCAGTCGGGACAGGAGACGGGAGGGATTCCTGATTTTCCAGCTTACCACTGGACCACCAGGTCATACAGCAGGCTCGGTGGAGGACTGCAGGGCATCGGGAGAGAGGGGGGACAGAGTATAGGGCAAGGAGGTGGGACAGGGTGCAGAGACTGGCAGGGAGGGAGGGGGGACAGGGAGGAGAGCCGGGCAGGGAGTGAGGGGGACTGGGTGCAAATCTAGGCAGGGCATATGAATATTAACACCCCCCAGCTTATATTCAAGTCAACCTTTTTTCCTCCTTTTTTGGGGGAAAAAGGGTACATCGACTTATATTCGGATCATCTTATATTTGAGTATATACACTAGACCTATTCTACACTAGAAATTCCATCTTTTCTATAGTCGCACCCTCGCTCTGGAACTCAATGCATTTTTATCTCTGTAACGAAAACTCCCTAAATAAATTTAAAACAAATGTTAAAACATTTATTTTTAAACTTAAGAACATAAGAAGTGCCATCTCTGGATCAGACCTTCAGTCCATCAAGTCCGGTGATCCGCACACGCGGAGGTCCTGCCAGGTGTACACCTGGCATAATTTTTAGTCAAAAATATTTCAGTACAAGCTGAATATCTTAAATAGATATATCCACACAAAAATGATATTCATCCACTATCTTAATATCAGAAATTATATGCCACGTTTCTTTAAACGGAGAAAAAGACCTCAGTGTTTCTCAGGAATATACCTGGGAAACTTTCTATGGCAAGTACTTAGTTGCCATAGAGAAATACATCCTTGGTCTCAGAAAAAACTCATTTATATGTTTTTCATTAATCACTATTACACACCTTTAAAGTGATCACTATTAAAACTTTTACAGTAGATATTCAGTAAATTTCATAAAGTAGGAAACGAGCACTTATCTCATTATCTTCTGATATTGAAAAAAATCACCGCAGTTTGCAGTTGCAGATCTACCACACTCAGGAAACTAATTTAAGTTTCTTCTCTTAGATATCCCTACAGGCCCTATTTCGCGCATTTGCTGCATCAGGGGAATATTTTAGATTAAGAGCTATCGCTTCAATGATTCCCTCTATGCCTCTCGTAAGGAGATGCGCATCTAGTTTGCTTTTAAATCCTAGGACGGTCGATTCCGCAATAACCTCCTCTGGGAGAGCATTCCAGGTGTCAACAACTCTCTGTGTGAAGCAGAACTTCCTGATATTTGTCCTGAACTTGTCCCCCCTTAGCTTCATTCCGTGTCCTCTTGTCCATGTCAAACTGGACAATGTAAATAAATTTTTCTGCTCTATTTTGTCTATTCCTTTCAGTATTTTGAAGGTCTCGATCATATCCCCTCGCAGTCTCTTTTTCTCAAGGGAGAAAAATCCCAGTCTCTTAAGTCGATCCTCGTATTCCAATTTCTCCATACCTTTTACTAGCTTCGTTGCTCGTCACTGCACCCTCTCCAGCAGTTTTATATCCTTCTTTAGGTTGGGAGACCAATGTTGAACGCAGTATTCCAAGTGGGGTCTGATGCCTATCAATAAGAGGAGAAAAAAAAAAAGAAAAAAAACTTTTTATTTTTCTTTTCTTTTTTAAGAAATGCCATCCCTGCCTTCCTCATTATTCCCTACCCCTCTATCCTTCCTCTTATTTTTTAAAATATATTGTAATTAAAACATCCCTACCCCCTAGTACCTTTCATCTCTAATAAGTCCTAATTTATGATAGTTTTAGTTTAACCCTTTTTTTTAAATTTCATATTAATTAGATTTTTAAAATTTAACAGGTTAAAAAAATAAATAAATAAAAAATTTAACATTGTAAATCGTCCAGATACATGTGATGGTCGGTATATCAAGCCTTAAATAAACTTGAAACTCTGTAAAATAGGCTTAACGTAAGTGTCTTTTTAAAGGCAACATACAGTAGGTTCTCAGATAATAGCACCCAAATGGTGATGCACACATTTATATCTGCTCTGAAAAGCTATTAATTTGTGCACATACTCTTCACATCTATACATCTTTTATAAAACAAACACACACACACACTCCACCTCTGTTCCATGGCTTCTGCCTATACTACATCCCTGGGAAGGTTTATTTTTAGATCCCATTAAGGTAGATGCACATATTCCTTGCATTGAGTTTTTACATGTGTGTGGTCATGCAGTTCTTGAAAAGCTGTTTCTCTGTATTTTAAACAGGCTTTACATATGGGAAAAGCTTTATAAAATTACACCCTCCCCCCCCCCCCAATATGGAGAAAACAACAAAAGCAAGAAGAGCAGGAACATTTAGCAGTGAAATAAAAGGGCCCAAGTAGAATAAAGTATTTAAGAACTTTTAAGTGATTACAAAAGCGCATACTGTATTGTACAGTAAAGGCCTTATCGCTCTGTAGACAAATGTTTTTTTAGATGTATTTGCTTTGTGTTGTGGCCATAGACTTTAAAATTGAGAATTAGTCAAAGCCCTGGAAAATATTACCAAACAGTAATTTGGCCCTAGGGCTGATAGATGTTGGCCATTCCTTTCCATTAAAATGCATTCATGAAAGAGACCTGCAGACATGACAGCTTAACCTGAGCTGGAAGTCAGGATTCTTGGGCTCCAGTTTCAGCCTTACCACAAATTCTGTCTCTCCTGAAGTTGCTTCACCTTGCATCTTCTCTACTAGAGCCAGATAGTGCCAGATTCTAAACCAATAAAAGGTAATTCTTTAAGCTGGTGCTTTAAATATAGATGCCAATTTATAGAATAGTAGTGCTTGTATGTGTGATTGGCACTAGTACCATATAAACTTTAATATAAACCGACCCGAATATAAACTGGTAACCTTTTCTCCCAAAATAAGGAGGAAAAAAAAAAAAGGTTGACTCGAATATAAACCGGGGGTGGGGGTGGGGGGGGGGAAGGGGAGGGTGTTTAATATTCAAGTGCAGTGCTTTGCCTTGCTCTGCCCTGCCAGGCTCTGCACCCTGTTCCCCCTCCCTTGCTGCTCTGCCAGGCTTTGCATCCAGCCCCCTCACCCCTTCCCTCCTCTGCCCTGCCAGTCTCTGAACCCAGCCCCCATCCCTCCCTTCCCAGGTCTGTACACTTTTCCCCCTCCCTCCCAATGCCTTGCAGGCCTCCACCGGGCCTGCCGTGAGACTGATGGGGAAGACAGGAGGGATTCCTCCTGCCTCCTGTCCCACCCGATTCTAAATATTTTTATCTCCTTCTTGCCTCCCTCGCATACCTTAAATATTCCTGGTGGTCCAGTGGTGGCTGGGACAGGAGGGATCCCTCCCACCTCCTGGGATTCCCCCTGTCCTGCTGGACTACCAAGTCTCATGGCAGGCCCAGAAGAGATCTGCAAACAGGTTCAGGAGGGGGCCGGGGTCAGTGCTGACCTGTTCTTTTTAACATTTTTGTAAGTGAAATTGTGAAGGGCTGACTGGTAAGATATGCCTGTTTGCAGATGATACCAAAATCTACAATAAAGTAGTCACCCCTGATGGTGTGGAAAGCATGAGGAAGGAATTGGTGAAGCTTGAGGAATGGTCTGGAATTTAGCAGCTAAGATTTAATGCTAAGAAACACAAGGTCATGCATTTGGGCTGCAAAATCCTGAGGAAATAGAAGAGTTTAGGGCATTGGTCTGCAAATTTTTAAATGAGGGCTGTTTTAGGTCCAAAAGGGCTGAAGGAGAGCTGACAAGTATCCTACTTGGGGCCATGATGCCAATAGCACTTCTCGACATTCATTCCTACCAGAACACCTGACCTTGGTCACACAATACAGAACACAGATAAACCCTATGCGAATACAGGACCACAACCTAAAAGTTCTACATAAACGAAGCCCTAAGATGCCAGACTCTGCAAGCAGTAAAATACCAAAGAAATAGAAACAAAAGCATTTCTTCCTGAACAGATCAAAATATAGACAGCAGATGTAAATTCTCAAAACTGACATATTTCAATCACTGAATTGGAAATAAAATCATTTTTCTTACCTTTGGTGATTTTATTTTTCTAATTATCTTTTCCCTTCTTTATTTATTTATTTGTTTTATTAAAAAATTTATATACCGCATACAATTATACCGCATCCATTTGCTGTTTTTCTCTCCTTCACTTTCGGCCCTACATCCATTTTTAGAATTAACTTTTAACATTCAACTTTCTTCCATTTTTTCTGCTTCCTCCTCAAATCTATTTACTTTTCCATGTCTTCCCTTCCCATCTAGCCTTGTGCACCATCTCCTCCCTCTCTCTGCCCTTCCTTTCTATCATGTACATTTCCTCCCTCTTTCTTCTTTCCTATTCCCATCAATCCTAAATAGCATTTCTTCTATCTCCCTTTTCCTTCCCCCCCCAGGTAGGAGCAACGCCCCAGCCCACATAACTCTTCAAAAGTTTGCTGGCGTGAGTAGTATCTTTGACTCCCTGCTCATTCCAGCCTCATCTCCCTTCTGACGTCATGCCCTAGTCTCGCAACTAGGAAGTGACCTCAGAGGGGAGCCAAAGCCGGCCGAGCAGGGGGTGGAAGAGGTGCCGGTAGACCTTTAAAGAGATATGCCTGGGGGGGGAGGGGCAAAAAGGAGGAGAGGCTCTGGTGGGGGGAGCAGAGAGGAGGAAAGGCACCAGTGTTGTGGGATGGGAGTAGGAGAGGCGGCATCGGCGGGAAGGGAGGAGGAAAGGCACTAGCAGGGTGGGCAGAGAGGAGGAGAGGCACTGGCAGGAGGGTGGGATGGAGAAGAAAGAAGAGCCATCGAAAGGCACCGAGGTACCCCTGCAGTTTCTTCACGGAGAGGATGATTCATAGTGGCCATGTTGAAAAGTCCCATAATGAAATGGCCACAATGAATCATCCCATTCTGCTTCCACTCAATCCAAGAAGTTACTTGTTATCATGCTTAGATCCACTGCCTCAGCACCCTGAGGTTGTGAGTTGTTATCCCAGCCTGCTTCCTGTGACCCTGGGCAAATCACCTAACCCTCCTCTGCCCCAGGTACCACAGTTAGAGTGTGAGCATGCAGGGACATATAGGGGAAATACTTAAGAGTATCTGATTACTATTCAATGTACAGTAAACCACTTTGGGTGAATCTCTTCATGAAAAGGCAGTTAATACATACAAATAAATAAATCTAAGTTAATACTACTTTACTACTAGTGGCAGCCAGTGTTCCCTCTAAGCGGGCGGGTGTTGTGAGCAAACTTTTTTCACTGTGAGCTAAAAATATCGGGCGCCAGCAAGTTATGAGCCAAATAAATATGTTGTCAAAGTTGCTGATACATGAGGACGAGGTATTCAAAGGAATTTTAGGCCTACACGCTAAATTAAATAACGTTAAATAATATTTTTAAGAACACAGAAATTGTAGGGATGAAATGATATCTTAATAAATGTTTTACAACAAATGTAGTTATGTCTGTTACATCCATATGTGTAAACTGTAAATTAAAAACAGTCCAGAAGACAATACGTTTGATGCTTTCAATTTCTAGACCAGTGTTTTTCAACCTTTTTTGGGCAAAGGCACACTTGTTTCATGAAAAAAATCACGAGGCACACCACCATTAGAAAATGTTAAAAAATTTAACTCTCTGCCTATATTGACTATATATAAAGTAATTCTCTTGAATAGGAATCAAATAAACACAAAGAAAGTATTTTATAATTACTTTATTATGAAATAAAAATTATAAAAATTATAAAATACTTTATTCAGTGCGAAACCTGGGCCTGTTTGGCTGAACACAAAGCTGATATTCTGGCTGGAATGGAAGAAAGACACACACGTAGCTCTTCGTCAACAGCTCTCAGTCTCTCTCTGTATTTGGTTTTTATAGCATACAAAAATAGACAAATATACCCTCCATCCTTTTTATTAAACCACAATAGCAGTTTTTAGCGCAGGGAGCTGCGCTGAATGCCCAGCACTGCTCTTGACGCTCATAGGCTCCCTGCGCTAAAAACCACTATTGCGGTTTAGTAAAAGGGGACCATATTGTAAAATATAGACAGCAGATATAAATTCAGAACTGTGCATAGTAAGTGAAGGGAAGTTTTCATCTCTGGGAATTTACCCAGTTAACTATTAAGTTATTTGGGCAAATTCCTTTGAAAACTGTGGTAATACTGCCTCCACTTTGCTAAATTTAAAATAAAATCATTTTTCCTACCTTGTCTGGTGATTTCTGGTTGCACTTTCTTCTTCTGACTGTGCATCCAATCTTTCTTCCCTTCTATCAGCCTGTATGCTTTCTCTCCTCCACACCTCATTCCCTCCCCCAACTTTTTCTTCCTCTCTCCCTGACCTTTCTTTCTTTTTTTCTGTTTCTCTTCTTTCCTTCTGTTTCCCTGCCTGCCCCCTTTCTTTCTTTCTCCCAGCCTCCTGTCCAGCAGTAACTCTCTTCCCTTCCTCCCCTCCCAGCAGCATCTCTCCGTCTCCCTCTCCAGTAGCAGCTGTCCTTTTTTTTCCTGGCCCAGCAGCTTCCCAGATTCCTTTCCCTCCTCCCCTCCCAGATGCATCTCTCCTTCTCCTTCTCCCTCTCCAGTAGCAGCTGTCCCTTTTTTTTCCTGGCCCAGCAGCTTCCCAGATTCCTTTCCCTCCTCCCCTCCCAGAAGCATCTCTCCTTCTCCCTTTCCAGTAGCAGCTGTCCCTTTTTTCCCCTGCCCAGCAGCTTCCCAGACTGATAGTGGTTTTCTCCCCTCCCAGCAGCTCTTCTTACTTCCCAGCGCAGCGATTCACGAAGGCAGCCTCGGGTCCTTTGTTGTGTCGCGCCGCCTCTGAGGAAAGAGGAAGTTGCATCATCAGAGGCAGCCGCGACTCAGCAAAAGCCCCGAGGCTGCCTTCGTGAATCGCTGCGCTGGGAAGTAAAGGAGAGCTGCAGAGAGGGGAGAAAGCCACTGTCGGAGGCTCCCCAAGATCTCTCCGGCCCAGCGCACGCTTCCGATGCTGATGCAGGAAGTTCAAATGAGTCAATCTTGCCGGTCCTGCGCTGTGACGAGAAACTTGTGCGCTGCGACCTAATATTTTGTACGCCAGCGCACGCCAGCGCAGCTTAGAGGGAACACTGGTTGGCAGCCACTAAAAAGTACCAATCTCTACTAATGAAAGGATTACACAAAGTGAGCAACATGATAGGATGATAAAGCTTATGGCATATAGGTGGTATAGTGTCATGATTTGGTGAAGCGTAGCAAGGTATAAATAGTGGGCCCTCTCTGAATCCTAGTGGAAGAGGCTATTGGAGGGAAATGAATATTATTCAATAAAAGGGCTTCAGGGATATACTATGTATGGAATGGGACGATTCAGCAAGACCATTTAAGTGCAGCCTTTTCATCAAGGGATGTTTCATTGCGGCAAGGAAGACTGTTGCCTTTAAAATCATGTACAATAACCCATTTTGACTCATCAGCCTGTCTACTGTTACCTCAACTTTCTAAGTGAGACTTTTCTCCACTTTGCCCAGGAAGGTGCCTTGTTTCTTGCATATTTGCAAAACTTCTCTCCACTATCAGTGAGACTTTTCTACACTTGTAGCAGGGAGAGAGAGAGATACAGGCCTGGAGAAACTGTTGCGGCATCATAGATCCCCCCCAAGCTGAACTAGCCATCCATGATTAAATGGCCACGGTGAGCTAGATACACTGAACTGACTGCGCTGAAATGAACTGTCTGCGCTGAATCATCTGTGCTAAATCATACTAGACCCTATGTAGGAGGGAAGATGGGAGCAAGATATCATATACAACAGGGGTGTTACAGTCCCTCCTCAAGGGCTGCAATCTAGTCGGGTTTTCAGGATTTCCCCAATGAATATGCATGAGATCTATTTGCATGCACTGCTTTCATTGTATGCTAATAGATCTCATGCATATTCATTGGGGAAATCCTGAAAACCCGACAGGATTGCGGCCCTCGAGGAGGGACTTTGACACCCCTGATATATGAGAAGGAATGTGGGATAATTTATGAATTGTGTTATGGAGTAGGTCTGAGAGTGGGTGGGAATAGGGGAGAGAGGGGGATCTGGTGGAGCACTTCATTGGAAAAAAAATTGAAGATGTTGCTATGTCTCTGTTTGTAATGATTGCTAGTTGGTCTTGATGTTCAACCCAATAAAAACTTGAAAGAAAAGCCTTTTGGCACAATGGAGCCAACAGTTCCTAATAGTACATTAACCACATCTGAATGGCAAATGCAGTAGAAGCAAATTACAGTACTGCATTACCAGGGTGGTATGTTTAATACGGTTGTCATGCCATTCAGGGGGCTGGCTATTTTCCATGAGTTTCACAGTCACTTTCACTGTTTTCTATAATTCCCTCATGGTTTCAACTTTTTCCAGTGTTGCTGTAAACATGTGCTCTTTATTGGGAGCAGTCAGCTGTCTGTGGACCTTGACACCATTCCTTGGTCTATTGATGCTATACAAATCCAGCCTGTCTTTTACTGCTACCTCTCTTCATGACTGTTACTGAAGGATGCTTTAATTATAGTTACTGCAAAAGAGAGGTAAATTTTACTCCCTCTAACAGCAACAGTTTTTAAGCTGAAGGATGGCCCTTTTATAGGTTCAGATCCATTTCTTCCTCCCCAAAGTCCAGCATATGCACATCTCTTTGAACCCCCCCCTTCCATCCCTCCGTGTACTTCTATACCAGGGCCCCCCTCCCCTGAAGGTCTGTCCCCCCTTGAAGGTCTGTCCCCCCCTGAAGGCCTGCACCCCACCCCTAAAGGCCTGTGCCACCATCCCTGAAGGACTATTTCCCCCTTGAAGGCTTGTCCCCCCCTTAAAGGTCTGCATCCCAGCCCTGAAGGCCTGCCTGTCCCCCCCTTGAAGACCTGTCCCCCTTTTGAAGGCCTGCCTCCCCCCTTGAAGGCATATTCCCCCTTGAAGGCCTGCCTGTCCCCCTTGAAGACCTGTCCCCCCTCCCTTTGAAGGCCTGCCTGCCTGCCCCCCCTGAAGGCCTGCCTCCCTGTCCCACCCCGAAGGACTGCTCACTCTACATATAACTGTCAAAGCAGGACAACACAAATTAAGGGATTCATTTTGTAACACGATAGAAATCCAAAAGAGGGGCAAAGAGAGGATCCAAGATGGGGCAAAGAGAGGATCCAAGATGGCCACTGCTTGTTTGCTGTGGTGAGGACGCCATTGATTTTCAATTTTACCTGCACTAAATATGCTGAAGAGATGGGGCAGGAACGCTGGCGGTGCCTTCCAGCGACTGACTGCCCCTTCGGTAGCGATTGACGATCTTCTTCGGCATCTGCAACAGGAGCAAGAAGTGTCGGGGGCTAGCCCGCTTGGGACACCGCCAGGGAGTAGTGCGGTGGTGAAAACCTCAGGGCTCGATGTTACCCTAAGCCCCGACGTGAGGCCGCAGGCAGCCAGCTCTCCACGGGACCAGAAAGCACCCAAAGAGGTAGCCCTCTCGTCTCCGGAGGCCAGTGTGTTGGAGGGCTTGCCGTTTGAGACATCTCAGAGTGACGTGCTCACTCTGGTAGGACCTGCGACCGTGACAACCTAGGCTGGGGGAGCACAAGACTTCATGGAGGTAAACCAAATCTCAGAACAGTCTCTCACAGCACAAGTATACTCTTTTATTGCAATCAAACTTCCAGAAGTCACTCTCGAAGCATTATGGGACTTGGTAGTGAATTTGGGAAACTCCTTAAATCCTCAAATTAAAAATTTGGATAAAGAGCTTAAAGAACAGAAAGGAGAAATAAAATCGATTAAACAAGATATATCTCAGCTAAAAGTAGAGGTACAAAATGCAGGTAAAGAGCTAACAGTAGTAAAAAATAATCAAGACTTACTGGTTAAAGATAATATAATTTTGAAGAGGAAATTGGAAGCTCTGGAGAACAGTGGTCGAGCTAACAATTTGAGGATTATAAATTTCCCTAAGATCTTATCAATTTCTCCTCGAGAAATAGTGAAGCGGTACTTTATGGAAATATTGGAAATTCCTGAAAGCTCTCTACCTCCTCTTACAAGGGTATATTCCTGTTAAATCCCAAGTCAAAGAAAAAGTTGAGGAATCTCGGGAAAGACCATTGGACATTTCCGCAATACTGGAACAATCGGATAGAGAATTGGCTGTTCCAGCCACTCTCTTGTTGTCTGTGGCTTTGGCTCCATACAAGGTTTGGATATTAAAACTTTTCTTTAAAAATAGATCCAAGAACTTCCTGGGACATCATATTCAGATATTTCCTGATGTCTCTAGAGAGACTCAAAAAAGAAGAAAAGAATTCTTAATTTTGAAACCTGGAGTGACTCAAATAGGGGGTATTTTCTTTCTGAGATATCCGTGCAAATGTGTAGTCAGATACCGTTCTTTGAAGTATATCTTTACAGATCCATCCCACTTGATAAGTTTCCTCTCAATGAAGCGTCTTGAGAAAGGATTAGCTGCGCCTAATGAAGTTTAACTCTCTGTACTGCAGTAGACATACGTTTTTCCTTAAAAAATTTTCTTGATTAATTTTGCTCTACTCTTTAAATTTTGGTTCCAGTTATTGAGGACTAGTGTGTGATCAAATGAGTCTATTTTATGTATTTTTATATTTCTAAGTTTAGATGTGTTTTTCAATTTTGGAAATTAAGTTAATTTGGTTTATAAAATTGTATAAATAAATAAATAAATAAAAAAGAGATCCAAAAGAGTGACTAGTTTATAAGCACAATGTAAGCACCTGCATGTCTTTAAGAGACCAAGAACCAATCCCAATCATGCTGATGCACACATCTAGACCTGCCCCAAATCTAGTATAAATATATCCTTGTACGTGCATGCACTTATTTTATAAATTATGCACATAACATAACTTTGCCTCCGCTTCACCCAAACTATCCCCCTGGGGATGCCTACATTCAGCGTGCATTTATGTACACACCATCTGTCACTGTGTATTTGTACAAAAGGCAGCTCAGTTTTGTTTTGTTTTTTTTAAGCCTTTTCTATGTGTAAAACCAGCTTTACAAATTACCTTCCAAAATTGCAGCTACATTAATTAGTAATGTGAGCAGCATCACAGCAAAAATGAGAGAGAAAATAAGCAAAATGAATTAAATTAAAACTGGAGCATTCAGGACACTCGGTAGTACCACAGTAATAGTATACAGTACTCTTTATGCAAGAATGTTACATAAAATGAATCTTCTCTGCAAGAAGTTGCAAGATGTAATATGTATTTAATCTCTGCCCCCCTGCAAGCTCCGCCCCAGACCCCGCCCCCATAAGAGTACTAATTGTAATACCATTTTTTCCATTCATTTTTCATATATACACACAATATAATCTTATTAACAATACATAATGGTTAACCACAAAATTAAAACTACACAAAGCACACTGTATGTTTCTCAACATTCATTTCTACCAGAACAACTGGCCTTGGTCACACATGCAGAACACCTCTATGCAAATACAGGACCACAAACTAAAGTACTAATATATACAAACAAAAACCCTAAGATGCAAGAGTTTGCATGCAGTACAATCCCCAGAGAAATAGAAACAAATGCATTTCTTCCTGAACAGTGCAAAATATAGACAGCAGATGTAATTTCTCAAAACTGACACAATTCAATCACTAAATTGAAAATAAAATCATTTCCCCTACCTTTGTTGCCTGGTGATTTTGGTTTTCAAACCATCTTTCCCAGTCTCTGGCTGCACGTCCTTCTGTCTGTGCTCTTAACTGTGTATCTAGGGCACCTTATCCAATTGCTGTTTTTCTCTCCTTCACTTTCTGCCATACATCCATCTTTTAACACTTATGCAGCATTTCTCCTACTACTCAAAAGCGTGATGTGCAAGATGGTCAAAGAATGACAATGTTTCGATATGCTCAGAGATGTGCAAAACTCTGAGCATATGGAAGCATTGTCATTCTTTGACCATCTTGTACAACACGCTTTTGAGTAGTAGGAGAAACACTGCATAAGTGTTATTTTTTGGTATACTATTTGTATACTGTTTCTCATCTCCTTTGTTCCACACATGTACCCTGTTCAATTTTGCTGATTTAGTATGCATCCATCTTTAGCATTAACTTTTAACATTAAACTTTCTTCCTTTTTTTTTTTTTTTGCTTTCTTCTCAAAATCTACTTTTCCATGCCTTCGCTTTCCATCTATCCATGTGTACTATCTCCTCCCTCTTTCTTCTCCCCTAGTCCCATCTATCCATAAGGAGCATTTCTTCGTATCTCTTCCCTGTCGCACCCATTGCTGTTCACCATCTCCTTCCTCTGTCTCCCCTTCCCCTCCATCCCTATGCACTATCTCATCCCTCTCCCATGGTCAGACATCTCTGTCTTCCCCCTTCCCCCAACATATGGTCTGGCATCTTTCTCCTCTCCTTCCAATATCCTGGAATCTCTCTCCTCTCCCGTGGTCTGGCATCTCTCTCTCCTTCCCTCCCTCTTCCTGAGGTCTAACATCTCCTCCTCTCCTTTCTGCGGTCTGGCATCTCTCTCTCCCCTCCTTCCCTTCCATTCTGTAGTCTGGTGTCTCTCTCTCTCTCTCCTTCCCATTCCAGTGGTCTGACATCTCTCCCTTCTTTGGGTCATCTCCCTCCCAGTGTAACATTTCTCCCTCCCTCCTCTTCACCACTATCATGTCCAACAATTCTCCCTCTTTCTTCCTTTTCCCATATACATCATCTTTCTTTCCCTCTCACGCCACACACCAATGTCCAACAATTCTCTGTTACTTTTCCCTCTCCCACTGGCAGTATTTCTTTCTCTTCCTTCCCACTACACCTGTGCAGCATCTCTCATTTCCTCCTTTCAAGTTTCAAGTTTAAGTTTCAAGTTTAATCTTTATTTGATAAATCGCTTATAGTAATGTCTAAGCGATGTACAATATAAAAACCATCAGATTGTGGTAATACATTTAGATAACAAAAGTCAATTAAAAGACAGACAACACAGGACTAACACGAGGGGTTGGGAAAAAAAAAAAGGGAAAAAGTTACAATGTTGTTTTACAATAGAAATTAACATCAAAAGGAAAGCACATTAGGTAATAATGGATTAAGGAGATCTAATAAGAATGTGAAAACTTGAAAAGTTATGTTCTATGAGTCGTATGCATCTTGGAATAGATATGTTTTTAAAATTTTCTTAAACGTGACAAGATCTGTTTCGCTTTTAATATAGTTAGGAAGGGAATTCCATAGTGTAGGGGCTTTCACAGAAAACATATCATTTCGTCTTGTACCAATGATTCTTAGCGAAGGGATTGAAAGCAATTGCAATGCTGAGGATCTTAACGGACGAGAGGATTTGTAAGGGACAATCATTTTTGCAATGAATTGGGGTTCGTTAAAGGTCAGCGTTTTGTAAACCAAAAATAAAATTTTGAAGGTAATTCGATGAGTTATGGGAAGCCAATGTGATTTGATTAATAAGGGGGTAACATGATCGAATTTCTTTGCTTTGTGAATTAATTTGCATGATGTATTTTGGATGATTTGGAGACGTCTATTTTCTTTTTGAGTTATGTTGATTAGGAGAGAATTACAGTAGTCCAGTTTAGAGATGATAAGTGAGTGAACTAAAATATTGAGTGATTTATCATCTAAGAAAGTAGAAATTGAACGTAAGAGCCGTAATCTATAAAAACATGATCTTACTATTTCACTGATATGATCATGAAAAGATAGGTCTACATCTATTATTACGCCAAGGATTTTCAGCTTTGATACTGATTCTATGGGAGTGTTATTAAGTACGAAAGGTATGTTTTGAAATATATCTCCTTTCCAATTGAAAAGCATAGTTTTTGTTTTTTGGATGTTCAGGACCAGTTTGTTGTTGTTTAACCAGTTATTCATTTTTTCTAATTTACCGTTGATAATTTCCTAACCCCCCACAGCTCATGCATTTGTCCTTCCCAACCCTCTCCCAGTACGTGCAGTATCTGGCTTTCCCAAACCCCTGAGCATCAATCCTTCATGTCTTCTCAACTCCCTGCACCCAGCCTTTCCTTGCCAGGCTCTGCACCCTTCTCTCCCTCCCCCCCCCCGCCATCCCTCCCCCCTCCCGTGTCAGGTTCTGCACCCAGCCCCCTTCCCTCCCTTCCTCCCCTGTCAGACTCTGCACCCAGCTACCCCCCCCTATTAGACTCTGCACACAGCCTCCCCCCCCTCAGATTCTGCTCCCTCCCTCCTTCCCTGACTCTGCACCCAGCCCCCTTCCCTCGCTCGCTCTGCACTCTGCCCTATCCTTCTACCTCCTCTGGCCTGGTGGTCCAGAAGTGCAGCAGGCAGGAGCGAGATTTCCAGCTCCTGTCCTGCTGCTAACCCGGCCAGTCGTGGCTGGTTTCTTCTGCCACTGAGTGGCAATGAGCAGGCACGTGCTTTGGTGCGCATGCTCAGCACTCAGTGGCTTCTTTGACTTGCTCCCGTAAATTCTTGCTAATTGCGAGTATTTACTGAAGCAGGTCAAAGAAGCCACTAAGTGCCGAGCAAGAGCGTCAAAGCACGCTCCCACTCATTGCTGCTTAGCGGCAGAAGAAACCAGCCGCGACCGGCCAGGTTAGCAGTGGGACAAGAGCCGGAAAGCTCACTCCTGCCCGCAGCACTTCTGGACCACCAGGGATGATGAAAGTGGCAAGTTTTGGGAAGGCCATGGCCCCTGTGGTCCCGTCCCCCCGTTCTGAAACCTATGGGTGTACACACGAGTAGACCCACAGGTGTAGATCCACATGTGTACAGCCGCACATGTACACACACACATGTACCCATACTTGTACATTTGATATCTGGGTATTTTATTTTTTCCATTCACTTTGGGGTTTCTTTGTTTTTCTTCTGTCTTTGCAGGTGTCCTGTCCATTTGACATATCTTATTTCTCCATGTCCACCTTCCATTTCCCTCTACATCCTTATCATGTCCAGCATTTACCCTCCATGTCCTTGTCCTTTTATTGAGATCAGTATTGCCCTTCTGTGTCCTCATCCCCTCTCCATCCAGCATTCCCCCTCTGTCCCTCTGTGCCTAGAATCTCTTTTCTGTGCATCATCTCTCTATTATTTTCTGCCCCACCCTGTGGCTTATATGTCTCCCTCTATTCCTTGTTCTTCTCCTGCAATCCGCATCTCTCCTTCCCTGATTCCAGTATTTCCCCTTCCCCTTCTCTCTCTCTCTGTTTATTCTCATTGGCTCCCGCGCTAGTGTCTAGATTGTTGCTGTTGTCTAGTTCTTGCCGCGTCTGGATAGATAGAACTGATATTTCAGCCAGGTGCAGCAAGACATGGACAACAGCAACTCTCTCACCCCTTTTCCACTACCCTCCCTCCTGTCCAGCACCACATTTCTCTCTTCCACTCTGTCCAGCAACATCTCTCCTTCTTCTGCCCCCAATCCAGCAGCACCTGTTCCTCTCACTTCCATCCACCACCCAGGTCCAGCAGCACTTTTCCCTCTCACCTTCCCCCCTCCCTCACCACCCAGTTTCAGCAGCACTTCTCCTTCTCCCCCCCTCCACTCCCCATCCAGCAGCACCTCTCCCTCCATCATTCCCAGGTCTATAGCACCTCCCCCACCACACAGGTCCAGCAGCACCTCTTCTTCTCACCTCCCTCCACCACCTAGGTCTAGTAGCACCTCTCACTCTCCCTCCTTCACCCCCAGTCCAGCAGTATCTCTCCCTCTCACCTTCCCAACCACCCAGGTCCAGCAGCACCTTTCCTTCTCTCTTTTCTACCCCCAGTCCAGCAGCACCTCTCCCCCACTACCAAAGTTCAGCAGCACCTTCCACTCCAGCAGCAGCAGCATCTCACCCTTCCTACCCACTCCCCTCGACTAGCAACATCACCACCACCCAAATATCAGCAGCATCTTCTCTCCCTTCCCCATCTTCACTAGCAGCAGCATCTTCTCCTCTCCCTTTCCCTTCCACTTCCCACTCACCCAACTATTAGCAGCACCTCTTTATTATTATCTTGCCTGCACAGCTGCCAGTATTAGCACAGTGATTCCCTGTGGCAGCTTTGGAGCGTTTGTTAGGTCAGGCCTACCTCCAAGGAAGTTGCATCATCAGAGGCTGCTCCAGCTTAGCAAACGTCCTGAGGCTGTCACAGGGAATCGTTGTGCTAACGTTGGTGTCTGGACAAGCAAGAATAATAAAGAGAGTGTCGGGGTAAGAGAGCAAAATAGCAGTGGCAGTAGACATCCAGCGCTGCGTACCCCTTAGGGTATGCGTTAGTGCTACCCGATTCAGGAAAAAAATTTTGATTTGATTCAGCCTATTGAATTGTTTTTTCGATTCGATTTGATTCAATTCGATTTTCCTGCCCAGTTGGGTGTTTTTTTCAAACATCCTGGTGGGTTTATTTTATAGTCTCTTCACCCCCTTTGCCTTCTCCTAACCACACTGGCGCTGTAGTGTAAACAAAATAAACAAACAAAAAAGACTTTTCCTCTCTCTGTTAAATCCTAGCTCACGTTTGCGGTCTAACACCAACTCTGGCAGGATAAACGCTTCAAATCTGACATATTGTAATCACAAAACAGAAAATAAAATTAGTTTTTCTACCTTTTCTTGTCTGATCATTATTCAAACTTGGTCCCAGGCTCTTGTTGGTCCCAGGCTCTGGTTGTCTTCTGATAACTTGCTTGCCAGGGTCTCCTTCTTTCTTCTTTCTCCGTGCTAACCATCCATCTGCCATCTCTGTCCTCCCCTTCCGTTTCCCTTCCCTCCCCCGGATGTCTGGCATCTTTCCTTTTTTTGTCTCCCTCCACAGATCCACCTTTTCTTAACTACACTTTCATCCAGCATTTCTCCCTCCTTCCCCACCACCCCAGGGTCCACCATCTCTCCCTCTCTTTTCCCAACTATCTTCCTATCCAGTATCTCTATCCCCCTCCACACCATCCCTTGTGTTCAGCTTCTCTCCCTTTCTGTTCCTTCCCTTCCTAAATCCCATTGTCCATCATCTCTATCCCTCTCCTCTATTTTTAGACCCTTTATTTCTTCCTCCCCAAAGTCCGGCATATGCACGTCTCTTTGAAACCCCCCCTTCCCTCCCTCCCTCCATGTACTTCTACACCAGGGCCCCCCTCCCTTGAAGGCCTGTCCCCCCCTTGAAAGCCTGTCCCCCCCTTAAAGTCTTGACCACCCTTAAAGGCCTGCCTGTCCCCCCGAAGGCCTATGCCACCATCACTGGCCTGTCCCCCCTTTGAAGGCATGCCCCCCCCCCCTTGAAGGCCTGCACCTGCCCGTGAATGCCTGGACCCCCCCAAGGCCTGGACCCCTGAAGGCCTGTCCCACCCTGAAGGACTGCGCACCCCCCCCCTCCCCCGGAAGGCCTCAATGTTCCCTTGGCCTCCCCGCACCGTTTACCTTATAAGTGAAGCCTGCAGAGCAGATCGCGGTACTAGCATCTTTGCAAACTGCTTTGAGCTGTTTCCTCTGCTGCGGTCCTGCCCCTCCTCTGACATCAGAGGCAGGATTGTAGCGGAGGAAACAGCCTCGAAGCAGTTTGCAAAGATGCTAGTACCGTGATCTGCTCTGCAGGCTTCACCTATAAGGTAAATGGTGTGGGAGGCCAGGGGAGAAGCCGGATGCCAGGTTTGGAAATCGGACACCGGGGTGGGAACCGGACGCCGGGGGGGGGAAGCCCACAGCAGCACTTCCCAACTGACCCTCCCTCCTTGTCCTCTAAAGCAGGTGCGGCAGCGGCCTGCCAGCAAGAACAGCGCTGCCGCTCCTGCTTTAGGGGATGAGGGGGGAGGGTCCGAATCGGGAAGCCGATTTTTTGGTGTTTTAAATCGATTCGAATCAATTCACCCGAAGTGAATCGGTTAACCGATTCGAATCGGGCAGAACCTCTGATTTAGAGGGTCTGTTGGGATCATCTTCATTCCAAGAAGAGTTAAAGAAGTTACAATGGAGCTCTTTAGAACTAATTAGTCCATCCACCCAGAAGTAGTTTTCAGGTTCCAAACTAGACCTTGGTTTCTATCCCAGGACTTCATATGGCTTGGAAATTTTCATCATTAATTTTCTTGTACTTTACTCCATTTAAGACAGAATTCCTGTTGTGCACCAGGACAAGAATAAGATATTAATACCTTATCTACAGACCCCATGCTCACTCCCTTCTGTGAAGCAATAGAAGTGTGGCAGTACTCTGGCTTCAGCTTCCACCCCTTGTCCCCTCTCACCAAGGGCAGGAACAGCATACACACAGTCCATGGGGCAAAAGGAGTGTGTCAGCATCCTGTCTGTATACCCTGCTTACCCCCAGGTACAGCAGAAATGTGTCGGTCTTCTCTCTGCTTGGTCACCCTCCACTCCAGCAAGAGTGTGTCAGCATTCTGCCTGCAGACTCCACCCCCCTCCCCCAAGGGCAGCTGGATTGTGCCAGCTCTCTATTAGAAGAAGACAATTTGCGTATTCTGAAATAAGAGGTCTAGCAATATTGAGAGCTGGCACACTCACTCCCACACGCTCTCAGCTTACAGTCCACAGTCACACACAAGTCACTTGTTCTTACTGAACCACATGATGACTTAATTCCCCCAAATGGGAGAAGGAATTTATCTCAAGTCTGCTGATGCTGGCTAAGTCCTCAAACAACCTGCTCCTCCAGTTCAAAACTTTATCTGTTCCCAAGGGGTATATTCTGGGCAATTTGCAGGGCTGGCTTTAACCATTAGGCAAATTAGGTGACTCCCTAGGGCAGCAGATTCTGGGGTGCAGAAAGAGCAGTTGCCATCCAAGCAAAACAAGAGATTATGACTGCCAGACAGCTAAAAAAAACATCAGCATGTGTTTTTTTTACTTGCAGGGAGAGTATGATTTTCATATAGCTCATCCTGTTTGTCTGTCTTGTCTATCTAGATTGTAAGCTCCTTCGAGCAGGGACTGTTTTCTTTGGGACTGTTTTCTTTGTGACTCTGTACAGCACCGCATACATCTGGTAGCACTATAGAAATAATTAATAGTATCTACTACAAAATAGTTTACTATTTAAAGACACAGAGACCAATATTCAGTTGGCAGTGATTAGTATGCCGCCAGCATTATACCCAGAAATGTAATACCAGTCCATGTCCAGTCTCCAGCATTGAACTTCTGGGTATAGGGAGCCGGCCAAAATATAGCCAGTTAAGTGTGATATTTGGCACCTAACTGGCTATAAAGAACCACATAAAGATAGGACTGCCTTTTATGCAGTCCTGTTTGTGATTAACCAGTTAAGTGCTGACTCTGCACCTGGAACACCCTCAAAGTAGCCAGTTTTGGCCTGGGCGCGTAGTGGCACTGTCTGGTTAAATGCTGCTGAAAATGCCTGGATAGTCAATTAAATATGGTAATTTTAAATGTCCATCTGCGCATTTTTCACGATTATTCTGGGATAGGTAAAGGGATAATCATGACAGTTGAATTTAATTATGAAAATCTCAGGGGTATGTGGAAATAATAAAGATATTGAAAGGGGACTGCAAGGCTGAAAGTTTACCTTGGTTCTAGTGCTCTTGGGATGGTCTCTAGTTTCAGACAGTGGTCGAGGAAAGGGCCAACAAGGAAAGTTCATAAGAACATAAGAATTGCCACTGCTGGGTCAGACCAGTGATACATCGTGCCCAGCAGTCCACTCATGCGACGGCCCCTAGGTCAAAGACCAGCGTTCCAACCAAGACCAGCCCTACCTGTGTATGTTCCAGTTCAGCAGGAACCTGTCCAACTTTGTCTTGAATCCCTGGAGGGTATTTTCCCCTATAACAGACTCCGGAAGAGCGTTCCAGTTTTCTACCACTCTCTGGGTGAAGAAGAACTTCCTTACGTTTGTACGTAATCTATCCCCTTTTAACTTTAGAGAGTGCCGTCTCGTTCTCCCTACATTGGAGAGAGTAAACAACCTGTCTTTATCTACTAAGTCTATTCCCTTCATTATCTTGAATGTTTCGATCATGTCCCCTCAGTCTCCTCTTTTCAAGGGAGAAGAGGCCCAATTTATCTAATCTCTCACTATATGGCAACTCCTCTAGCCCCTTAACCATTTTAGTCGCTCTTCTCTGGACCCTTTCAAGTAGTACAGTATTCTTCTTCATGTACAGCGACCAGTGCTGGACGCAGTACTCCAGGTGAGGGCACACAATGGCCCGGTACAGCAGCATGATAACCTTCTCTGATCTGTTCATGATCCCCTTCTTAATCATTCCTAGCATTTTGTTCGCTCTTTTCGCCGCCACCGCACATTGCGTGGACGGATTCATCGACTTGTCGACCAGTACTCCCAAGTCTCTTTTCTGGGGGGTCTCTCCAAGTACCGCCCTGGACATCTTGTATTCGTGTATGAGATTTTTGTTACAGACATGCATCACCTTACACTTATCCACGTTGAACCTCGTGTGCCATGTCGCTGCCCATTTCTCGAGCATGGTTATGTCACGTTGCAGATCTTCGCAGTCTCCCTGCGTCTTCACTACTCTGAATAACTTCGTATCATCCGCAAAATTAATCACCCATTAAGTTTTACAGAATTAGGTACAACTGGAAATTGCCAGTCTAAGAAGGTCCATAAATTACAGTGCTGTGGGTGCTTCAATTCTAACAAAATTTTTGCACTTACTACCTTTAATGGGAGATAAATATGCACACATACCATACTTCTATGCAGGGACCTCATGGGGCGGGGGAGCAAACAGGGCATGACACATCTTTCTCTTCTCTCTACTTTTCTGAGCAGAGGATAGCTGGCAAGGCAGCGACTCTGATTTGCTACCTGCGGCCTCTCCAGTAATGTCAATCTACTGGGGGGTCTATCCAAGCAAAAACAGCAAGTTGCATCAGTGAGGGCAGACTGCGGCAGAGCAACAGCACTGGGGAGGCCGCAAGTAGCATATTAGAGTTGCTGCTACACTGGCAACTCCCTGCACAGAAAAGTACATTTTAAAAGTAGACCAGGAAGGTGAAGAAGACCTAGGATAGGGTTGGAGAGAAGGCCATCTGTTTTTTAAAGTAGTCAGGAAAAGGAAGTTCAAAGAGGAAGAAATTTTGGATCGGGGATGAAAGAGAAGAAATGTTGGACCTGGAAACAGGGAAGAGGGAGAGATGTATGGTGGAAAGAGGGAAGAGAAAGGAAGAGAATTTGGATGGTAGGGTAGTTGGGAAGATAAAGGAAGGGATGGTGGACTAGGGTGGTGGGAAGAGGGGAAAAAAATGGGATGGGAGGGCATTAGGAAGAGAAAGGGAGAGAAGGTTAACTTGTGGATTGTGGGGAGGGAGAGGGAGAGAGATACTGTATGGGAGGGCAGTTGAGAAGAGAAAAGGAGAGATAGTAACCTCCAATTTGGTGTTAGGAAGAGAAATGGAGGGGTAGTGGGGAGGGAAGAGGGAAAAGCTGGATGGGAAGGCAGTTAGGAAGGGAAAGGTGAACCTGGTGGTGATGGGGAGAGCAGGAGAGAGAGACTCTTTATTAAACTTTTTCTATACTGCAAAAACTGAGCAGATCTAAGCAGTGAACAGACTAAGAACATAAGAACATAAGCAGTGCCTCCGCCGGGTCAGACCATAGGTCCATCCTGCCCGCCAGTCCGCTCCCGCGGCGGCCCAAACAGGTCACGACCTGTCTGAATCACCAGAAGGGGCTCCCTTGACACCTTGGTTTCTCATTGAAGTCCTATCTTCCCATCGAAGTCCTAACCCTCCGGTCTTGCACATGCACGACCTGGTTGGGTTTCTATACTTATTACCTGGTTAGCTTTCTATACTTGTGTGACATCCCAGCTCCTCCCTCAGTATCCCACGATCCCTTTATCCCTCAGGAATCCGTCCAATCCCTGTTTGAATCCCTGTACCGTACTCTGCCTGATCACTTCCTCCACTAAAATGGAAAAAGTAGAAAAGAATTACAATATTCAATAGGAAAGATACATGTACAAAACCAACTGAGTGAGAGAAGAGAAAGAAAAAAGATTATAGAAGAACCAGAAGAAGAGAGTACAGAATGGGAGGGCAGTTGAGAAGAGAAAAGGAGAGGTAGTGGACCTGGGGTGGTGGAAAGGGAAGATGCTGGATGGGAGGGCAAGTCTGTAAGAAAAAGAGAGAAGCTGGACCTGGGAAGGAAAGGAAGGAGGGAAGAGAGGAAGAAATGTTTGGGCTGGGGGTAAAAGAGAGGGAGAGATTCTATATCTTTCCTTTCATCCCATTATTCACTACTACTGTTAATAATAATTTCTATAGCGCTGAAAGATGCACGCAGCACTGTATATTAAATTAAACATGTATGAGACAATCCCTACTAGACAGAGCTTACAATTTTAATCAGACAGATGAACAGGACAGTTGGGGTAGGGAATTACAGATGGGTACTTTACAAGTGGCAAACAATATAGTAAGTACAAGTGGAATATAGAAATAATTCACTGCACCACACTAATATATTCCAAAAAACCCACTGCCTTAGAGGAATATAGAGATAATTTCCTGCCAAAAACGGAGAAAAGACCTCAGTTTCTTCCAGGGATAATTCTCACCTGAAAATACTCTATGCTAGCTGTGCTCAGCTATACAGCTGCATAGGAAAAACATCCTAGGTCCACAAAAACTTTGTGTATCATAGTATTTCAAAGTCTCATATAATAAGAAATCAAAAAGGTAGGAAAGAACTTATCTTCAACAGTGCTCTATCCTCTGAGCGTGATCCAAATCTGAGCAGTCCACACTCATCTCCCAGTGCAAGTGGGTCAGAATTAGGAGTTAAAAGCAGCCTTGAGAAAGTAGGCTTTTATCCTGGATTTGAACTCTGCAAGAGACGGAGCTTGACGTACCAACCCAGGTAGTCTGTTCAGGCATACAGTGCATCAAGATAAAGGGAGGGAGTCTGGAGTTGGCAGTAAACGAGAAATGTATGATTAAGAGTGACCTACCCGATGAACGGCATTTCCAGGGAGGAGTATAAGGAGAGACAAGAGAGGAGAGATACTGAGGAGCTGCAGAGGGAAAGCACTTGTAGGTCATAAAGAGGAGTTTTAACTGTATGCAGAAGAGGATAGGGAGCTAGTGGAGTGACTTGAGAGAGGTAATGTGAGCATAGCAACAGTGGCATAATTAGAACAAGTTGAAGAGGAGAGAGATGGTTTAGCAGAAGACCTATGAGAAGCAGTTTGCAGTAATGTAGGCAAGAGGTGATGAGAGAGTGGATAAGGATTTTGGTAGTATAATTAGACAGGAAATTCAGATTTTGACGATATAGGGAAAGAAATGACAGTCTTTAGCAGTCTGTTGAATTTGTGCAGATAAGGAGGGAGAAAATGTTCATCACCAGGGGTGGGGGATAAGAATAGAAAAAAAGAGAAATGTTGGACCTTGGAGGGTAAGGTGAGAGAGAGAGGAGGAGAGAGGGACCCATAGAGGGTCAGGAGGGAAGAAGGGTGGAACAGGAAGATGCTAAAGAATGGAGAGAAAAGGACAGGAAGAAGTCTGTCAATGAAAGAGGGGTGGGATATAAGAGTGGAGAAAGAGAGAGAGAATTAATGGTGGAACCATGTGGGAGAGTTCAAAAGGTGGTGGTGGGGGGGGGAAAGATGATTGAGAGGAGAATAGTGAGTACAGAGGTAGAAATGTGGTAATGAGGAGTAGATGGAAGGAAAAAGGAGTGAGATGGGAAAGGAGAGCTAGGGACTGAGAAAAAAAGGTATAAAATTGATAGGTAGCTGAAAATTAAAAAGGGTGAGAGAGGTGAGATTTGGGTGGACAGAGGCATTAAAAAGAGAGGAAGCTGGGGGAGACACGGGCATATTGGTGAAATTATCTGCTGGACTTAATATCTGCTCTGGACTGCACCGCTTTTGTTACCATCTAAGCTGGACACCGGGTAGCTGATCCCCTGCAGGCATCTGTGGAGACAGACGCCCGACGTCACGTGGGTCCTTTCTTCGTGCTTGAAAGGGACGCCGCGACTGCAGGAGACCGGGGAGACACGGGCATATTGGTGAAATTATCTGCTGGACTTAATATCTGCTCTGGACTGCACCGCTTTTGTTACCATCTAAGCTGGACACCGGGTAGCTGATCCCCTGCAGGCATCTGTGGAGACAGACGCCCGACGTCACGTGGGTCCTTTCTTCGTGCTTGAAAGGGACGCCGCGACTGTGGCGCGCGGCCGCAGGGCGCGGCCGCAGGGCGTGGCCAAAGGGGCGTGCCCTAAGGGGCACGCTTTGCCCCTTGGGAGCCCCTTGGAGACACTGGGAGAAACGGGAGAAACGTATGTATGTTTAACTATAATATGGGGAAAAGGAAAGGTAAAGCAAAAGTTTCTACGCCTATTTTGACGGGTCCCATAGATAGACATTTAGTCCCATCAAGTGTTCCCAGCCACAGCCTAGGAGCGAGTTCAATCTCAGGAGCATCTCTTAGTCCACCAGGTAGAACTCCACCACCTCCACCAGGTATTCCTGGTGTTTTGGAACCCAATTTGGGCTCCATTTTTCAGTCAGAAAGAGTTTCTGAGCAACAGACATCACCCTTATTGTCTTATGGGGTGATGCCGAAAGCCTTATCTTTTCAAGATGAGGCTTTGGCTCCGAGAGACTCTATGACTGAACCTCAGGAAGTTACTTTGAAAGATTTATGGTCTATTAACACTCGAATGGAGGGGTTATTAAAGTCTGTGGTGACACAGAATGTTAAATTTTCACAGGAAGTGATTGACAAGTTTGTGAATGTTGATTCAAATTTAAAGATTATAGAAAAATCAATTAGGTCAACTGAGTCCCAAATGTTGACTTTACAAGCAGTCTCTTCAACAGCGGTAAAGGATTTTCATATTACTCATTTGAAATTTGAAAGAATGGAGAATTTGCAGAGGGCAAAAAATCTACGTCTAGTAAATTTTCCCAAAACCCATTTGATATCTCCTGAAATATTGGTTAAGAAATATTTTAAGGAAGTTTTGGGAATGGCGGACATAGAAACTTTGCCTCTAACAAATTTATATTACATCCCTCAGAAGAAGAAAGTATCCATAGAACAGGGTATAGATCAGTTGGAACAGATAGATTTTGATTTGACTGGTTTTCTAGAGGACTCGCAGGATATAATCCAAACTAGATCTACACTCTTAATAACATGCATGAGAGAAATAGATAAATCCTTAATAATGAAAGCTTATTTCCAAAATAAATTAACAAAATTTTGTGGAGACAATGTATTAATATTTCCGGATGTGGCCCAAGCAACACAATTAAGAAGGAAATCTTTTTTGGTTTTGAAATCTAGGGTATTAGCATTGGGAGCCACATTCTATTTAAAGTTTCCCTGTAAATGTTTGATTAAATTTCAGGAAAATGACTATGTTTATTGGGACGCAACACAATTAGAACAATTTTTACAACGTCATGAAACAAGTTTACCTTCTACTTCACTCACCACATAGTTAATATTTGGAGTTTTATAAGTATTAGTACACCAGAATGTTGATCTTTATTGATCATGATTATGTTTAAATATTTCTGTATTATTTGCCTGTTTTGTTCTCTCCCAATTATGTGGACTAGAGGAAAATGTATAGTGAACCTTTGGAGGTTATATATGTATCTTTTTTGCTTTTGTGAAAAATTCCTTTTTTTCTTTATTATTTGTATAAATGATAATGTATAAAAAATTTGATAAATAAATTAAAAAAAAAATAAAAAAAAGAGAGGAAGCTGAACAGGAAAAATCAGTATGTTAGAGACAGGAGTAGTGAGGGAAAGAAAAATAGTAGACACTGAAAAGAAAAATAGTAGACACTGGAAAGAGAATTAGCAGAAGACAGACAAGAAAGCAAAAAAGAGAAACTGAGACCAAGATGATGGATAAATAAAATGTCCAGACATCAAAGTTGAAAAAAAGTTTAATTTTGAATTTATTAACTGGAATATGTTTTTATGTTGTTTTCAATGGTAATGGCATAACCAGATGACTGATTGGAGGGGGGGGGGCTTGAACCCAAAATGGGTGGGCACCAAATTTTATTCCTGCTGGCCAAATGTAAAATATAAATACCTGAGCTGGCTGGGATCCTCAAGCCCTACCAACTGAAGACCATCTCCACTAGTTCTGCAGCTGGTGGCAGTATCCCTGAGCTGCCACTGTTACTTCCCCTACCACACTTGTTTGGTTTTCATGCTTGTGAAAGTCGAGCAGGTGGGGATGAGGATTGTGCAGGAGCTCCGAAATACTGCAGCAGCTGCTGGCTGCAGAACTTGGAGAGTTCTGGTCACTGGACCTGAGGAATGGGGTGAGGTGGTCATCATGAGAGGCTCTTGAGAAAATGTCATGGAATAGGAGGCAGTGTTCAGTTGTGGATTAGGAACTGGTTATCAGATAGCAAGCAGAGTGTAGGATTAAATGGCCATTTTTTCTCAATGAAGGAGGGTAGATAGTGGAGTGTCACAGGGATGTGTACTGGGACCGGTGCTATTCAACTTATTTATAAATGATCTAGAAATTAGAATGATGAGTGAGGTGATTAAATTTTCAGATGGCACTAAGCTGTTCAAAGTTGTTAAAACAACATGCAGATTGTGAAAAATTGCAAGCAAACTTTAGGAAATTGGAAGATTGGTGGTCCAAATGGCAGATGAAATTTAATATGGACAAATGCAAAGTGATGCACATTGGGAAGAATAATCTAAACCATAGTTACCAGATGCTAGGGTCCATCTTGGGAGTTAATGCCCAAGAAAAAGATCTGGGTGTCATTGCGGACAAAATGATGAAATCTTCCACCAAATCTGTGGTGGCAGCCAAAAAAGCAAACAAGATGCTAGGAATTATTAAAAAAAGGGATGGTTAACAAGACTAAGAATATTATAATGCCTCTGTGTCACTCCATGGTGCAACCTCACCTTGAGTATTGCATTCAGTTCTGGTCGCCTTATCTCAAGAAAGATATAGAAGAACTAGAAAAGGTTAAAAGAAGAGCGACCAAAATGAGGAAAAACCAAAGTAATTAGGGCTCTTCAGCTTGGAAAAGAGACGACTGAGGGGAGATATGATTGAAGGCTACAGCATCCTTAGTGGTGTAGAACAGGTACAAGTGGATTGATTTTTTTTTACTCCGTCAAAAATTAGAAAGACTAGGGGACACTTGATAAGGTTACAGGGAAATACTTAAAATCAATAGGAGGAAATATTTTTTCACTCAGAGAATAGCTAAGCTCTGTAACACTTCGCTAGAGGTTGTGATAAGTGCGGTCAACGTAGCTGTTTTAAGAAAGGTTTGGACAATTTCCTGGAGGAAAAGTCCATAGTCTGTAATTGAGTCAGACATGGAGGAAACCACTGCTTGCCCTGGATCAGTTGCATGGAATATTGCTACTATTTTGGTTTTTTACCAGGTACTTGTGACCAGGATTGGGCACTGTGATGACAGGCTACTGGGCTAGATGGACAATTGGTCTGACCCAGTAAGGATATTATTATGTTCTTATGTTATCAGCTGGTGTGACTTAGGGAGCTTCACCTGCCATAGTAAGGGAGATGTTAATTTGTGTGTATGTTTGTGTGGGGGGGTTTGGAAGCTAGTGCCACTGATTGTTTCAGTACAAAATAAAGTACATTTCTGCTTTTATTTCTCCAGGGTTGCAGTACTTGCCAAGTTTAACTTCTTGGGTTCCCAGTTGAATTTTAGTGTTCATATTTCTATTTCTAATTTGTGGAGCCTTGTTCTGTATTTGGTGGATGTCTGTCTTTGTTTAGTGTATGAAGAAGTCATTTAAAGTTGTTTTATATGTGGTAGTAATGGTGGGTGGGGAGATCAGAGGAAGGGGCAGGGAGGAGAAGAAATTGGGGGTCCCCTCTTTAATTTCTATCTTGGGCCACAGCAAGTCTAACACCAGCCCTGCTTCTATGAAGAAAGAGTGCCTTATGTTCCACCTGAATCTGTTCCACTTTCTCTTCCTACCTTAGATCTCATGCCATGACTTCTTGAAGTTCTGTGGTGTACTTTCCAATGAAAGATCTTCTCTGTGCTGTTAGCATAGCTGGGTTAAAAAAAAAAGGTTTGATTAAGTTCATGGAAGAAATGTCCAAATACCACTGTCGAAACAGACTTGGTGACTGTCACTGCTTATCATACTACTTTTGGGGATCCTGCCAAGTATTTGTGATCTGAATTAGCCATTGTTGGAAACAGGATACTTGGGTTTGACACATCTTTGGTTTGTTCCATTATGATAATATTTATTTCCATTATCAATACTCTTAAGGTATCCAGTGTGTCCATCATATCCCCTTCCTCTACCACCCACATATTTATTTTGTTCCAGTCTTTTCATTTCAGCATTTACAGTGCAAATTCTGCAAAGGAGTTAGCAGAAAACTTGACCCTAAAGGAATAAGATCAAGGCAAAATGAGGTCCCAGCCATTCATGATGCAACATGTTGAAATGCAAAGAATGGATACTGTTAACATTTACATGCCCAAGTGTGCAACCAGCTGTTCAAAACTGGCAGCTTTCTAATGGGTTGGGCTTACAATTGTGAAAGCAATGAAAATCAGATTTAAAAATAGGCATGTTAATGCGATGATAAAGGCCTGGCAGACACAGCAGTCTGGAAACCTTGAGTACTGACAGTTCTGCTTGAAGGGAGTAATTCGTTCTGCCACATTTACCCACAGTCCTATGACATTATGTCCTGTTCTAGAAGCCATATAGTTTTACCTGCAATTCATAGCAAGTACCACTAATCTCTAGCCCTACCCATAAAGACGGCCTTACAGTTGATCAAATCTTAACTTATCCCAGGACAAGCAGGCAGGTATTCTCACTAGTGGGTGATGTCATCCGACAGAGCCCCGATACGGACATCTTGCAAGCATGTCTTGCTTGAAGAAACTCAGAAGTTTCGAGATGCCTGCACCGCGCATGCGCCAGTGCCTTCCCGCCCGATGCTCCGGGCGTGTCTCCTCAGTTCTTTTTCTTCCGCGGAGCTGAGAAGTCTATCTTCAATTTGCGCCCATTGAATCTTTTTTTTTTGCCTTCTATTTTGCCGCGGGTTGAGTTCTTTTGGCTCTCCTGTGCATTTATTTCTTTATCCCAGGACAAGCAGGCATGATATTCTCACATGTGGGTGACGTCATCTACGGAGCCCCGGCGCGGACAGCTTTTCAAGCAAACTTGATTGAAGTTTCAAGTTTGCACACTGCACCACGCATGTGCGTGCCTTCTCGCCCACTAGAGGGCGCATCCCACCTCGTGGTCCTCAGTTCAAATTTTTCCGCGGAGCAAGAAAGCCCTGTGGATCTGAGCTCCAGTGTTTTTGCCTTCTAGCTGCCGCGTTTAGTTTGTTTTCCCTTCGAATTAGTTCGCGGTGCTGTTTTTCCTTTCGGTTCTTTTCAAAAAAAAAAAAAAAAAAAAAGTCTTTCGTTTTTCATCGGACTCCGGGGGCTCCCGGAATCCGTGGCCGCGGGACGTCGGTTCGTTCCCGGCCTTCTTCTTTTTCTTCGTGGATGTCCCGTCCTGTTACGGGATTCAAAAAGTGCAGCTGGTGTGAAAGGTTGCTTTCCATCACCGACCCTCACCGGTGGTGCATTGTCTGTCTTGGGCCCGAACATCCGACAGACTCGTGTGATCGCTGTGCTACCTTCCAAAACAGGGCCCTCCGTCGCCGTAAGGCAAGAATGGCCGAATTGTTCGCCGTCGACGCACCTAAGGCCTCGACGTCGGCCTCGGCTCCGGCCCCGGCCTTGACCTCGGCCTTGGCGTCCTCGGGAGCCTCGGCCTCGCCTCGGCCCTCTTCCTCGAAGGCGTCGTCAGTGAAGCAAGCTTCGGGTAAGTCCTCTGTTCCATCCCCTTCAGCAAAGAAGCCATCCTCGAGTCAGGCCAAGGCGGGTGGGTCGACCCCGGCCCCGCATCGGACCTCGACTCCGCACACCCCGAGGGAATACTCGAGACCGAGGTCGCCCTCCAGGGAGTGTGCCCCGGACCCGGAACTCCCCACCTTCGTGGGGATTCCGGCCTTCCAGGATCTCCTCCGAGCTCTGATCTCATCGGAGCTGTCGGGAGCCCTGGAAGTGTTGCAGCGTGCTGCGGTTCCGGCGGCCTCGACCTCGGCCGGGGCGCCTTCGGTCTCGGAGGCCCCGGCCTCGGCTCCCTCGGGAGCCCTGACCTCGGCGACCTCGGTCTCGGGTACGGTGGCCCCGTTCGCCTCGGTCTCGGCCCCGCCCCGGACCTCGACCTCGGGGGAACCCCCTGAGCGGAGTGTAAGGCCCAAGGAAAAGTCGCGCAGAGTGCGCCGTCTTTCCTCCTCTTCCTCCGGGTCTTCCAGACACGCCTCGCCCTCGACGCGACCTCGGACGGGGCGTCGATCGAGGAAGTCTAAGCGACCCCGAGGCTCGCCTCGGCGCGACCGCTCCTCGTCGTTCGGGGGCGAGGCGCTGCAGGTGTCGGAGTTGCGCCTCGACAACCCGAGGCTCCTCCGCTCACCTCATGGGAAGTCTTCCCGGGCCGCCTCGCCGAGGAAACGGGAGAGTGTCCCACGAACCCCTGGGTCCTCACCCAAGGGCTCTGCGAGGAGGATAACTTCCCCTTCCCCCTCGAGGGCCCTCGAGAGGGGATCCTGGGATTCGGGATCGGTTAGGGATCCTCATTATTCCCATGAGGCTTCCCCCCTCTCCTCGGTGGGGCGGTCGAGAACCCCGTCTCCCCAGGCTAGGCCGTCCTCATTTTCATCCTTCGTTCAGGACATGGCCCAAGCCCTGGGGATTGACCTGATGGTAGGCTCTCGGTATTCCAAAGAATTTTTGGAGGAACAGGACCTCCCCACTCTTCCTAGGGAGGTGCCTAGACTCCCTCTCAACAGTGTCCTTCTGCAAACCTGGCTGAATAACCTGTCAAACCCTCTTACAGTCACGTCTGTGCCTTCAAAAATGGAATCGAAGTATAGGACGATTCCCCCTAAAGGGTTCGATAAGGCGCAGCTCTCACACCAGTCTCTTCTGGTGGAGTCTGCTCTTAAAAAATCACAGCCCTCACGGGTTTCTGCGGCGGTTCCACCAGGCAGGGAGGGGCGGACCCTGGACAAGTTTGGCCGTCGCCTCTATTCAAATTCCCTGATGGCCACCAGGGTTCTAAATTACGCCTTCACCTTTTCCTCCTATTTGCGTGGTATGGTGAAGGACCTTCCTCAATATCGAAACTCGTTACCGGACTCCCAAAGAGCAGGATTCGATAAGTTTATGTCCAACCTGTCTCAATTGCGGTTGTACCTATTCCACGCAGTGTACGACGCCTTTGAGCTGGTTTCGAGGGTGTCGGCCCTCGCGGTGGCCATGCGCCGCTTGGCCTGGCTTCGCACCCTCGACATGGACCCAAACCTGCAGGAACGCCTGGCAGACTTGCCTTGTGTGGGGTCCGAGTTATTCGACGAGTCATTGGATGCGGCGACCAAACGCTTGTCGGAACAGGAGCGCTCTCTAGCATCCCTGGTCCGCCCCAAACCTAGACCCCCGCCGCAGAAACCCTTTCGGCCTCCGCCGCGCCGATACCCTCAGAAGTCGACCCCGGCTTTCTCGAGACCGCCTCCGAGACGTCCGTCTCAGCGAGGCAGAGGGGGACAAACCCAAGCCCAGGCGCAGGGCCCTTCTAAGCCCGCGCCTTCCTTTTGACGGGCTGAGCGGACGGGGCGGGTTCCCCTCCGCACTTTCACAGGAACCCCTTCCTATCGGTGGCCGTCTTCGGTCCTTCCGGGAGGCATGGACCGGGATTACCTCAGACGCTTGGGTGCTCCGGATCGTCTCCGAGGGCTACTCGCTCAACTTTGTGTCCTCGCCGCCGGACAGTCCTCCAAGTTTAGTCCCCTGCAACCGTTCGCAGCTACCGACCCTTATAACCGAAGCCAAAGCCCTCTTGAAGCTTCGGGCGGTCGAGCCGGTCCCCAAGGACCAGTGGGGTACGGGGTTTTACTCCCGCTACTTTTTGGTCCCAAAAAAGACCGGGGACCTGCGCCCCATACTGGACCTCAGGAAGCTCAACAAATTCCTGGCCCGGGAGAAGTTTCGAATGCTATCTCTCCCGGTTTTGTACCCCCTCTTGGGGGAAGGGGACTGGATGTGCTCCCTCGACCTGAAGGAAGCATACACCCATGTTCCGGTGCACCCCGCCTGTCGAAGATTCTTACGATTCCAGGTGGGGGACCTCCACCTCCAGTACAGGGTACTGCCCTTCGGCCTGGCCGCGTCCCCACGAGTATTCACGAAGTGCATGGTGGTGGTTGCAGCAGCCCTCAGGTCACGTGGACTCCATGTGTTCCCTTACCTGGACGATTGGCTCATCAAAGCCCCGACCAGGGAGGGGGTTATCTCAGCGACCCGACAGTCGATTGCCTTCCTGCAAACTCTCGGGTTCGAGATAAACTTTCCAAAGTCTCAGTTGAGGCCGTCGCAGTCTCTTCAATTCATAGGTGCGGTGCTGGACACGGTGCGCCTACGCTCCTACCTGCCGACCCAGCGGTTGGAAACCTTGGTACGGATGAGCCGCCAGGTCTCCCAACTATCGAGGGTGTCGGCCAAGCGCATGATGATGCTGCTGGGCCATATGGCCTCGACGGTACATGTCACGCCGTTTGCGAGGCTACATCTGAGGATCCCTCAGTGGACCCTCGCGTCCCAGTGGCGTCAGGAGTGCGACCCGGTGTCTCGCCTCATTTCGGTAACTCCGCCCTTGCGGAAATCGCTGCGTTGGTGGACAGACTCTTCAAATCTGTCCATGGGGCTATTGTTTCGCACTCCGCCTTTTCGCAAGGTCCTGACCACGGACTCCTCGGAGTACGCGTGGGGAGCCCATCTCGACGGTCTTCGCACGCAGGGCCTGTGGTCGGCAGAAGACCGTCAGTGTCATATCAACGTGCTAGAGCTGCGGGCCATCTTCCTAGCACTTCGAGCCTTCGTTCACATATTGCAGGACCAGGTGGTCCTCGTCCGCACGGACAATCAGGTGGCAATGTATTATGTGAACAAGCAGGGAGGAACGGGGTCATGGCCCCTCTGCTCCAAAGCTCTTCGCCTCTGGGAGTGGGCGGCCTCCCGGAACATCTTCCTCCGGGCGGTCTACATCCAAGGAGAACGGAATTGCCTGGCGGACAAACTGAGTCGACTTCTGCAACCGCACGAGTGGACTCTACACTCAGCAGTTCTACGCGAGGTTTTCGCTCGCTGGGGAACGCCACAGGTGGATCTGTTTGCCTCTCCGGAGACACACAAACTACCACTATATTGTTCTCGGATGTACTCGCAGGACCGTCTGGAAGCGGATGCCTTCCTACTCGACTGGGAAGGGAGGTTCCTGTACGCATTCCCTCCGTTCCCTCTGATCATGCGAACGTTGGTACACCTAAAATCGTCCACGGCCACGATGATTCTCATAGCACCTCGGTGGCCGCGTCAGCACTGGTTCTCCCTGCTGCTCCAGCTCAGTGCCAGAGAGCCTCTTCCCCTGCCTGTCTCTCCTTCTCTGCTGTCTCAGAGTCAAGGATCCATGTTACATCCCAATCTGCAGTCATTGCACCTGACAGCCTGGTTTCTTGTTCCCTGACTCCTCCGGACCTGTCTCAATCGGTGAAGGAGGTGTTGGAAGCCTCCCGCAAGATCTCGACGAGGCTTTGCTATGCGCAGAAATGGACCAGGTTTTCCACCTGGTGCTCGTCTTTTCACCTGGATCCGGTATCAGTTCCGGTATCCTCGGTTTTAGAATATTTGTTTCATTTGTCGCGCTCCGGCTTGAAAACCACTTCGGTGCGGGTTCATCTCAGTGCGATTTCTGCTTTCCACCAACCTCTGGAGGGACGCCCTCTGTCACTCCATCCCTTGGTGACACGCTTCATGAAAGGGTTACTCAGGGTTTGTCCCCCTCTTAAGCCTCCGTCTGTCGTGTGGAATTTGAATGTGGTTCTGGCTCAACTGATGAAACCCCCGTTTGAGCCACTCAACAAGTCCCTCTTGAAATTTCTGACTTGGAAGGCGGTGTTTCTAATTGCCCTCACCTCCGCCAGGCGGATTGGGGAGTTGCAAGCCTTGGTTGCGGACCCTCCTTTCACTGTCTTTCATCACGACAAGGTGGTTCTCCGCACCCATCCTAAGTTTTTACCTAAAGTTGTTTCTGACTTCCACCTCAATCAGTCCATTGTCCTTCCTGTGTTCTTCCCGAAGCCCCACTCCCATCCTGGCGAGACGGCGCTTCACACGCTTGACTGTAAGAGGGCGTTGGCATTTTATCTTCAACGCACCAGGCCTCATCGGAAGGTTCCTCAATTGTTTTTGTCCTTCGATCCCAATCGATTAGGGCATCCAGTTTCCAAGCGCACTCTGTCTAACTGGTTGGCCGCTTGCATTTCCTTTTGCTACGCTCAGGCTGGCCTTCCTCCCCCGGGTCGAGTCACGGGGCACAAGGTCCGAGCGATGGCAGCTTCGATAGCTTTCCTCCGATCCACTCCGATGGAGGACATATGTAAGGCTGCCACTTGGTCTTCGGTTCATACATTCACCTCTCATTACTGTCTGGACACTTTATCCAGGAGTGACGGCCGGTTTGGCCAGTCAGTTTTGCAAAATCTGTTTTCCTAAATTGCCATCCTCCCACCTGCCCTTTTTTTGGTTAGCTTGGAGGTCACCCACATGTGAGAATATCATGCCTGCTTGTCCTGGGATAAAGCACAGTTACTTACCGTAACAGGTGTTATCCAGGGACAGCAGGCATATATTCTCACAACCCGCCCGCCTCCCCGGGGATGGCTTCCTTGCTAGTTATGGAACTGAGGACCACGAGGTGGGATGCGCCCTCTAGTGGGCGAGAAGGCACGCACATGCGTGGTGCTGTGTGCAAACTTGAAACTTCAATCAAGTTTGCTTGAAAAGCTGTCCGCGCCGGGGCTCCGTAGATGACGTCACCCACATGTGAGAATATATGCCTGCTGTCCCTGGATAACACCTGTTACGGTAAGTAACTGTGCTTTCTTTGATTTCTTTTTTCAAAAAAAAAAAAAAAAATTTTTTTCCTTCCGATACCGGGTCGGCCGCGTGGCTGGGGCCCTGCGCCTTCGACCTTGCAGCGGAGCTTTTCCGGCCTATGTCCCGGCCGATTACCGGTTTTAAAAAGTGTAGCAAGTGCCAGTGCGTGATTTCGCTCACGGACCCTCATCGACGCTGCTTACAGTGTCTGGGACCGGATCACTTCCCGAAATCGTGCCGGCCTTGCTCCACTTTGACGGCGAGAGCGTTTAAGCACCGCTGTCTGCTGTGGGAGTCCATGTTCAAGATGGAAGCTTCATCGGATCCTGCAGTTTCGACATCGACGGGTGCTTCGACTCCTTCCGCGAAGCCCTCTGCCTCCCCGGCTGCTTCGGGCCTCCTGAAACCGGCATCGTTCACACCGGTTTCGGCCCCGGCTTCGGCGCCGGTGCCTTCCTCCGTCTCCTCGGAGCAGGTATCGACCCCGACAGTTCCACCGGTGGTGCTCAAGGTGCCGAAGACTGGCAAGCAGAAGTACGCAGCACCGAAGGAGCGCGGAGACCGTGCGGAAGGGCCCCCTTTTGGTGCAGATCCCTCCATATCGGCTTCGTTGCGGTCCCTTCTGGAGGCTCAGTTCGTGGAGCTCATGCAGACCATGGGGCCTCGGCTGATTGCCACCATCCAGGGTGACCTTCCAGCTTCGGCTTTGAGGGGCGGACCGCCCCCTCCTCCTCCTCCTCGCCGCACGACCTCGTTGCTCGGCGAGGAGGAGCGGCGAGCGGTGTCCGGGTCCTCGATGAGGTCCTCCGTTAGCGCTGTACCTCCTTTGGAAATGATTCCCTCGAGGAGGGCCTCCCTTAGTGATATGCCTCCCTTGGAGCCCATCCCCTCTAGGAAAGCCTCGTTTAGTGACCTGCCTCCCTTGGAACCGATTACTCCACCCCATGACTCAGTGTGGCGTCCACCTTTGGGGCCACCCAGTCCTGGGCATAGCAGGAAGCAGGACGAGTTCTTCCGAACCCCCTATCAAACCTGGGCGTCGTCGGGGGAGGCGCCAACTCTTCCGCCTCTGCGATCGACGGCATCGAGTCCAATCTTCTCCCTGGCGGCGTCTGAACCAGTTTCTCACAGGCGGGCTCGATCCCCTTCCAGGCATCGGGAGGGGCATCGATCCAGACATTCTTCGAAGCATTCCTCTCGGCACTCGACCGTCTCGCCGCAGAAGAAATTGCCTCGGTTGGGGTATGCTGCTTCGACTGGGTCTCCTCCTCCGGGCCCGGAGTTCGAGGACCCTGAGGTTTTCTACTCGTCCTGTTGCTCGCAGGCCTCTCTGGAGCCTGAAGCCTCTTCTTCTTCTAGTCCGTCTCGCAGACCGGCGATGGCGGACCAACTGTCCTTTTCATCGTTCCTCAGGCAGATGGCAGATGACATGGACATTACTCTCGATGCTGGGTCTCGATACTCCAAGGAATACCTCGATACCATGCACTTGCCTCGTCCTCCGGCGGAGTCCTTGCGACTTCCCCTGCACAAGCTCCTCGACCAGACCTTCATGCGATGCTTCGAGTCTCCTTACTCTATCCCGGCGGTCCCTAGCAAATTGGATGCGCGGTACCGCACGGTGCATCATAAAGGCTTCGAGGGTCCTCAGCTTTCTCACCAGTCCCTCCTGGTCGAATCCTCGCTCAAGCGGTCTCATCCTGGCCAGGTCTATGCTTCAGTGCCTCCGGGCCGCGAGGGCAGAACCATGGATAAGTTTGGTTGACGCATCTATCAGAATTCGATGATGGCGTCTCGAGTCCTGAATTACAATTTCCACTTTGCAGCCTACTTGGAATTTTTTCTACCTGTGCTTCGGAAGTTCACACCCTACATCGAGTCCCAGGCTAGGTTTGAGTTTGAAGAAGTGGTTGCTTCGCTGTCCCAACTTCGGCTTCAGTTAATGCAATCTGCCTATGATGCGTTCGAGCTCTCAGCCCGAGCGGCGGCCTGCTCGGTGGCGATGCGCCGGTTGGCCTGGTTGCGGACCATTGATATGGACCCGAATCTTCAGGACCGCCTGGCGAACGTCCCGTGTGCTGGGGCGGATCTTTTTGACGAATCCATCGAGACTGTTACGAAGAAGTTGTCTGACCACGAAAAGTCCTTCCAATCTATCCTTAGGCCGAAGCCTAAGCCTCAGCAGTCTCGACCTTCTCGTCCGCCGTTGATTTATCAACGGCGTTATCAGCCGAGGCAAACTCCACCTGCGAGGCAACCGGCGAAGCGCCAGCCTCCCCAGAAGGGTCAGCCTAAGTCTCAGTCGCCTGCTGTCCCTAAGACCACTCAGCCTTTTTGACTGTCTCGTCGAGGGCATAACCAACCTCGTTCTGCCTCCCCCTGTTTTTCCCATCGGAGGGCGCCTCCATCACTTTTATCATCACTGGGAGGCCATAACAACCGACCTCTGGGTCCTTACTATCATCAGGGAAGGATACTCTCTTCATTTCAATCGGGTCCCTCCGGACCACCCTCCAAGAGAGTATCCTTCCAACTTGACTCAGACCGCCCTTCTTCTCCAGGAAGCTCAGGCTTTGCTCCGTCTTCGTGCCGTGGAGCCGGTCCCGTCGGACCAACTGAACCAGGGGTTTTACTCCCGGTACTTCCTTATTCCGAAGAAGACGGGCGACCTGCGACCCATTTTGGACCTCAGGGCCCTCAACAAATTCCTAGTCAAGGAGAGGTTTTGCATGCTGACTCTTGCTTCTCTCTACCCTCTCCTTGAGCAGAACGACTGGTTATGCTCTCTGGATCTTAAGGAGGCCTACACTCACATCCCCATTCATCCGGCCTCCCGCAAGTTCCTCAGATTTCGGGTGGGACATCCACATCTGCAGTATCGAGTGCTTCCATTCGGCCTGTCCTCGTCTCCCAGAGTCTTCACGAAGTGCCTGGTGGTGGTGGCTGCTGCACTCCGGAACAGGGGTCTTCAGGTATTTCCATACCTCGACGACTGGCTCTTCAAGGCCCCGTCAGCTCCAAAGGTCATTTCGGCGACCTTGACCACGATCTGCTTCCTGCAGAGCCTAGGCTTCGAGATCAATTTTACCAAATCTCATCTGCAGCCTACCCAGTCCCTTCCCTTCATCGGGGCGGTACTGGACACCATTCAGCTTCGAGCATTTCTTCCTCCTCAGCGCATGGATGCTCTTCTTCGTCTCTGCCAGTCTGTATCTTCTCGCCAGTCCATCTCAGCGAGACACATGATGGTCCTCCTGGGCCACATGGCCTCTACAGTTCATGTGACACCCTTTGCCAGGCTCCATCTCAGAATTCCTCAGTGGACCCTAGCTTCTCAATGGACTCAAGTGTCAGACCCGTTGACTCGACACATCATAGTCACTCCTGCTCTTCGGCGGTCTCTACTTTGGTGGATGACCTCTTCGAATCTATCCAGAGGTTTGCTGTTTCACACTCCTCCTCATCAGAAGGTTCTCACAACCGATTCCTCGACCTATGCCTGGGGGGCTCATCTGGATGGGCTTCGCACTCAGGGATTCTGGACCTGTGCGGACCGACTCCATCAAATCAATCTTCTGGAGCTCAGAGCCATCTTCAATGCTCTTCAAGCTTTTCAACATCTGCTTCACGACATGGTGGTCCTCATTCGCACCGACAATCAGGTCGCCATGTATTATGTCAACAAGCAAGGGGGCATGGGCTCGACCTCCCTCTGCCAGGAAGCTCTCAGAGTCTGGGATTGGGCGGTTCGCCACAACACCTTCCTCAAAGCTGTCTACATTCAGGGGAGGGACAATGTCTTGGCGGACAAACTGAGTCGTCTTCTCCAGCCTCCCGAATGGACACTCCACTCCAAGCCCCTTCATCAGATCTTTGCTCAGTGGGGAACGCCTCAGATAGACCTCTTTGCGGCTCCCCACAATTTCAAGCTGCCTCAATTTTGCTCCAGGATCTACGCTCCTCATCGCCTCGAGGCAGATGCTTTTCTGCTGGATTGGGGGAATCGCTTTCCGTATGCGTTTCCGCCATTCCCTCTCATTCAAAAGACTCTAGTCAAACTGAAGTCCGAACATGCCACCATGATTCTAATAGCCCCTCGGTGGCCCAGGCAACCTTGGTTCTCCCTTCTACTTCAACTCAGCAGCAGGGAACCGTACCTACTTCCAGTGTTTCCTTCACTGCTTACTCAGCATCAGGGGTCTCTGCTTCATCCCAACCTGCAGTCTCTCCACCTGACAGCTTGGTTCCTCTCAACATAACTCCGCACCAGTTTTCCCAGGCGGTGAGGGATGTCTTGGAGGCTTCCAGGAAGACTGCTACTCGTCAATGCTACTCCCAAAAATGGACTAGATTTTCTTCATGGTGTATTTCCAATTCTAAGGAGCCTCAGCGAGCCTCCCTATCCTCTGTTTTGGACTATCTTTTACATCTGTCTCAGTCTGGTCTCAAGTCGACATCTATACGAGTCCACCTGAGTGCTATTGCGGCTTTCCATCAGCCTCTACAAGGGAAACCTCTCTCTTCTCATCCTGTGGTTTCCAGATTTATGAAAGGACTTTTTCATGTCAATCCTCCTCTCAAACCGCCTCCAGTGGTTTGGGATCTAAATGTTGTCCTTTCTCAGCTTATGAAACCTCCTTTTGAGCCTCTGAGCAAGGCTCCACTAAAGTTTCTCACTTGGAAAGTGGTTTTTCTGGTGGTCCTCACATCTGCTCGCAGGGTCAGTGAGCTTCAGGCCTTGGTGGCGGACCCACCTTTCACAGTATTCCATCATGACAAGGTGGTCCTCCGTACTCACCCGAAATTCCTGCCTAAAGTGGTCTCTGAATTTCACCTCAACCAATCCATTGTGCTTCCAGTGTTCTTTCCAAAGCCTCATTCTCATCCTGGAGAATCAGCTCTTCACACTCTGGACTGTAAACGTGCTTTGGCTTTCTACTTGGATCGCACCAAACCACACAGAACTGCTCCTCAACTTTTCGTCTCCTTTGATCCAAACAAGTTGGGTCGACCTGTATCGAAGCGCACCAGCTCCAACTGGATGGCGGCTTGTATCTCTTTCTGCTATGCCCAGGCTGGATTACCCCTTCCCTGTAAGGTCACAGCACATAGGGTCAGAGCAATGGCAGCCTCTGTAGCCTTCCTCAGATCGACACCGATTGAGGAGATTTGTAGGGCTGCCACTTGGTCCTCGGTTCATACGTTCACCTCTCATTATTGTCTGGATACTTTCTCCAGACGGGATGGGCAGTTTGGCCAAACTGTGTTACAAAATTTGTTCTCCTAAGTTGCCAACTCTCCCTCCATCCCATTGAGGTTAGCATGGAGGTCACCCACTAGTGAGAATACCTGCCTGCTTGTCCTGGGATAAAGCAATGTTACTTACCGTAACAGTTGTTATCCAGGGACAGCAGGCAGCTGTTCTCACGTCCCACCCACCTCCCCTGGGTTGGCTTCTCTGCTAGCTACCTGAACTGAGGAGACACGCCCGGAGCATCGGGCGGGAAGGCACTGGCGCATGCGCGGTGCGGGCATCTCGAAACTTCTGAGTTTCTTCAAGCAAGATATGCTTGCAAGATGTCCGTATCGGGGCTCTGTCGGATGACATCACCCACTAGTGAGAATAGCTACCTGCTGTCCCTGGATAACAACTGTTACGGTAAGTAACATTGCTTTTTCAACCATCAGATTACTAAGTTACTCTAATATTCAGACTCTTCATTTGCCTTGGACTGGCCATTTTTTATTAGTTTCTCTCTGTCTTATAGCCATCTAGCAGGACTGTTCCACTGATCATCTTACATAAATTACAATATAGAGATTTTAAGGACATTACTCCAACAACATTGTTAATACAATCCCAATTACACTTAGAACAATTTGATACTCTTCCACTTCAGGAACGAGTAACCATTTAGAACAAGAAAATTAAATTATTGTTAGATATAGTCGCTCCAGTATTACCTTGCAAAAAGACAAAGTCAATAATATGTAGAAACCATGGTACACAAATGATCTTCAACTTTTGAAAAGACAAGTACGACAAGCTGAGAGGAAATGGCAAAGTCAGCAAACTCAGATATTTCTCCTTTCATATAAAACTTCAGTTAATTCTTATAAGAAGGCTATCATTCTAGTGAAAAAAAAATCTTATTATTCAAACAAAATAAAAAAATGCGCCTAATACTTTGATGCTATATAAAACCCTTAAATCATTGACTCTCCTAACATATCTTTGCCAACAACCCAAGATCTAGCTGATTTTTACCAGTCCAAAATAACTGGTATAAGAAAAGAGATCGCTATTAGCACACTGCAACCAACTACAGCATAGGATAATCCCATCTCCTATGCAATGAGTAGTACTATGACTTGCCTTCTATACAATAATAATAATTTATTTCTTATATACCGCCAAAGCCATACAATATCTTTCATAAATAATCTCCGATCTTCACACTTCTCCAGCTGGTCCTATTCCTTCTACTATTCTTAATATATCCCTACCTTTTCTTTTACCTTTCATACATTCAGTGGTGACAACTAGCTTACTTTCAGTCTATTTTCCAGAGCAATGGAAGCAAATATATTTGAGACCTAAATTAAAAAACAGTTCATTGGAAACTTCTGATCCTAGTAACTGTTGACCAGTCGCAAATATGCCATTTATGTCTAAGATTGCAGAAGCCACAGTACGTCAACAAATACAAGACTTTGTGAATAAAACAAATGTTTTGCACCCATACCAGACAGCTTTCCATAACCGTCAAAGTACAGAGACAGCTCTGCTTGGTATAAAGATCTATACAGTATTTATAAAACAAATGGACCGATTTAAGAATGCAGGTGGGGATCATGAGAGGAGCTGCCGCCGCGCCTTTCAACTAAAAAAATACAATAAGCCAAGGCGAGCAGGGAACAGGCCAGACCAAAGCTCCGACTTGAACTGCCAGTTGGCCGGCTCCCTTGCCAGAGTTATTTTTTTAGTTTAAAGGTGCCGCGGCGGCTCCTGTCACCAGCCGCACCAGACTCAGAGAAGACTTCTAATGTAGGCGGGGATCGTTAGAGGAGCCGTGGCGGCACCTTTAAACTAAAAAATAACTCTGGCAAGGGAGTCAGCCAGATCACCACGGCAGCCACTCCCCCCTCCCGCCCTCTCTCTTGGCCTACTCTCCGGGAGCAGGCGAGTGAAGCCCGGTACTTCTGGGTAGCTAAGGGGCAGAGTGCGGCGCGTGCCCATGGTCCGGGTGAAGAAGCCGGTGCTGGAGCCGCTCGCGCACATTAGCGCTGGTTAACGTGTCCCTGGAAAGGCCTGAAAGCGCCAGGGAGGAGCCACCCCCAAGACAAAGATGCTAGTAGAAATGGAAGTTGGAGTTTGAGCCAGTTATGTATGTGAGGTGATTGCTTAAATCTGAGATTTGAAGACATGAGACATCCGGAGAACCTAACAGAACTTTTTCTCTCTGCCAATCAGCTCTCCTCCTTGGATGGTGCCCAGGTTCTCTCTAACATAACTATACTGGAGGTGGCCAAAAACCGCCTTAAAGCCATACCACTCAGATTGCCAAGCAAGCTTTCAGAAGGTGCTGATGGACAGGGGGGGAAAAAAGGAAGGGAGGCCTACTCCTGGACAGGGGGAGCAGGAAGAGGTGCTGATGGACAGGGGGGAGGTAAAACAAAGGGAGAAGGGCTGCTGCTGGATAAGGGGAGCAGTGAACGGGTGGTGGTGGACACAGGGGAGGTAAAAGGAAGGGAGAATGGACAGGGGAAGCATGAAAGGGGTGGTGGTGGACAGCCAAAAGAAAGACAGAAATACAGAAAGCGGCTAAGGAGACAGAGAGAGAAAGAAATAAAGACAGACACACACACATATATTCTAGCACCTGTTAATGTAACGGGCTATTCAGTGAGGGTCTGGGCAGGGAGAGCGACAGAAAGAAAAAAAGATAGAAAGAAAGAAATAAAGATAGACAGCGGGAGGGAGAAAGAAATAAAGAAAGATAGACAGGGCAGGGAGAGAGACAGAAAGAAAAAAGATAGACGGGGCAGGGAGAGAGACAGAAAGAAAGGAAGAAAGAGACAGGGGGGCAGGAGAAAGACAGACAGACATCTATTCTAGCACCCGTTAATGTAACGAGCTTAAACACTAGTTACCTATAATCACCTTAAGTCACTGTGAAAGGACTGCTGAAACAGAAATCTTTTTTTTTTTTGCAATTGTTTATTTATGACAAAAAAACAGCACAGCAATCTTAACATTTTAAAGATTTCTGTTTGCTCTTAGGGACGATGGTAGTGCATGCTGTAGTTTCAGACCCACAATATAAAAAAATGAAGGACTTACATTAATCTGAAAAATATAAACAAACTCCCCCCTTTTACTAAACTGCAGTAGACGTTGCTACCGCGGCTTGGAGCAGTAAATGCTCCGACGCTCATGGAATTAATCTATGAGCATCGGGGCAGCTTTAGGAGCATTTAGCGCCCCAGGCTGCAGTAGAAACCTCTACCGCACCAGAAGTCCAGCAAGATAAGGATTAAGGGTCTAGGTACTGTATATATACCTAAGAAAGGAGATCTCAACAAATTTGAAATATACTTTTGTCTTTGGAGGTATTTGAATATAACATAAGAAGAAAAAACATTTGGGGAAGAAAAATGCTCTAGAGCAAGATGCCAGTGTATGAGGCTACAAGAAGGTAGAGGTGGCATCAGAAAATATTTATTCATGGTAGGGTGATAAATGCATAGAACAGATTCCTAGTGGAGGCTGGGGAGAGGAAAAAGCAAACACAGTGGCAGAATTCAAGAACGACTGGTAAAAACACAGAGGATCCCTAGTAGCAAGGAAATGAGAGGAAAGCCCAGGGGTCTGGCACCGCACCTGGAGTGAAACTGGACAGACTTTATAGCAGGGGTGGGCGATGAGGGTCGCAATCCAGTTGAGTTTTCAGGATTTCCCCAATGAATATGCATGAGATCTATTTGCATTCAATGGAGACAGTGCGTGCCAATAGATCTCATGCATATGCATTGGGGAAATCTTGAAAACCCGACTGGATTGCGGCCCTCGTTGCCCACCCCTTCTCTATAGACTCAGGTGTAAACTGGACTGGGGTTCCCTTGTTGGGGAGGAAAACGGTATATAAGCCATCTTATTCTGTTTTTATATATTTGTCTATAGCAGGGGTCTCAAAGGGCCGCAATCCAGTCGGGTTTTCAGTATTTCCTCAATGAATATGCAGGAGATCTATGTGCATGCACTGCTTTCAATGTATATTCATTGGGAAAATCCGACTGGATTGCGGCCCTCGAGGAGGGACTTTGAGATCCCTGGTCTATAGGTATGGTATATGTTTGTTTTCATTTTTGCTTTCACTTTCCTACAGATAAGACTTAACCAGCCTTGCATTTCCAGACATTTGTAGCATTATGCCAGCTCCCGTCTTCTGTCATGTCAACAGTTTTAGACGCCAGAATACCTATCTAATGAAAGCCCAGAGACCAAAGACCAGCGCTGAGAACTTTTGACTTGTAGTGGAGGAGTAGCCTGATGGTTAGTGCAGTGGACCTAAAACTGGGGGGATCCAGGCTTGATTCCCAATGTGGTTCCTTGTGACTCGGGGCAAGTTACTTAACCTTCCATTGCCCCAGGTACAAAACTTAAATTGTGAGTCCACTAGAGATAGAAAAAGTACCTGTATGCAATAAGTAAACTGCTTTGGCTATACCACAGTAAAGTAGTATATTGAGAATCACATAAACATAACCCCAGTGGTACAGGTCCACTCTTTGTGACCATACTATACCCAGGGAACCAGATCCACAAAGGGACTTCTGGCAATTCAAATCTGTGTACGGTATTGTTAAAATGGATGGTGGTTAGATATGGGTCATTCCATGTCAAGTGGTCCAGTATTGAAAACCATACCCACTCGACCTCCTCCAAATTGATACATTTTTGTGTGGATGTTCTCTATAGCAGTGGTTCCCAACCCTATCCTGGAGGACCCCCAGACCAATCGGGTTTTCAGGCTAGCCCTAATGAATATGCATGGAGCAGATTTGCATGCCTGTCACTTCCATTATATGCAAATCTCTCTCATGCATATTCCTTAGGGCTAGCCTGAAAACCCGATTGGCCTGGGGGTCCTCCAGGACAGGGTTGGGAACCACTGCTCTATAGCCTCAAATGAAACCATGTAAAACAGGGGTCTCAAAGTCCCTCCTTGAGGGCCGCAATCCAGTCGGGTTTTCAAGATTTCCCCAGTGAATATGCATGAGATCTATGTGCATGCACTGCTTTCAATGTATATTCATTGGGGAAATCCTGAAAACCCAACTGGATTGCGGCCCTCAAGGAGGGGACTTTGAGACCCCTGATGTAAAATGTTTCAGCAGGATGTGTATTTGTTTCAGACCTAGGGGCTGTCAAATATAGGTCACTCTTGGAGTACTGTGCTCTGCGTAACACAAAATGGCAACTTTGTCTAGCCATTACAGCCCAACAAAGCCTCCAAGAGAAATGAAGTTTTGCGGATTAATACAACCCCTAGTACTTACTTCAAAAGCAAAGTTTGGAACGTAACATTAGTTTACCTCCCCTTTTATGAGCCAGCAAAGTAGGCAGAAATGTTATAAAAAATGTAATGCCTATTTTGACTCATTGCTCCTGACCTGTATTTTGATTCAAGTCATAACTGTACTACACTTCTCCCTCCTTATTTGCAGTTTTAGCAATTGCGGTTTCGATTATTCACGGTTTTTAGCTTGCTGGCTCCTTCCCCCAAATTACATCAGCTTGCATAGAGAAATCGCTGATTCCAAGCATTTACAGAGAAAATCGCCGATTCCCAACACTTTCTTCACCGTGTTTTGCCTCTCCTTCAGGAACTGGCCAGGTCTCCCACAATGTTATTTGCTGTTTCACCATATTCACGATAGTTTTTAATAGAAAAAAAAAGTTATTCACAGTTTTTTTGTATTTGCGGTTCTGTTAATCCACTATCACAGCGAATACGGAGGGAGAAGTGTATCAGTCATAGCACATAACATAGAAACATAGGATTTGCAGCCAACTAGATGCAAAGATATAATTACTCAAAGAATTTATATTAGTGCTTTATACAAATTTTGGCTGTTTTTTGGATGCAGATATTTCAACTGTGCATCGTCCAGATGCACTTGAAAGAGCATCTTTTTTTGCTATAAAAGCCATTCTGTTTAATATTGAGAAGTTAGGTCTCAAATGCATGCATTATTCATATGTGTATACATACAGTGGTAAAAAAGGGCATCTTTGGCATTCTCTTGTGTAATATGCAAAGGAGCTAAAGGTGTGAAGTTGCATACTGCAGCTAAGCTTGTTGGGCTTGCCAGGCTAACTCATATTACGACATCCACTGCTTACACATGCTGTTGTAAATGGCCCATCAAAATGGACACTAAAGCTGACAATCCTCCTTCATTTATTCAGATTGTCAATCTGCAGCCCAGCCAATATGTTCCTTGCATGTATGACAATTATTAGTGGATTGGAAATATCTCTGAAATCTCCTCAACACAATGGTGCCTTAATTAGCCTTTTGTATCCACAAGGCCCTGCTCGATCCTTTCATTGGCCCATTAAAATAGATACTGTGTGGGTTTCAGAGGAACATATTTTTATGGTTCTTGAAGCTCCAATGACAACCTCAACAGGAAGGCAATACAGCTATTGAAGAACTGTGTTGTCCAGTATTTACAACAAATTCAAGCCATTGTACTCGGGCTAGCTGCATGATGAGCAGCATATGAAATGATTGTGGCGCACGGTTTGTCTTTGAAATTGTTACTCTTATACAAATTATGCCATTCTTTGATCACATTAATTTTTCATCCTAATAAAAACTTAGGCTCTCTTCTATCAAACTGCGAGATGGTCAAGTGGGGAGGCCTAGACCACTTGACCCATATACGAAGGAATGCTAATAACTTAGGAGCAGGGTTTCTGAGCTGATTATTAACTCTGCTTGAATGTTTACCATTTGGCAGCACAGTTAATTTGCTTGAACTATTAGTGGTCCATCTATAGCATCACTCACAGAATGGTAATCAAACACATCTGTCTCTTGGTTACACTCACAATGCTATTGGTGAGACAACAACAGCATTTTCAGAGTTTACACATGAACAAGAATTGCACATTATATAATAATAATAATAATAATTTATTTCTTATATACCGCTATATCTAAAACAAAGTAACCTAGTGGTCGGAGTACTGAGCTGAGAACTAGGGAAGCCAAGGTTCTAATCCCATTTCTCCTCCTAACACATATTGGACTTGATTCAGTAAATGGCACTGAAAGAAAAGGCACCAAACAAATTCACTTGCAACACTTTTCTATAAATTATGCTCCAAGTTGTGTGCATTTCTGTGCCCAGCTTTGGGTTGTGAGGGTTTATACCAACTGAAACCTGGAGTAACCCTGGTGCACAAGATCTCTGGTATTCGGTAGTACTGCATACATCATTTACATAATGCCAATACTCCTTCCATGGCCCCCTTATGAGTTGCACACTAGAAGATTTGCATGCAGATCTTTATATAATAGTGCATAGCAAGACACATGCAACAATCCAAACTGTTGTCAATCAATACCAAAGCACCAAATTTGTGCTAATTGGCTCATAAGCCAATTTAGTTGCAAAATTATGTGCTATCCTGAGATGTGTGTGCATGTGTAAATTTGCATTCCATTTATAGAATCCAGGAAATTTTTTTGACCACTGAGCAATTCACTTTACCCCCTATTACCTCAAAAATAACTTACAGTAGATAGTAAGCCCTCTGGAGCATGGAGATACATATAGTACCTGAACTGTAACTTGTCTTGACTTCAGGTATGGAAAGGCAAGAAATTAATTCTGAATCCAGTTTCAAGATCAGACCCGGCAGCCTTATCCCATCCCCGAACACTTGAAAATTCCATTCCCCTTTCAATCCATAGTACTGTAGAAATGCACAATTGAATACCATACCACCATGAGTGTATTTCTTAAGAAAAGCAGTTAATGGGTCATTTGAATTTTTATTTATTCGGCATTTACTGTACTGCTTAAACGGACTTGCAGGGACCAAGCAGTTTACAATCTAAAATCAAAATAAGAAGAGAAGCTCCATTAGCAAATAGGAAAGATTTCACACCTATTCAAAGACAAAAACAAACAACTTGCCTAGGTGTCCTGTTGGCCTCACCTATAGCTCCCGCATCACCACTTATTTTTCTGGTGTATTTCTTTCCTGTGTCTTTTCTCAGAACCCTGAAAAAATGATCTTGCTGGTTGTGGACCTGGGGTTCCACCATTTTGCCATATTGTTTTTCTTAGCTGCCATTAGCGGCAAAAGGAGACAGAGCTGCCTTGTGCTGTCAGTGCCTTTTTTCCACTTAAAATATGGCACAGAAAGGTGAAGGATGGGTGGTGGCACTGAAATAGTCTTGGAACAGGATTTGTGCTGGAGATCCAGATCCTGCTTGATCCAATGGCTGTAGGTGGTCCATTCTCTTCCTTGTGGTAGTGATTAACTGATGACTGAGGGCTGCTCAAGAATTGCCTGAGAGCCAATTGTGGTCTGCAAGCTGGCTAGCCCCAGTTTAAGGCGCCGGTTCCTACACTGGGTGGATCTGCACCATTTCTGGACTGAAGGCTTGCTTTCATAGTCTGGTCAGATTGCACAAGTTGTTACTATTGAAAATGGTTTTCTTGAGATCCAGTGACTAAATGAATGAATGCTTGTTTAATTTTTCCTCTTTTGATTTGTTATGTTTCTTCAAAGTCCGTTTCCATGTGAATACTTGTATCCATGCTACAGTCTTTCTCTTCCAGTGTACAAGATTTTTCCATGTGCATGCCTGGTTTTTAACTTTTTGTTTTCTTTTCCCACCCTTTTTAAAATTTAAGTGAATCACTCACTCGGCACAAATATGCCAGCAGTGCTGAAACTTGCTTTCACCAAAATCATCCCAAAGTCTAACATGAACCAGCTACAATCAATGATTGCCAATTTTTAAGTTCTTTCCAGTTGAATCTTCCTTCATCTGAAAATTTTTCTCCATAGATATAGGGCTTCTTTTATAAAACCGTTGTAGAGGTTTCTATTGCGGTCGGCAAGATAAATGCTCCGACGCTTATAGGAATTTCCTCATACCAGAGGAGTTCCATCCATTTTATCCTATTGGTCGCTCTTCTTTGAACCCTTTCTAGTGCCTCTATATCTTTTTTGAGATAGAGTTGAGAACTGAATGCGACATAGAGACATTATGACATTCTTAGTCTTTACCATCCCTTTTCTAATAATTCCTAGTATCTTGTTTGTTTTCTTGGCTGCTGCTGCACATTGGGCGGAAGGTTTCAGTGTATTGCCCATGGTAACATCCAGATATTTTTCTTAAGCGCTGACCCCCCAAGGTGGACCAGTAACTATGATTTGGATTATTCTTCCCAATTTATCCTCCTCCATTCAGAAAAATTGTCATTTAACCCTAACCTGTGTTTTCTGTCCAATAAACAATTTTTGGGGCTGGATTCATTAACCTTACTAAAGCGTTCTGATCCGTGGCCGATCCAATCCCTGGCGATCGATTCACAAAAGACTGCACATGCAAATGCTCTAATTGCAAACACGCCCACAAGTAATCCCAAGGATCGCTGCAGAGCGATCCTGACACATGCGCAGACCATCTTCTTTGCCTGTAGATGGTCTGCGCGTGCGCTGGCTCTCCTAACTTACCTCTCGCTCCCGGAGTACAAACTGACCATCTAACTGCCACCTATGTAGCCCAGAAGTAACTGACGGCAACCAATCAGAAAGCAGCACAGGGCCAGGCAGGAGCACGGAAAGCTCGCACCTGACCTCTGCTGCTCCTGTCCGGGAAATAGAAGACGGCTAGCAGGGAGGAATCACGCTAGACCATCAGGATGATGTCTTTAATAAGGTACGACAGCAATGTGTGTTTGCAGGGGAGGGCAGAATGTTTTAAAAGGTGCAATGGCAGATGTTTGCGGGTGTGTGTGTGTGAAAAAGGTGTGGCGAGTGTTTGCAGGGGGATGTTTTTAAAAGGTGCGGCAGCAGGCATGTGGTGGGATGTTTTTAAAAGGGGCTTGCGGCGGGGGTGGGGAATTTTTAAAATGGTACGGGGGTTTAAAAAAAATTGAACCTGCGGGGGGAGGGGGATGTTTTAGAAAGGTACCAGGGGAGGGGCGGTTCTGGCTGGCTGGCTGGCTTGGGGTGGGTTGGCTGGCTGCCTTGGGGCTGGCTGGCTGGCTTGGGGGTGGATTGGCTGGTTGGCTAGCTGGCTTGGTACTGGCTGGTTGGCTTGGGACTGGCTGGCTGACTTGGGGGTGGGTTGGCTGATTGCCTTGGGGCTGGCTGGCTGACTGACTAACTTGGGACTGGCTGGCTGGCTTGGCACTGGCTGGCTGCCATTATTTGTGCCTACCATTAGACGTGCCCACCACTAGATGTGCCTGTACCCTGTCCCAGCCTACTACTAGACCACCAGAGGGGGGACTGGGTACAGGGCACACCATTTGGTTCAGAATTTTTTTCTTGGTTTTTACTCTTCTACAGGTGGGTGCGTCTTATGTTCAGGTGCGTCTTATGGAATGAAAAATAGGGTATTTAATTTTCTGGGTAATTTTTTTCTGGAGGGGGCTTGTCATGGGCAGGAAATGGATGGGGAAGTGTTATCCAGCTAGTGAGTTTGCATTAGATAAAGATTCCTATGTTAATCTTTTTACTGGTTCCACATGCTAATGTTCTCATTAGTGCACGACTAGATAAGAAAATGTTTTAAAAAGCCTGCAGTTATATGACATGCTGAATTTGGTTTTAGTGTGTGGGGAAGTCCTGTGTTAAAATGCAGAAAGGCTGGATTCTAATGTGGTTTAGTAAAAAGGCCCCTTAGGGCTAGATTCACTAAACTTCCTCTCCGTGCCTGATCCGTAGCCAATCTGTGGCAGGCCGACCAATTCACGAAGGGAGAATATTCAAATGAGGGCGATCGGAGGCACGCTCTCATCCGACCACATGGATGATCTGCGCATGCGCTGGCCCTCCTTGCCGGCAGAGCTAAATTTTACTTTTTAAAACTTTTTTGTGAGCCCATGGTTTTCACCTGCTTTAAACCCACAGGCTAAAACCATGGGTTCACACTGCAGGGAAGGCGATCGGTGTCCCTCATTTTGTTTAGTGAATCGCTGCCTGCCTGCATTTGAATGCCGTTCCTCCTCATTTGCATGCGCAGATTGGAGGATGATTAGGACAGAGGTTAGTGAATCGGGTCGGAGGGAAATTAGGTCGCAGAGGGGTCACAAACCGATTGATACACAATCGGTTTGCTTAGTGAATTTAGACCTTAGACTGTAAGCTTTCCAGAGACAGGGAAAATGCCTAGTGTACCTGAATGTAATTCACCTTGAGCTCCCAGTCCCACTAAAAAGGAGTGGGATAAATGTAAATAAATTAAACCAGGGCTTAATAGATCCTGGATGCCAAGCTACCATGGCACCTAGAAATTGCACTCTGGCACCTAGGATTTCATACCCCAAATGGTTTTGGGTTTTTTGCTATTTCTTTTTTTTTTTTTTGCAGAGCTACCTCACAAACTGCAACTCCCAGTTCTGTATCATAATTCAGCTCTCTATAAAGTTTCAAGTATATTTAAAATCTTGATATGCCATGCATTGCAGTACAACTGTGCAGTTTACACATAGCAAGTATTGCAGATAATGAGAATCGAGAGAAAGAGAGTCAAATGTATAGGAAAGTGGGAACTACAATAAGCAATAGGATAGAAGGGAGAAAGCAACAAACTTGAGCCCTGCGGTCCTTGATGTAGTCTCGTGGGTCTTGAAACTGTGAGACTTCCCAAACCTCTGCACCATGTAGCTCAGATTTATAGAGAGCCAAATTGTGTTGTACAGCTGGGAGATGCACTCTGAAAATCAAGATAAGGGCAACAGGTGGCAGGCCACCGGGAATTAGTTATGAGAGCAAGAGAGAAACTAGGTGAAGGCTGGGTGGGATATTATATGACAGAGACTGGGTAAAGGCTGGGAGGTATGAGAGAAAAAGGCGTTATGAAAGAAAAAGACCAGGTGAAGGTTTAAAGGGAGGTAAGAGAGAGACTGGCTGAAGGTTTGAGTTGGGTATATGAGAGAGTGAGACTAGGTGAATGCTTGGGGAGGGGGGGTGAAGTATGAGAGAGACTGGGGTAGTCTATGAGAGAAACAGCAGCCAATTTTGTTGACGGCTCTGCACGGGACAGTAGCATAGGAAGGTCATTCCTGCTCCGCTTCACCACTAGACCACCAGGTGGAAAGGTCTGGGAGGCGGGAGGGAGATGGAGGGTGTCAGAATCAGCTCTAAATTATTTGTGATTTTTCCATTTGCACGGGCTGGCTCTGCCCCTAACCTCACCACTGAACTACACAGCTTTTTCCCGTATCATACCCAAGAACAGAAGAAAACTGGTAAGGCAAAAAAAATAAGGTTTTTCCTACCGGCAACCCCTCCTTCCCTTTTCATTGCTGTGTTTTGCATGGTTTTGACAATATGTATGTCTCTCTCTTGCCAGTTCTGGAGATTTTCAGTGTGCCAACTCCCTTTTCCAAGGTAACATTCAACAGCAGTATCACGTTTTACCCTGCCTATGTTATGGCAAGTTTCTGATGTAGATGCTTGCACTGATTATCCTGTGGGGCTGCAGAAGTATTATTTCATTGTGTATTGTACCGGTTATAGATTCAGAGCATTTCCTTGTCACCTTGATTACACCTTACAGACAGATGGAAGAGCACTAGAGATGTTTCGATTTAACCACCAGAACACTGGCAAGCTCACAGTCATCACATGTTTCCAAAGTATTAATTCCAGCGTGCATTAACTTGCACTGACTTTTGGTGCAAAAAGACTTGAGACTGAAAGCAGCCAGTTTGTGCCTGTAAAATGGAAATGTCCTTGTGTGCTGAAATACTGAGAGCCATCGCTTTGGGGATTGATGGTCCTGGGAATCAGATGTTTGTTCAAGGCTGGTGGGGTATCTCACTGTGTAGCTGTTTCCCAATTGCTCCATTTGTTAGTGGGTTGGTTTCAGGTTAGGGAAAGTATGTCTATCCGAATCCTGGATGTTTGCTCCTACTTAAGGTAATTGCTCATGTGCCTATTGCGGGGGGGAGAGACTAGATAACAAATAGAACAAAGTCCCTGTGGTTTTGTGCATATGAGATGTGTTTTTGAGCTTTACATTTGTATCTCCTGTCTAGGGTGTGAAGGCCTGAAATCAGTAACAATAACACAGATCATTGGAGGAGAGGTGAATCTTCTACACTGCCCCCTCCGAATCCGCGGTTTCAGCATCGGCGGATTCGGTTATTCGCGATTTTAAACCAAAAAACCCATTTTAATTTTTGGGGCTATTTTAAGCCCTGTAAGCCCCCCCACCCACCCCATTAAGCCTTACCTGGTGGTCTAGCAGGTTTTTTGGCAGGAGCGATCTTCCCACGCTCCTGCCCCGTGCAGATCGCTCACAGGAAATAGCTCAAGAGACTACGGGAGCTCAAGGCAGCCATTTCCTGTGAGCGATCTGCACGGGGCAGGAGCATGGGAAGATCGCTCCTGCCTCAAAAATCTGCTATACCACCAGGTAAGGCTTAAGGGGGGGCTTAGAGGGCTTAAAAAAGCCGGGAGGAAGCGGGGGTTAGGGGCAGAACCGGCCCGAATATTATTTGCGGTGTTTGAATATTCGCGGGCCAGCTCTGCCCCTAACCCCCGTGGATACAGAGGGAGAAGTGTACTACTACTATTTATCATTTCTATAGTGCTGAAGGGCGTTTGCAGCATGCAATAGACTGTCCCTGCTTAGAAGAGCTTACAATCTAATTTAGATAGACAGACAGGAAAATGACACGGGGACACATTTGTCCCTGTCCCCGCAGGAACTCAGTTTCCCCATCCCCCGTGAGTTTTGTTGCTGTCCCTGTCCCATTCCTGTAAGCTCTGCATTAACTGCTCAAGCCTCGAACATTTTTGATTTTAAAGTGTTTGAGGCTTGTGCAGATAAGTACAGAGCTTGCAGGGATAGGAAAAGAACATGCGGGGGACGGGAAGCTTTAAAAAGTGGGCTCCTAGCTTGGATTTGAATACTGCTAGAGACAGAGCATGACGTATTAACTCTGGCAGCTTGTTCCAGGCTTATGGCGCAGCAAGAAAGAATGGACACAATCTAGAGTTGGCGGTGGAGGAGAAGATTAAAGTTAAGAGTTATTATTGGTCTTCACAATTTTGACTAATAAGATATCTATAGTAATCTCCTCGGGCTTACATTTGCATCAGCCATCCTGAACTTTGCGCTCAACTTCAGCGAATTTAGTGTATGTACCGTCCTTTCATGTAATTCAATTAGAAAACGAAAAACATCCATTTGTAATGTTGCGGGACCGAAACTTTGAAACACACTGCCTTCTTGTGTATGATCTATGAGGAACCTAGAAACATTTAAAAGGGCTTTTACAATTATTTTATTCCAACATGCTTTTGGTGACAGTCTCGCTGATGTCTGAAGCAGAATATTAAATAATTTAGGCCCCCTTTTACAAAGGCAATTATTGTGATGGGCCACGGTAATTGCTTCGATGCCCATAGTGATTCAGTGGGCCTTGGAGTGTTTGTAGCATGGCAGCCGCTAACATGCCTTTGTAAAAGGGAGGGGAGGGGTCAATCCCAATAACATTTTGAGGATGTCATTGGTGACAGCAGTGAAATATTGTGGAAAGCAGTACTGAATATTGTATAAAGTCTTGTTATTAACTGTGTATTAATTTTTGATTTGTATGTTTGTTTTAATATGTTGATTTGTAATCTGCTCAGAATTGTACATGGTATGAAATATAAATTTTATAAAACAAAGAAAATATGCCAGAGAAAATGGCAGTACAGAGGCCAAATATGAGGTTAGGGTTTGACTGGCGTTAATCTCTGGTTCTATTTTTTTTTTTTACTGTGTTTCTTTGTTGTTACAAGTAAAATTAACATGGAACAGCAAAGCAGCTCAAAATCTTGGTGGCTGCCCAGTACAAGAATAAAATATAAGGAGGCTTGCGCCAGAATACGTATGAGGAGAGACTGGAAGCCCTGAATATGTATACCCTAGAGGAAAGGAGGGACAGGGGAGATATGATTCACACGTTCAAATACTTGAAGGGTATTAACGTAGAACAAAATCTTTTCCAGAGAAAAGAAAATGGTAAAACCAGAGGACATAATTTGAGGTTGAGGGTTGGTAGATTCAAGAGCAATGTTAGGAAATTCTACTTTACGGAGAGGGTGGTGGATGCCTGGAATGTGCTCCCAAGAGAGATGGTGGAGAGGAAAACGGCGACGGAGTTCAAAGAAGCATGGGATGAACACAGAGGATCTAGAATCGGAAAATAATAGTAAATATGGACTTCCGGCGGAAGCATGGGGCTGTGAGGTCGAGTGCTTCGCGGCTCCGATACGCCCGCCACAGCTTTTTTGTTAATTAATCGGCGCTTTTCGCCGGACACTGCTCCCCCGGGCTGTGGGATCGCCGCGCTTGATCCGCGCTCCATTTTCACTGCGGGTGCAGGTGGGATGGCCGCTAAGACGCCGGCAAAGAGCCGCGAGCGTGGGAAGCCGCAAGACAGCAAGATGGCGGCGCACGCGGCTCCTGCCTCGCCGGAGGCCCCTAGCTCGCTTTGGGTGGCGGAGGTGTCGGCGGAGGTGCAGGCCGCGCTGGAGGGCACGCTCGGTGCCAAACTGCAGAGGATCTTAGATAAGCTGGACTCGATGGACCAGCGTTTCGCTGCTCTCACCTCCGAGGTCCGGGACACCCAGCAGAGGGTCAGCAATGCGGAGGATTCGGTTCTCCGGCTGACTCAGGAACAGGGGGTGCAGGCTTCCTCTCTGGCGGCATTGAAGGCCAAGGTGGAGGACCTTGAGAACCGGTCCCGCCGGAACAACTTGCGGTTTGTCGGCCTGCCGGAGACTATTGCGGAGAGCGACCTGGGGGACGTCTTGGAGCATTGGCTGACGGAGTCCCTGGCTCTACCACAAAAATTGGGCCCCCTGCATATCGAGCGGGCTCATCGTTTGGGACGGCGCAGAGACGGTGCGGATCGTCCGCGGGTGGTGATCTGCAGGATTTTGAATTACCGGCATAAGATGGAGGTTCTTAGAGCTTTGCGGCAGGGGAAGAAACTGCAATATAACAACGTCTCCATCCTCTGCTTTCAAGACTATTCTGCGGAGGTTTCCCAGGCTCGTCGCAAGTTTTCTTCACTTTGCTCTGCGCTGGTTCGCCGCCATGTTCCTTTTTCTCTGCAGTACCCGGCACGTCTGCGGGTGATGTTCTCTGGCTCGGCTCATCACTTTGACTCTCCTGAGGCCGCTCAGAAATTTGTGGATGAGCACTTTCCTGCTGCCTCCTCCTAGTTTTTGGAGACTTTGCTGTTGCACCGTTGGAGATCCTTTTGAGATCTGGCCTTTTGGGGCTGTGGATCTCGGGGGTGCCTCCGTGGACCGACTCCTCTGCCTCCCTCTGGTCTTCTGGTGGACGTGCTTTGGCTTTTGAACTCTTTAGGGGCATTAGCTCCATGCTGTAGGGGTGCTTTTGACGTCTCTTGGTGTGGAAGGATGGGAGTGTGAGAGTGGGTTTGGTTGATTGTTGTCTGGGGGTTCCTTTGTTTGCGGTGGGCTGGTGGGTATGTGTGGTTGGACCGGGGGTTGTGAGTCGGGGGGGGGAGTTTGGTGTCTGGATATCCTGCTGATCCTGTGGTGGGCGTATCTTGCTTTCAGGAAGTGGCAACCGTTGGGTTGTGGTGTGGCTGGTGGGTAGGGGGGAAGTGGGGGGGTTGGGGAAGGTGGGGAGTTTCTGGGACGGGGAGGGGGAGGTTTTTGGAGGGTTGGGGTAATCCTAGGTTTAGACTGGTGGGGGTCCGGAGGGCTTCTTGGTGGTTGATATGGCTGGGGGGGTGGTGGCTGGGACACTCCTCTGGTTCTGCTCAAAGGGTTTTATTGTACTTGCTATGTTATCTCTATCTTGTTTTTTCTGGAACATAAACTGATTTCCTGGAATGTGGGGGGTATTCATTCCCCAATTAAACGCTTTAAAATATTACAGCAGCTTAATCGGAGACGAGCTTCCTTGGCGTTCCTGCAGGAAACTCGGCTAACCTCTGTGGAACATGCTAAGCTCTGTACATGGTGGGTGGGTGATCATCTGGAGGCTCCGGCTCTGGGGGGGAAGGGAGGTGTTGTGATTCTCTTTCGTAAGGGCCTTTCGCTACAGACTCACAGGGTTCTCAGGGATCCTGGGGGCCGGTATTTGATTGCTTCGGTTACTCTTAACAATAAACCTCTGCTTTTATGTAACCTCTACGCTCCTAATAATCCCTCCGCCAAATTTTTTAGAAAGCTGCGTTCTCTTTTGTTGCAATTTGGTGAGATCCCTTTGTTGATTGGGGGGGATTTTAATGAGGTTCCGGACCCGAGACTGGACCGCTCTTCCTCGGCGGGAAGGGAAGCCCACAAAATTTGTACGGGGGCTCAGCTTTTGGCGTCTTCACTTGATTTGTTGGATGTTTGGCGGGTTTTGCACCCGGTGGAACGGGATTATTCCCACCTTTCTAGGGCCCATGGGTCACTTTCTAGGATCGATCTGGTTCTCTTGTCCAGGGAGTTACTTCCGGTGGTTCAGGATGCAGCGATTGGCCCCATTGAGATATCCGATCACGCGTGGGTGAGTCTGGTCTGGCAATGGGGGCCCTCTAGAGGGGGTGGCGCCCGGTGGGTGTTCCCTTGTCATTTATATCGGAATACTCGATTTCATGATTTTCTGTTGCATAAGTGGGGGGATTTCCAGCATACCAATTTGGAGCATAGAGACGATCCTATCCTGTATTGGGAAGCTGCGAAAGCCGTATTGCGCGGGGAGATCTTGGCGTTTGTGGCCCACGAAACTAAACTGCGGCACCGGGCAGTATTGGCGCTGGAGCGTCGGGTTTTGCTTTTGCGGAGACAGTATGCTGGTGGTGGCTCCTTGGAGCTCCGGACGCAGCTTTTGGAGGCTCAGCAGGATTTGAATGAGCTCTTACATCGGGGAGCGCTGAGATCACGGGATCACTATAAATTCCAACTCTTTCGGTTTGCCAATAAGAGTAGCCGGCTGTTGGCTCGGTTGGCCCGTTCTCATCGGGGGGCGTCCGGTGTGGCGGCGTTGAGAGACTCGGGAGGGGTTCTACACCATAAGCCTGGAGATGTTAGTCGTATTTTACGTGATTTTTTTGCCGCTTTGTATGATTCGCCTGACCCGGACCTCCTTGATGGTAAGGTCTATTTGGATAGTTTGGATTTGCCCCGCCTCTCGACTTTTGACTCTGATATGTTGGACTGTCCTCTTACTGCTGAGGAGGTGGAGAGTGTGATTCATGCGTGCCCGTTGGGCAAGGCGCCGGGGCCCGATGGTTTTCGAGGGGAGTTTTATAAGTTGCTCGCTTCCGAGATTGCCCCGATTTTGTCGGAGATTTTTAATTTGAGCGTTGCTAAAGGTTTTTTGCCTCGTTATTTGAATCTTGCGCAGATTATCGTTCTTCCCAAGCCGGATCGGGATCCGGTTTTGCCGGAATCCTATAGACCCATTTCCTTGCTGAATTTTGAGACGAAATTGATGGCTAAAGTGCTGGCCAATCGTTTGGCCCGGGTGTTGCCTTCGTTGGTGTCTGACCAGCAGGTGGGCTTTGTACGTGCTCGACCGGTGTCTAAAAACATTCGTCGTATTCTGTTGGCTTTGGAGAAGGCTGGTGTGGAGGGCACCCCCGCCCTACTTGTTAGTTTTGATGCTGAAAAGGCCTTTGATCGAGTGGGGTGGGGGTTCCTCTTTGCTGTGCTTCGTGCGTACGGGTTTGGCCCTTTCTTTTTCAATGCTCTCCAAGCGCTATATAGTGATCCAGCGGCACAGATCTCGGTGAACGGGGACCTTTCGGCCTCCTTTCCGATTCGGAGGGGTACCCGCCAGGGCTGCCCTTTATCGCCCTTGCTTTTTGCTCTTTATTTGGATCCGTTGATTCGGGAGCTGCAAGCTAATGTGGACATCTGTGGCCTTCATTTGGGTGCCACTCATTTTAAGGTGGCAGCTTTTGCTGATGATCTTTTGGTTTTTTTGTCTGATCCACACCGCTCCTTGTCTACTCTCTTGGAGAGTGTTCGGGAATTTGGGGACTTTTCTGGGTTTGCATTGAATCTGACTAAATCTGAGGCATTGGCCTCTTCGGCGGGGCTCCGGGCGTCTTGGGGAGGGACTTTTCCTTTGAAATGGGCTGATTCTTCCTTCCGCTATTTGGGAATTCGGCTTTCTATGGATGTGCGGGAACTTTACCGGTTGAACGTTACGCGTCTCTTGTCTTCTATGGGATCGGTTCTGGCTGCTTGGCGGGAGTTGCCGCTCTCCTTGATGGGAAGAGTGCATCTCTTTCGGATGGTGCTCTTTCCTCGATGGTTGTACGTCCTGCAGACGCTTCCCTTGTGTCTTTTGCAGCGGGACATACGGACTTTTTACTCTTTGCTTTCGAGGTTCTGTTGGGGAGGCCGCAAGCCTAAGCTACGGTGGCGCTTTATGGTGGGTTCGTGGGACCGGGGTGGCTTTGGGGTGCCGAATCTTAGGTTGTATAACTGGGCTTGTCTATTGCGGCATATTCGAGATTGGACTTTGGGTACCGCTCTGTATACGGACATCTCCTTCGAGCGCGATTATTTTTATCCTACCCACCTTGTGTCTCTTTTGCACGCACGGTTGGTGGAGGTACCTGCTCCTGGTAGACGTAGTGTCTTGTTTCGCCCCCTTTGGGAGGTGTGGCGGCGGATTCTTCCCATGTGGCATCAGGACTCGCGGGTTAGTGTGTTGTTGCCCCTGGCCGGTAATCTTTCTTTCCCTCCGGGATTCGGGCCTTCAGTTTTCGGAAGATGGCGGGCTAAGGGCTGTGAATATCTCTTTCAGGTTCTGCGGGATGACGGGGAGCTGCAATCCTGCGCAGACTTGCGACAGGGGGGTCTTCCTTCTCAAGGGCTTGATTTCGCGCATTGTCAGCTGCGTCACTATGTGCGCTCGCTTCCTAGAGATTCTCTCTCTTTGTCCTTTGGGCTACGGTTTAGAGCTTTTTTGGAGGGGGGGGAGGATCCGGAGCCTCAGATTTCGGTTTCTTTTTTTCACAGGCGGCTTGTAGCCCTGGAGCCTCCCCATGACTTTTCCTTGGTTTTGGAAGCTTGGCGGAGGGATGTGGGGCGGGAGCTTAAGGCAGATTGGTTGCTCCACGCTATACGCCGGATTCCGGCCCTGGTCTCAAATGCTGAGCTGCGAGAGTGCCATTACAGGACCTTGCTGCGGGCCTATACCTCCCAGAGCCGGGCCTTCTATATGGGCTGTGTGGATACCCAGGTTTGTCTCACCTGTAACACTGAAGTGAACTCTTATTTTCATGGCTTTTGGAGTTGTGAGAGTATACAGGGTTTCTGGGGGGCTCTGGCCTCCTTCCTGCAGGATCTCCTTCAGGTTCCTGTTCCTCTTTCTATTTTCCACATGTTGTTTGCTTACTTCCCTGCATTTTCTGCTTTTTCTTCCGCTGAAAAGTTGTTCTTGAGTAAATGTTATATTTTAGGGAAGAAGTGTATCTTGAACCATTGGCTGGCCGATGTTCCTCCCTCCTTCTGGTATTGGAGGAACAAACTACATGAGCTGATGTGTTGGGAGGCCCGGCTGGCTCGTTCCTCCCGCCGAAAGAGTAGTGACTTTATTCGTACTTGGCTTCCATACTTGGACAGTTTGCCGCCAAGAAGTCGTAGTCGAATTGTAAATGGGTTGCAATTATACTCTGCTCCACCTGTCTGACCTGGGATTCTTTCTGTTGGGGCTGGGGGGTGGCGGGGTTTGGGGGGAAGGGGGGGGGGGTATGGGTTTGAGGGGGGGTGTTTGGGTTTCTTTGTTCCCTGAGAGGACATCAGAGTCCAGTCCTCTTTGGGGGGGAGGTGACCTCCTTTGACTTTTCTTGTAACTGTTACAATCCTTTTCTGTATTCTGTGGTTGTGAGTTGTTATTCTATTTACCAATAAAAAAGAGTTTCATAATAATAATAGTAAATATTGAACTAAGGCCAGTACTGGGCAGATTGCACGGTCTGTGTCTGTATAAGGCTGTTTGGGGGAAGATGGGCTGGGGAGGGCTTCAATGGCTGGGAGGGTGTAGATGGGCTGGAGTAGGTTTTGACGGAGATTTCGGCAGTTGGAACCCAAGCACAGTACCGGGTAGAGTTTTGGATTCTTGCCCAGAAATAGCTAAGAAGAAAAATTTTAAAAATTAAATTGGATCAGGTCGGGCAGACTAGATGGATCATTCGGGTCTTTATCTGCCGTCATCTACTATGTTACTATGTGAGTAAATGCAACATACTTCTGGAGCGAGGAAAGACATTTGAACCTCCTGTTTGGGTTTATTTCTACCAATCACTGAATCTGCTGCAGCATTTACTATATTAGTGTAATTCCCTAAAGGTATTGTACTATATCATTGCAAAATATTGCTTAAGACCAGTTTTTCAGTTGTAACTGATATCTTTGTGTAGCTTTTCTTAGGCCAAAATAAAAATGAGCACAAGCCTGAGAAAATCCATCATGTTCCAGGATCCCTGTGGCTTTTGGGTCTCCGTGCAATGGAAGGGCTTTGTAGATCTGGTCCTTCCACATCAGATGGTGGTTTTAATATACACTTCTCTCTCTGTATTCACGGGGGATGCGGGTGGACCATAGGCGCGAATAACTTTTTAAATGCTATTCGCGGTTTTTAAAAAAAGCCTTCCGTTTTTATTATTGGAACTGCGAATAACTTTTCTACAGCGATTTCTGGGCAGGCATGCTGGGAAGAAGCCTTTCTCTCTATGGATGCTTGGAAGCTGTGTTTTTCTCAGTGCACACTGGGAAGCATGGAAGCAGCGAATTTGTGGGAGAAAGCAGGGTAGCAGCGATTTTCAGAGTGAATGGTAAGCGATACACTTTTTTTATCGGTACTTAATGATGATGTAATTTGGGGAGGGTGGAGTCAGCTTCCGAAAAAGCACAAATAAGCAAATCAGCAGATACGGGAACCACGGATACGGAGGGAGAAGTGTAGACTACAAATTCTGGTACAGAAAGATGAAACCTGGCCACCCACTTAGGTTTTTAAGAATTACAAATTCATCATCTCCCCTGTGGAGACATTTCTCCTTTCATTTCAGTACTATTCATAGCTTCCCACCTTGACCCCCCTGCTCCCCCCACCATCATATATCATATCAGACAGTTTATGATCTATATCATTCTCGATGTTGTACTTCTCCACCCACCCAGAATGGAAACACTATAATTGCAGCTTTGTCGTCCTCTCTTCTCCCACCTCCTCTGAGGCAACTGTAGCTTGTGCATCTGTGCTTATAGAAGGTGGAACATTACTTGTATGTATGACAAGGCATTCCTTGGCAATCATAACTCCTTTCCAAAGCGGTCTCTTTCTTGTGCAGCTCATGGCAGTTTTCCCTTGATTAGTTCACAAACCCTTTTCGAAACACATCAAGAAAGCCAGATGTGTGATGGAAATCAGAAACTCTTAGCAGAAAGCTAAAACTGGGTAATGCTGGGACAGCCTTGTTGGTGATTAGGGCAGATTCTCTTAGCTAAGATCATGGGAGTCTTTGAGCAATGATGGCTCCTTTGGCAGAGCATTTCCTGACTGTTTAAAAGTGATTGGTGGAACTCACTTTGCCCTATTTTTTTTTTTTTTTTTTATCCAGCTGCTCATTAGTGCTTAGATAGAAAATGCATAACTTTTTAAAGGTTGTTATTTGCATGACAAACATTTTACTAGACTGGGGTGGTCTTCATGCTCCTTAGTTAATTCTTTAGCCTTGCAAACAAGAGATTTGGATTCTGTTGGTGCACATGTGGCTGGCACTGCCTGATCCCACTTGTAGCACAGTAGGGCCGATTCAGACAGCCATGCAACTTCTACCATGAGATTAAGAATATCCCATGGTGATGCTGTAATTTGGGGGGGGGGGGGGGTTTCAAGCCAGTCCTCTGGACACATCTAGCCAGCCAGGTTCTCAGGATATCCACAATGAATCTGAATGAGATAGATTTGCATGCGATGGAGGCAATGCATGCAGATTTATCTCATGCATATTCATTGTGGATATCCTGTAAATTGTGGCTAGGTGTGTCCTGAAGAATAGGTTGAGAACCCCTGCTTTGTAAGCTAATGAAATGCAAATTCAACATATGCAGAACTTGCACACGAATCAGGGAGAGCCTGCCTAACATATGTATAGAAAAGTTCTCCGGGAAGGGCACCTTCACTGTGCACATATATGAACAAAAACAAGACTACTAGCATTCATCTTTGCACGAACCCAGAATGTTCTTTTGCACATAAGTATTAACCTTGCAGAAATTTTTGCACATTTATCCCCCCATTCTCCTCCCCCATTTATGAAGCTGTGTTAGGCCATTTCATCGCTGGCTGTGGTGGTCCCTTCCCCCCCCCCCCTTTTATGAAGCTGTGTTAGGGCTTTTTATGGCCAGCCGCGGTGGTATTAGCTCCGACTCATATGAGCAACAGAAATAACAAAGCCTAACACGGCTTTGTAAAAGGAGACCAAAATTTATGTGAGGCTTATATTATGTACAGAGCAACATTCTGGCTCATGTGCAGCTTTTGTTCAGACACATGCTCCTGTTCTGTCTTCCATTGTGTCTCTTAATGTCGGAAGCACTGATCTGTGTACAGAAAACCCCCCCAAAAACCTGAGGCATTTAAATTCTAAAGAATACCTAATGACCTTTAGTTTTTACCATTCGTTTTAAGAAAGTGAATGCCCATGTCTTCCAAACAAGATAACTGTCATAATAAACTCCTTTCTGCATTATGCGGCCAGTAAGTTGTGCAGAGAATGCTCCTTAACCGTGTGCTTCTGCCTTCGGTAGTGTTCTGCATCAATCCCATTTTTAGTTTCCTGTTCAACATTTCCAAGGCCCATGGATGTTGCTAAAGTCTGACTTAATACAGTATATACAGAAGGGCAGAAAAAAGTAGCACAATTCATCCATTCATCCATTGGGAACTATGTAAACACTGCTGTACTAGATAAGCCCTGTGATCACAACCCTGATAGGATTTCAGAGACTGAAGATGTTGTAATAACCTGTGATACGCCCATGCCCATTCCAAACTTGAAGTAAGAGAAATGGGCCTAGTGAAAAACACAAGAGCAGCATTGCTAATCTATTTCAGTTAAGCTTCTTCACTGCACAGCTCTTTGATCATGCTACCCTTTTGCTGAAGTTGGTTTCCGCAAAAATTTCTTATAAACTTCTCCCATTGATTTTCAAAGCATGTTTACCCATAGCTCAGGCAGACCTCAGTAAGCTAATCATTCCATACACACCAATTTGTGCTCTTCGATCAGCAGATCATAACCTATTTTGTGTCCCCTCGCCTTTGAAACGTCATCTCTCATCTTCTCAAATGTCTGATTTTTCGCTATGTAGGTCTTCGCCTCTGGAACGAACTCCCACTCCTAACCAAAAATCAACCAACCCTTTCCAGCTTTAAAATGGCCCTTAAAACCTACTTGTGTACACAATTATTTGGCAAAACAACCACTTAAACATTTTTTTTCCTTTCTCTCTCTCTTTTCCTTTCTTTTATTTTAATTGTAAACTGTTATGAAGCCTTGGGATGGGCCATTTGGTGATCTATCAAATGACAAATAATATTTTTTATTATGGCCATTTATGCCTTACTTAAGGCCCCTTTTATAAAGCTGTGGTAGCAATTCACCGTATGGCAAATGCACCGAATCCCATTCAATTCAATTCGGTGCATTTGCTACAGGAGAATTACTACCGTAACTTTGTGAAAGGAGCCCTTAATTACAAACCAACCCTATTGACGGAGAAGACCGATTGTCTGTCTGTTACCAAGAGATGCAGAAACCAATAAAACATGGCAGAAAAATGCAGGGAAGGAACTTACAAGAGCCCCTTGATATGTTTGTTCACATTGGTACTTCAGGAACTCAAAAAGGAGGTTACCTTTGGCACAATGCAACCATTAAGAAGAACCCCAGCAGTCAATATGAGAGACTGTAATTGTTCTCATGGTACCCTGGCTCAAGAGTGAAGTTCATTCCTGTCATGGTATGCACAAAACAAATCTATTTGGAGATGCTGCCTTATGAGGGCAAACCATTCTGTTCATGCCCAGTTTTTTAACTGGCTGGATTTTTTTTTCAGTATGAACTGGTTTTTGACATTTCCTGTGTTTAATGTTGCTGTATAAAGAAAGCAACTGTCTTCAGTGTCTGTACAGCAGTTGCTTTGTGCAGTGGAACCAAAGGATGGAAGGGGCAGGGTTTTATTTTTATTTGGAGATTTGAAACACTCAGTGTGGAATTCATACATCTCATGGTCTTTTTGCCAAAACTTACACAATGGACTGCTTTATGCAAAATTGTATATAGAGACTGATGATATTGTTGCTATGACAACACTGGCTGACCTGTTAAACAGCAGCTTGGTAAGTTGCATCCTGGGATATCTGCTATAGGAACACCAGTTGGACAGGGTTTGGCCTTTGGATTGGGATGAATGGCTGCATTACTGGTGGACATACAAAGAAGCTGCTGAATGGCTAAGGGATTAGATTGGGGGTGGGGGCTTGTGATAGAAATGAACATCAAAATTAACATTAGCTTGCATTCTGGTTGCATGCTTAATTTTGGCTATGGCATCCCCCTCTGAAAATGAGATTCATGTCCTATCAATACATTTTATGTATCTTACTAGTATTTTAGCCCGTTACGTTAACGGGTGCTAGCTGTCTGTCTTTCTTCCCCCCCCCACTTCTCTGTGCAGCAGCCACAGCAGCATTCCCTCCCCCTCCATGTCCCTGTGCAGCAGCATTTCTCCCCACCCTACTTCCCTGTACAGCAGCATTCCCTCCCCCTCCATGTCCCTGTGCAGCAGCCACAGCAGCAGTATTCCCTCCCCACACACCTCTTCCCTGTGCAGCAGTAGCATTTCCCTTACCCCCCTTCCCTTCCCGCGGTCCCCCTCCCCCCCCACACACAGTAATCTGTGCAATAGCAGCATTTCCCGGCCTTCCCTATGCAGAAGCAGCATTTCCCCACCACACACACACTTCCCTGTGCAGCATCAGCATTTCCCCCCCACACACACTTGCCTGTGAAGCAGCAGTATTTCCAGGCCTTTCCTGTGCAGCATTAGCATTTCCCGGCCTTCCCTGTGCAACATCAGCATTTTCTGCCGCCCCCTTCCCAGCTGCCGCATTGAAATTAATAGAAAAGCGCTGCACCGCGCTACCGCTTGCTTCGGCATCTTCTATTCACTGCGGCCAACCCTAGCGAAAACAGGAAGTAGTCAGAGAGGGCGGGCCACAGTGGACAGAAGACGGTGAGGCCAGCGTTAGTGCGGTGCAGCGCTTTTCTCTTAATTTAAACGTGGGTGAGCTGGCCAGAAGGAGGAGGCTTTGGCGGTGGTGGTTTTGGCGGTGAGTGAGGGCGGGAGGGGGGAGTCGGCGGCTGTGCTATGTTTCTCCGAGTTGCCTGGCCGCCACATCCGCACTCCTGCTTGCCACAGACCTACTGATCACAGATCAGAGATCACGGAAGCACGCAGGTACGTGCGAATGTGCGACTAGGGTTTTATTTTCTAGGATACTCTTGGCAGAATTCTGCATATAATATTTTAAAATTCTGCAATGTTTTCTGAGAAATTCCCATATCATAAGACCTGAAATCCTTGCTTTTTCCTTTCTCGGGCTCCAGCCTCCTCAGTTCCCTCTTTCACTCCAACTGCATTCTGTCTGCTCCTGAAGTCTTCTCCTCATTCTTTCTCCTCACCTCCCCAGCTATCACTATATCTTTCCTCCCCCTCCCCCATGGCAAGCCTTCATCTTGCTGCTCCCACCCTCATGGCTTATTCACCCTTCTACTTTGCCCCCAACTCCCCCCTGCACATGATTCACCCTTTACTCTGTCCCCAATATCTCATGGCACACACACCTTTTTTCTGTCCCCTTCTCATTTTCAGCCACTGCAGTAGCTCTGTTCCTTTCCCCACTGAGCTCCTGCGGCAAGGAGAAAGTGACCCGCTGCATCATAGGTCACTTTCTCCTCCTGTGCCGGCTTAGACCAAACGGTGTGAGGAGGAAGTGACCTGCTTTGCAGTGGTTCACTTCCTTCTCTTGCCGCAAGAACTTAGTGCTAGAGGGGAAGAAAGAGTGAGCAGAGCCGCTGCTGCCTGTGCCATCTGGGCTGAATTCTGCACAGTATGTACAGAATTCTGTGAATCCTGTGGGGGTTCTGCGCAAATTCTGCACATGCAGAATTCTGTCTGGAGTAATCTCAAACAAAATGCTAGTTTAGCTCCTGGTGGCTAGAGTGTGTATATACGGGTGGCACACACATGCATTCATATTGTTCTCATATGTATGCACACATACTGGAGTACGTAGAGGTTCTGCAGGTCAGAATAAGATGGATTGTTAGAGCTGTGTAGGGAGACTTAGTACTAAAATAAGAGTTCAGCAAGTAAGTGATGGAGGTGCATTGGCAGAGCTCTGAAGTAGCGGGGAATGCTGAATTAAGAAAAAGGATATCTGTGAGAATTTCTGAGGTAATGGGAATATCCCTATCTAAAAATGCTTGTTTAATGTAATCATTTGATTTGTAATTAGATGATCTATTAATGTAAAGGTTTATACAAATTTGTGGTTTACAACTTGTATGCCAGGAGTGAGTTGCTGTCTGAGCCAGGTTTGTTTGATTTTTGGGGGTGTTTTTGGTTTTTAAAGGAGGTTTAATCTTCCTTTGGTATTAGTTACTATATGTCATACTCACCTACAGAGTGGGTTCTCATTCTCTGTCAATATGTCATGAAGGAACTGTTCTGAGCTCAGGATAGACCCCCCCCCCATGCTTGGATCATAGCCAAAAAAAAAAAAAAAAGCCAAGAAGCAGATCTGTCTGTCAGACACAGCAGAGTAGGTTGGCCCTGGCCCACCAGCAGTTCAGTTAACTTCCTTCCCTAGGGGAGTTCCTCTAGACTGAATAAAGTGCTTTTTGTTGCTGAATGCAGTAGGTTTGGTACCTTGTGACAGGACCTAAAACTAATCAGTCATTGAGACAGTGAAGGGGTTTTTAGTTACTATGTCCAGTACTGTGTCACCCACAAATATAGTTGTTTGTATATAATATTTCATGAAATGGTATGTATACAAGCCATGGCATTAATTTTGCTACCTCTTCCCTTCATGCCTTTGGGCCTGTAGCTTCTACAATCTGCACAATGGGAAGAAGACGCATGTGGTGGATTGAGTTGAGCCACAGCCTTTGTATGGCACACATAAAAGCACTACCTCTGTATAATGCACTTTTTTTTCCTCTTCATTGATTTTCAAACTTTGACAGTGCAATACAATTAATTGAACATAAAACACTGCATAAAACGCACTATTAATTAAACAAGTAACACATAAAACAATTATTTTCTCCCACCCTCCTAACAATTATTAATACAATAAGACATATTATGTGATTACAATATTATAATTAAGTAATTTTAATCCTCAAAATACATTTCCCTACCCCCCCTTTCTTGGTGAGGAGAACTACTTTGCTACTTGCGATGGTAGATTGTAAGCTCTTCTGAGCAGGGACCGTCTGCTGAATATTATATGTACAGTGCTGTGTATGCCTTTCAGCACTATAGAAATGATAAATAGTAGTAGTTGTAGTAAGGGTCAGGAAAAAATGCACTTGTATAATGGGTGGTGGCATCAAGCCCCCCCCCTTGCTCTGCTTGATACACAGTTTGTTCTCTATTTTCTGTTCATCTGTTCTAGGAAGCTGGCATCTCTCTTGTAGTTGTCTGTCATGAGTCTCGATGAACAGAGCCTCCGTGGGTTACAGCAAAAGAGAAATGTTAGCCTTCACTGGCCTTGCAGCAAAGGGTAACAGTGAGACAGAGCAATTTCAGAGGAGAGTCTGTCAGGAGGGTGAGGGACAGCTGAGTTTTACACAGATTTCTGGCCCTTGGCTCTATCCACTAAATCCACACTGCCCTCTGGTGTGAGACAGTTCAAGCTGAATATGTGCAGGGCAGTATTCGGTGTCACTTTGGGAGAATCAGGAACGATTGAGCCTGTTTCTGGAACACAAGCTCTTCATCCGTGACTTGGAAGATACTGGACTATGGCCTGGATTCACTAACCTGCCCGATCCGGGCAGGTCCGATGAATTCAGGAACGAAAAATATGCAGATGGGGGCGTTCCTCCAATCGCCTCCATCTGCCTACACAGATCTCTCTAGCAATCCCCGCACATGCCCAGACCATCTGTAGATGGTCTGCTCATGCCCGTCTGAGACGCGACTTATTATTATTTTTTTTTAACTTAAAGCTTTTCTTAACTTAAAACTTTAGTTCTGCTCTGCGAGCCCATGGTTTTAACTCGCTTTAAACCCACGGGCTCACTGGGCGGGAAAGGGCAGGAGAACGGCAATGTGGCAGGAGAGATTCGGGGAAGATCGAGGCAGAGTAGGGCGGCATGAGGGCAAGCAGGTAGGAGAGATTGCAGAGCTTCCAGTCAGAAAGATATTTTCGACTGGTCCCCAGCAGTCTCTTCTTCAGGTGATCGGCCAGCCCATTCGGATCGGAAATTTGGTGTAGTGAATCGGGTCGCTGTGCAATTTGCATGTGTTTCACCTCATTTGCATGCATAGATTCGAAGCGGATCGCAGGAGAGGTAAGTGAATCAGGCCGGATGGAAATTTGATAGTAAAAGGGTTGCAAACCGATTGGTACACGATCAGTTTGCTTTGTGAATCTAGCCCCACTTCAGGCCTGCAGAAGTTTCTTCCCCATAGGACTGGTGGAGTCCCAGGCTACTTCTGTGGATTGCATCAGATAGAAATCAGAATCTGCAGTCTTAGGAATATCCTGTTTACTTTGGCCAGCAGTAGGGGCTACTCACACTTATCTGAGGAACCAGAAAGGACAGTGTGTGCTTATAGCCTTTCTCCTTTAACCTCTTGCATACCAGACCTCTTGATGATTACTCCTTGTCCCTTGAGGTAGACAGTCTTTGTTAGGGACATTAATATAGCCCATGGCAAAGCATGATAACTGTAGCGGTAGGAATGGGGTGACTCCAGTGTTAATTTTGGTGTCTACCTAAAATGTGAAAATCTCTTCCATAATTGCCAAGCACACAGAAGGATAAAGAGTCTCTGGGGTGCCCAGCTGAATATTCAATTCTCTGGACAAGCACATACAACGTACAACCCACTCTGATAAAAGCGCTAGGGTAGGTTGGAAGGGATTTGTATTTTAAAAAAAACAACACAAAAAACCTCCAATTTATTGGACCCTCTGCAATAATATAAAATATACAAAAGCAGAACAATTAAAATGTTGACAATTAATGCATAAAAGTAATGTAAGGTGATGTCATATTACATCTCCTACCTTCTTATACAAAAGTTTGTAAAAAGTTTACCAGTAAGGAATTATACAGGTAATCTAATGCACACAACTAAAAATTCATGGCATTATAAGAAAAGTAGACATATCCATGCACCTCTTCTCACCCCTTTATTTAGTGTACTCTATCTAGTGAGAATGTTGTGGATGAAGAGGTGCAACTAACCTCTGGGTATTATTCATAATATATTAAAAATCTGATTACATGTTCTATGAGGAAGGGATTGTAGACTTAGCGCCTCAGGGTTCCCAGCTCAATAATCCATAAATACTCACTCTCCATTTCCAACAGGAAGGGGGTTGTAGTGTTGTCCATACTTGTAGTATAGCCTTTAGTCCCAGCAAGCCCAACTTCCAGACCCAAAGTTTTAGCCCCTTTCCATGAATCCCAGAGAATCTCTGTAGGCCCAACACTAACAAAAAAAATTTGGGAGTTGGTGATATTTGTTTCAGAACCCGTCTCGTATAAACACAGGCCCGCTTCCAAAATAAGTAATCAGGCAAGACCAAAATGCGTGAAAGAAATTGGCACTCTCCACATTACATTTTAAGTGGAGATGTGTCTGTAGGTATCCTATTTGGGGTAGCTGTGAAGAGGTCATATATGCCCTATGGAAAAAAAAACCTAAATCTAAAACTACATTCTCATAACAAAGTACTGTGGTATCTTGTGGGAATGCTTAAGGTGACCATACGTCCCGTTTTGAATAGGACAGTCCCGTTTTCGGATCCCCTGTCCCGTTGTCCCCACACACAGCTTCGGGACACCCAAAATGTCCCGTTTTCAGAGACAGCATCCGGAAGCTGTGCGCGGGGACAACGGGACAGGTGATAACTTCCTGTCCATCCCCTGCCGCACCAAAAAAAAAGCCTCCCTCCAGGCCCGATTTAGGTCCCAGAAGCCTTCTTTCCGACGTCAATTCTGACGTCGGAGAGGACGTTTCGGGCCTACCAGGCAGCGATTGGCTGGCCCGGAACGTCCTCTCCGATGTCAGAATTGAAATCGGGAAGAAGGCTTCCGGGTTCGAGTAGTTTGCAACAGAGGAGTAGCAGCGGTGGACCTAAATCGGGCCTGGAGGGAGGCTTTTGTTTTCTGCGGTAGGAGGAGGTAGGCAGGCAGGCTGGCTGGCTCTGGGGGAGGGAGGTAGGTAGGCAGGTTTTGGGGGAGGCAGGCAGGCTGGCTCTGGGGGAGGGAGGGAGGTAGGCAGGCTTTGGGGGAGGTAGGCAGGCAGGCTGGCTGGCTGGCTCTGGGGGAGGGAGGGAGGTAGGCAGGCAGGCTGGCTCTGGGGGAGGCAGGTAGGCTGGCTGGCTCTGGGGGAGGTAGGCAGGCAGACTGGCTGACTTTGGGGGAGACAGGCAGGCTGGCTCTGGGGGAGGTAGGCAGGCAGGCTGGCTCTGGGGAGGTAGGCCGGTAGGCTTTTTGGGAGGGGTGGAACAAAGGCTGGAAGGAGGGAGGAGGAGGGATGAAGGAAGGAGAGAAAACGGCAGAGAAGGGGGGTGGTAAGTAGAAGAAAGACTAGAGAGATAAAGGCTTAGACTAAAGGGGAAAGACAGGAGGCAGAAGCAGGACTTTGGGAGGTGCAGACAGAGGGGGAGAGCCTCTGAGGAAGAGCAGAGAGAGGCAAGATCATAACAGAGGAGGGAGAGAGATTAAGGGAGACCTGGAACAAAGGTACAAAGGAGAACTGACACTGGATCTGGGGGCACTAAGGACATAGGAAGGAGGCACTGGAGGCACTAAGGACATAGGAAGGAGGCACTGGGGGCACTAAGGACATAGGAAAGAGGCGCTGGGGACACTAAGGACATAGGAAGGTACTGGGGGCACTAAGGACATGGGAAGGAAGGAGGGAGGGCATAGAAAGGGACAATTGTTGGGCCTGAGTGCAGAAAGAAATGAAAGATAGGATGCACAGTCAGAGGGAAACGCAACCAGACTCGTGAAATCACCAAACAGCAAAGGTAGGAAAAATGATTTTATTTTCAATTTAGTGATAAAAATGTGTCAGTTTTGCGAATTTATATCTGCTGTCTATATTTTGCACTATATTTGTCTATTTTTCTATAGTTACTGAGGTGACATCGTTGAAAACCCCCCAAATATAAATAATTAACATTTTCTCTGCGTATAGGGTGCTTTGTGGTTTTTAAAAAAATTTTATGGTTACTATTATGAAATAATAAGATATTGTGTGTACATGAAAAATGAATGGAAGAAATTGGGGGCGGGGCTAGGGCGGGATTGGGGTGGGGCTAGGGCATGATTGGGGGCGGGACTGAATATTAATAGATGTCCCGTTTTGATGAAAAAAAATAAATGGTCACGTTAGGAATGCTCCAAATACTTGCTCCCTATATCCCAATGTAATACTGATAGTCCGAAATCCTGCTCCCATCTCTGTTGCAAGTTATGAAAAAAATAAGGGGACTAATTTAAAGAAGTTGCACATGAGGTCAGAATGATGTTTGGGAATTCTCAGCTAGGATAGGAGTGGATAAACATGCCTTGCTATAGAATGTGCAGCCAGTGTCACTCTTCTGTGTGTGTGTGTGTAAGTGCTTGTGCACAGTTTGTTTCTGTGCAAAATTCCCTTTAGTGTTGGCAGCCATGGTAGTGCAGAGCCTCCTGTCTGCCAGTGCTCATTAAAGCCTTCTCACCTGTTCTACACCTGAGAGCAGCATTCCGGGCACTTTTCCTGGGTTACTGATCAACTGGGAATGAGGCATGGGGAGGATGAGTAGAAATGTGGGCTAGGCAACAGTTGGGTTTTACTTTTAACTGTTGGGAGTTGCTTCATATAGATTTCCTTTGAAATCAAAACGATAAGGGATTTTGACACTTACCAGACAGGACTTAACAGAGATCTGGGCTTTCCCACTACAAAGACATTTAAAACTGCTCTGCCACCTTTCTGTCTCCTGCCCATCCACCCACCCCTCCCTCTTCCTATCCCTAAAATGCTTTCATGTTTTCCTCATATATTCTGATATTTGTCTACATTGCTTTTTTCTGAAGAAGGGTTACTTTAGAAAGCTCATATCACCTTATTTCCTTTGTTTTCTGTTTTGTTTCTTTATATTACCTTGGAAAGTGGACTAACAGGGCCACCACACCATTTCATATATAGATTTCAGAATGGGAGAGCTTAAAACACTTGATAGCCCTGGTGAGACAGTGAAGAGCCAGAAGAAAATAAAACTGACTTGGCAATTGGTACTTAAGATGAATTTCCATTCAGTTCAAGCCCTTTAATGTATGGGGTTATTTGCAGGGGGCGGGAATTGTATTGTGATGTGTGTGCTTGGGGGGGAGGCAATAGTGCTGACATTTGTGTCCCATAAGGGGGTAGGGGGTGCTGGGTGGTACTGGCACACATGTCCAAAGCCCTACAGTTACACACAGAAGATTTCTTCATAAAAATGTCTAGTGCTCGGAGGCTTCCTACGCCTCTGATCTTTTCCCTCCTAGGTGTGGTTAAAGTAACTGGGAAAGGCTCTGGGCTCAGAGCTGCACATCTGGTAGTGATTAGGGACAAACTGCTGGAATGATGGGGGTGGGTTCAGCACATGCACTCTGAGCACAGTATACACAAACCTCCACAGCCCTGTAATGAGCCATAGTGAATGGGGAATTTTCCCAGTGCAAAGGAATGTGTGTGTGAGTCTGGACGTCAGAGCTCTACTACTGATCCTGCCTTGTGCTTTTATCATTTTCCTTCTCATGTTGCTTTCTTCTTTTACTGTGTACTGTCCCATTTGTCTGACATGATGTTCCCTTATCTTGACCTGTGCTTTGTTGTCTTTCTCTGTAACTGTACGATTGTTTCGCATCTTTTCTATTCTCCTGCGAGAGAGAATTGGTTAGAACACTTCACAATATGCCTGTTGGTTACATCCATCTGAATACTGCTGCCACAGCCTTTAAATGGATGTTGTAACCTCAGCTTTGAGTGTACTTGCTAGTATCCAAGAACACAGGGCATTAGCTCCCAGGGTCCACTTCTTGACTTTATACTGTATTATGTATTATAGGGAAAATGCTCGAGTACCTGATTGTAAAAAAACGCTTAGATAACCTTGATAGGCGGTATATAAAATCCTAATAAACTTGAAACTTGAAACATGTATCCAACTGTATAGTCCTCCATCCTTGAGGATCTGCAGACCCGCAATGAATATTTATCAAATATATTTAATATATTTACATGTGTTAGATCTGTTTACTGTGGCATAGACGAGGTGTTATGTACGTGTTATACATAAATCTGAAAACTAGAATACTTTACATATACTAGATTATCCTGAAAGCCAGCTCTCTTGACCTTAAAAAACAAAACAAAACCCAAAACTTGAGTTGCCTGTCTTGGGAGTTGAAATACAACCATATTGTAATCATAGCAATGGATTTGAAAGCTGCTGTTGCATACTTTGAATTCATGAGGGCCTTTTCTAAATTTTTTTTAAAATTTAATTTAAAGCATGTTTTGCAAAGTAGTAGATAAGAGTCTTGGCAAAGTGTTCTTGGCGTGTTTAAAATGGATATTTCTTGGGCTGCATCGTGTCTGTGGTGAACCCCTCTTGGCTTATCGGTTTACATTAGGCTAGGAAACTGGAAAGTAATCTGACAGGAAAGAATGCTGGGTTATAAAAGGGAGTAGCTACAAGAAACACTTGTCCAGCTCTGAGCCCAGGGAGATCATGACTGGTTAAAGGTCACATCAGTAGTACTGGAGCTCAGGCTGGACCCCAGGGTCAAAGTTTTGTGCTCCCTAGCACATACCCCACTTTGTTTCTTTCTTGGAAATCTTCAAAAGGCAGTTTTAAAACATTTTGATGTCGCCACACTTTCTTCAAAAACAATTGCATGCTAACAAAGTTCAAGCTACAGATGGATTTGTAAGAGGAATGCACCATTCTGGTCAAGCGACATCCGTGGGAATCCAGTGTTGGAGGGAGAGGAAGCAGGGCTGGTTCTTCCATTGGGCTGCACGGACAATTGTGTAGAGCAGTAGTCTTAACTAATGTTTTAAACGGAGTCCGCTGTGCATCCAAAGGGGCTAGAGGACAGCTGACAAAAACCTTCCCCCCCCATGGCTGTGTACTAACACACACTAATAATTGGCATATCCCAGTGAGATCACACTCCCGAAAGGCTGTCTTGTTTTCATTTCCCTCATCCACAGGCTGATTTTCAGAACCCTAAGGCTGGTACTAGAGCCAATTAGCGCCGGACTAGCGCCGGTGTTAGGCTGCGCCACAAGTTCAGAGGGCATGAGTACAGGGAACAGCGTGGGCACTGAAGATCAGTGTAGACAGCAAGTAAATGTAGGCAAATGAGCTAATTAGACATTCCCTCCCAGTGCTCATAAACAGCGCCCTAGAAGAAACTCTGCCCTACCGCAGGAAACCTAAGCGTTAGAAGAGTTTCTTCTAGGATTTTGGCAGGCTTTAATTCGAAGGAAGCTCATGATTTATCAGGCAGAGTAGAACCCTGAACTGTAAGAAAGAAGGAGCCCTTGCCGCCCTAATCAAAATCACATGCGTGGGGTCCTGCCCAGCACAGAGAGGAGCGTGCGGGATACGTGCGAGACCAGTAGGTGGTGCGGCCCTGCAGAGCTCATCCTACAACTCAGCATGTTGTGGGCTGGTCTCTTCCTCCTCCGATGAGCGGTCAGAGGGGAGGAAGGTGGCAGGTCAAGCACAAGCTACCTCCTCCCTGCAGCTGCAGGTTGTGTGGCTCCTCCTCGCTGTCCCCTAAGTCCCGCACTCTGCCGCCCCAGGGAGCAGCTGGCTCTGCCTTCTCATACTTGTCCTTGCCCCGACCACCCTTGTGTTTCGCGGCTTCCTGCTCTTTGGCCTTTTTGCTCCTTTTATTTATTTATTTAATTTTGTTTTCTATCCCGTTGTCCCCAGAGAGCTCAGAAACACAGTTTCTGTACAAGTTTACGATACACGTTTTCATCCTAACTTGATACATACTAGGGTCTAATATTAATATGCATAACATACAGTTTACTGGTTACCATTTGCTACAGTTGTCCTTAATGATGTAAGGTTTTCAGTACAAGTTGTATCCTAATTTGACACGGAGAAAGTTAGTGTATGATACAAGTTATCCTTATGCGACACGTACTGGTTCTGGTCTGTTTCCATCCTGGTGGGGAGAAAAGTTGAGATAATTGCAGGCAGCCCGCTCTCTGCAGTTCGGAGCCCATGGCACTGCCTGAGCCATGCGCATAAGAGCCTTGCTTACCACGCAGCTCTTGTGCGCATGAGCCCAGGAAGTTCCAAAACAAAAAAAAACAAAAAACCTAACTTCCCTATGCTCAGCACTAATAGCATGCCTATGATTTGCATGCTATATTAGTGCTGAACATTAGGACGTTATTTTTCAGCATTGTTCCTGCTGTACAGAACAGCAGGAGTTCTGAGCATCAGTCTACCGGTCTCCAGCCATCTCTCTCTCTCTGTCTCTGTCTAGCCCTTTCCCACTTCAACCTGTTACTCTGAGCTGGCTTCCAGCAAGGCAGCAGCTCTCTAATTCTCATCCAGCAATTTAAGGGTATCTTTTCAGCATCACTGAATACCCTCATCAGCATTGCAAGATTGCTTCTATCCTCTCTCCACCCTTCCTTCTGGTATGCTTCTCCTCGTCCTCTTTAGCCTGCTAACCCTGCCTGTTTCCTGCCCCTTCCATGTCATTAGCTGTGCAGGCCAATGACAGTTCTGTAAGGCGTGCAGTGCATCAAGCTTTCCCAAATTCCTGAAAGGCAGCAAGGGCCACACTAGAGGTAAGTGTGTGTGGTGGGGGTGGCAGCAGCACTAGAATGAACCAGATACCTCTTTGGCAAAAGTGCACAGAGCTCTGTCGCAATGAATCTATTGGCCAATGTCCTAAATCCCAGGCAACAGAGAACAGCCTCTGTCTTCTGTTCCATATTGGTTCTTCTCAGGCAGTATGCAGGATCTTTAAGGGGGTGAGGTGTTCCTCTCCCTTTCTGCAGGGAACAGAAGAGAGGGAGTGAGGCTGAAGTGTTTAGCAAAGCAAAGAATAATTTAGGTTTTGTCTTCATGTTTCTCTTTGTAATTTGTAGTTACTTCATGACTGTTGGTATTGTGACTGTGTGGTGTAATTTCTGTGTAGTGGTCTGTAGCATTCCAGTTTGTTCTATTTTCCCACTGTAGTATTTGTTCTGCTGCCTTTTCATAAATAGAGTTGTTGCTTTTGTTCTGAGTTAGTGGTTGTTTGCTAAAGCAGGTTTGCTAAACAGCAATGGCATAGCCAAACGGCCAATTGTGGGCAAAACTGAACCCTCGCCCCCCCCCCCCCCCATGCAGCCTCTCTTTTCCTCCATTCCCACCCCGTGCAGCATTTCTGTTTTTCTTCAGGTCACCAGCAGTGGTTCTTACACGCTGCTGGTGGCTGACCTGGAAACCTTCCCTTTGATGCAAAATGCAAATGCATCAGAGGGGAGGCTTCCGGATTAGCCTCCGACAGTGTGTAGGAATCACTGCTGATGGCCTGTGGTTGCTAGGTAGGTGGACCTAAGCCCAAACTGGGCAAGCCAGGCCCCTGCTATATAGGCTCTGAATGATTTTCTTTCTTTTAGTATCAAAGCCTCTGCTTGATCTTAAGAACATGAGAATTGCCGCTGCTGGGTCAGACCAGTGGTCCATCGTGTCCACGTGGCAGCCCTTAGGTCAAAGACCAGTGCCCTAACTGAGACTAGCCTTACCTGCGTACGTTCTGGTTCAGCAGGAACTTGTCTAACTTTGTCTTGAATCCCTGGAGGGTGTTTTCCCCTATAACAGTTTTTACCACTCTCTGGGTGAAGAAGAACTTCCTTGCGTTTGTACGGAATCTATCCCCTTTTAACTTTAGAGAGTGCCCTCTTGTTCTCTCTACCTTGGAGAGGGTGAACAACCTGTCTTTATCTACTAAGTCTATTCCCTTCATTATCTTGAATGTTTCGATCATGTCCCTCCTCAATCTCCTCTTTTCAAGGGAGAAGAGGCCCATTTTCTCTAATCTCTCACTGTATGGCAACTCCTCTAGCCCCTTAACCATTTTAGTCGCTCTTCTCTGGACCCTTTTGAGTAGTACTGTATCCTTCTTCATGTACGGCGACCAGTACTGGACACAGTATTCCAGGTGAGGGCGTACCATGGCCTGGTACAGCGGCATGATAACCTTCGCCGATCTATTCATGATCCCCTTCTTAATCATTCCCAGCATTCTGTTCGCCCTTTACTCCACCGCCGCGCATTACGCAGATGCCTTCTTTGACTTTGTACTCCCAAGTCTCTTTCCTGGGGGGGAGGGGTCTCTCCAAGTACTGCACTGGACATCCTGTATTCGTGTATAAGATTTTTGTTACCGACATGCATCACCTTACACTTATCCACATTAAATCTCATTTGCCATGTCGCGGCCCATTTCTCGAGTATGTTTATGCCACGTTGCAGGTCTTTGCAATCCTCCTGCATCTTCACTACTCTGAATAACTTCGTATCATCAGCAAATTTAATCACCTCAGTCGTCATACCAATTTCCAGGTCGTTTATAAATATGTTGAAGAGCACGGTCCAAGCACCGAACCTTGTGGCACTCCAATCGTGACGCTTTTCCAGTCTGAGTATTGTCCATTTACCCCCACTCTCTGTTTCCTATCTGCCAGCCAATGTTTAATCCACGTGAGTATTTCACCCTCATTTCCATGGCTCACAATTTTTCGAAGTAGTCGTTCATGCGGAACCTTGTCAAACACCTTCTGAAAATCCAGATATACAATGTCGACTGGGTCACCCTTGTCTATCTGCCTGTTTACTCCCTCAAAGTACAGCAAGCTGAAGCCATGCTGGCTGGTCCTCATCAGATCGTGTCCGTCAAGGTGATCAATGATGTGGGTCCTTTATCAGCACCTCTGCCATCTTTCCCGGTACCGAGGTCAGACTCACCAGTCTGTAGTTTCCCGGATCTCCCCTTGAACCTTTCTTGAAGATTGTCGTAACATTTGCCACTTTCCAGTCTTCTGGAATCCTTGCTGATTTGATTGACAGTTTGGCTATTAGTTGAAGCAATTCAGCTATATAACCCCTTTCAGTTCCTTGATTACCCTTGGATGGATGCCATCCGGTCCTGGGGATTTATCGTTTTTAGGCCTATCAATCTGCCTGCATACCTCTTCTAGACTGACCGTCAATCCTGTCAGTTTCCCGTCTTCATTTCCTGCATATAGCCTGTCGGCTTCCAGTATGTTGTGTATGTCCTCTTCGGTAAATACAGATGCAAAAAATGTGTTCAGTTTGTCAGCGATGGCTTTAGCACTCCCTTTATTCCAAGGTCATCCAGTGGCTCCATTGCTTCCTTCGCGGGTCGTTTCCCCTTAATATATCGAAAGGACGGCTTGAAGTTTTTTGCCTCCTTGGATATTTTTTCCTCGTAGTCTCTTTTGGCCCCTCTTACTCCTTATGGCACCTGCTTTGATGTTGTTTGTGCTTTTTCCAGTTTTCGTCCATTTTTGACCTTTTCCATTCCATGTTTTTGTAGTTTAAACCTATGGTTGAACTGTTAACGAGAGACTCCAGTTCCTTAATCCAAAATTCAAGTTTTGATGACAAATTAAATAAACAGGTCACTTGTAATAATGAATCTTGATCAGGATTTTGTCCATGCAGAATAAGATTGCTTGTGTAACATAATTCTGTCCCAGAGAGAGTTGTCAGTGGCTAATAAAAGATGTACTCGCACACCAGTTCCAAAGACAGAAGTTGCATCAATGGACATAATAGATCTCACAGTCCCGGATTTCAGTCACCAACATACAGGTATAAATACTATGGCCTTCTATGTTTAACAGGAAAATAAAGCAGCTTGGGTAGCTTCATCAATGTAGAGGGTTTTTTTTGGGAAATCAAGAGACATTGGAAGCTAAGGGTCTGCCCTGTCAGTTGCTGTCTGTCTCTTTCTACTCAGATTAGGTGGAGGGAGGGGGGAATTCTTCCCCTCCCAGCATGCCTAGAGGCAGGCATCACAACAAGCATCAGGCACTGAAAACAGCACAGATGCCTATACAAGCTAATCACTGAGGAGCACAAAAATACAGGGTCTCAGTTCATTCCACATAACTCAAATATCCAAACATAAAACAACATTAAACATATATGCAGCAAAAGCTTTCCCCATGTAATGGGGCCAGCACATTCAGGTTTTTGTGTTACTTCACAATGTGTCTGGTCATGGAGGGAGTTTTGTCTCACTATTAATGGGGTGATAGCAATTAAAATTTTTCTAGCAATTAAAATTTTTCTTTAATGATGAGTAATAAAGGGAACTATCCTAACCCAGCCGAGCCAGCAGTTTCACATATTTATAGCCAATCCAGTAAGGATTCATTTTAACTTTTTAAAATAAATGTGTGTGGGAGGGGTTGGTTTCACTTGGGGGATGATACATATTCATCAGATATGATATCTGAAACACTTTTGTATTCTGCATATGTAGACAAAGCAAAATTTAATATTTAGAAGTTTGGTGATTAGTGATGTGTTTATACAGAATTTTTGTGGTAGGATATTTGTGACTGCTTCTTGGAGCAACTGGTCCAGGAACTGACAAGAGGGTGAGCTATTTTAGATTTGGTCCTTAGTGGAATGCAAGGCATAGTACAGGAGTTAACTGTGTTGGGTCCACTTGGAAACAGTGATCATAACATGATCAAATTTGAGCTGATACCTGGAGTACGTTAGATAGATTGTGAGCCCACCGGGACAGATAGGGAAAATGCTTGAGTACCTGATTGTAAAAAACCACTTAGATAACCTTGATAAGTGGTATATCAAATCCTAATAAACTTGAAACTTGAAACTTGAGTAACATCGCAAAAGAAATCTGCTGTAGAGGCATTTTAATTTTCAAAAGGGAGACTGTGATAAAATGAGGAAATTGGTTAAAAAGAAGCTAAAAGGATCAATTGCAAAGGTTAGGACTGTAAATCAGGCAAGGATGTTATTTAAAAATACCATCATGGAAGCCCAGACCAGATTTATCACACTTATTAGCAAAGGTGGAAAGAAGAGGAAACGAGATCCAACATGATTAAAAAGTGAAGTAAAAGAGGTTATTAGAGTCAAGAAAACATCCTTTAAAGAATGGAAAAAAGATCTAAATGAAGAAAATAAGAGACACAAGCACTGGCAAGTTAGATGCAAAGCATTGATAAAGAAAGCTAAGAAAGAATGTGAAGAGAAACTTGCCAAAGAGGCAAAAACTCATAACAATTTCTTTAGGTACATCAGCAGCAAAAAACCAGTGAGGGAATCTGTGAGACCATTGGATGATCAAGGAGCAAAAGGGGCACTCGGGGAGGATAAGGCCATAGTGGAGAGACTGAATGAATTCTTTAATTCGGTCTTTACGGAAGAAGATGTAAGAGATCTACCAAAACTAGAAATGGTATTCAAGGGTGATAATGCGGAGGAACTGAAAGAAATCTATGTGAATCTGGAAGATGTACTAAGCCAAATCAAAAGTTAAAAAAGTAATAAATCACTTAGACTGGATGGTATACATCCCAGGGTGCTAAAGGAACTCAAACATGAAATTGCCGACCTATTTGCTGTTAGTAATCTGTACCTGTTGCTAAAATCATCTGTAGTACCTGAAGATTGGAGGGTGCCCAATATTACACCGATTTTAAAAAGGGTTCCAGGGGAGATCCGGGAAATTACAGACTGGTAAGCCTGACTTCAGAACCGGGCAAAATGGTGGAAATAATTCTAAAAAATAAAATTGTGGAACATGTAGACAAACGATTTAATGAGACAGAGTCAGCATAAGAACATAAGAAGCGCCATCTCCGGATCAGACCTTCGGTCCATCAAGTCCGGCGATCCGCACACGCGGAGGCCCTGCCAGGTATACACCTGGTTTATTTTATAGCCAACCATACTTTATATGCCTCTCTCAAGGAGATATGCATCTAGTTTGCTTTTGAAGCCTAGGACTGTCGATTCTGCAATAATCTCCCCTGGGAGAGTATTCCAGATGCAAACCACTCTCTGTGTGAAGCAGAACTTTCTGACATTAGTCCTGAACTTGTCCCCCCTTAGCTTCATTTCATGTCCTCTTGTCCGTGTCAAATTGGACAATGTAAATAATCTTCTCTGCTCTATTTTGTCGATTCCTTTCAGTATTTTGAAGGTCTCGATCATATCCCCACGCAGTCTCCTTTTCTCAAGGGAGAACAATCCCAGTGTTTTAAGTCGATCCTCATATACCAGTTTCTCCATACCCTTCACTAGTTTGGTTGCTCGTCTCTGCACCCTCTCCAGCAGTTTTATATCCTTCTTTAGGTAGGGAGACCAATGTTGGACGCAGTATTCCAAGTGGGGTCTGACCATTGCCCTATAAAGCGGCATTATAACTTTCTCCGATCTACTCGAGATTCCTTTCTTTATCATGCCCAACATTCTATTTGCCTTCTTTGCCGCTGCCGCGCATTGTGCTGACGGCTTCAGGGTCCTATCTATCAGTACACCCAGATCCCTTTCTTGTACACTTTTTCCCAGACTTGCACCTGACATTCTGTACTCATATTCCTTATTCTTACTGCCTAAATGCATTACCTTGCATTTCTCCACGTTGAACTTCATCTGCCATTTCTCCGCCCATTTTTCTAACCGACACAAATCGCTCTGGAGTTCCTCACTATCCTCCTGCGATCTGATTGCCCGGCAGAGTTTTGTGTCATCTGCAAACTTGATGATCTCACTGGATGTTCCGTTTTCCAAGTCATTGATATAAATATTAAAAAGGATCGGTCCAAGTACTGAGCCCTGGGGTACACCACTAGTCACTATCTCCCAGTCGGAGAACTTCCCATTAATGCCCACTCTCTGCTTCCTGTTATCCAGCCATTTGCCTATCCATCTTTGTATATCTCCCTCTATGCCATGGCTTTGTAGTTTCCTGAGAAGTCTTTCGTGTGGAACTTTGTCGAACGCTTTCTGGAAGTCCAAGTATATTATGTCCACCGGCTTTCCACTATCAATTTGCTCGTTCACGGTCTCAAAGAATTGGAGTAAATTCGTCAAACACGATTTCCCTTTCCTGAATCCATGTTGACTGGGTTTCATCAAGTCGTGTGTGTCCAAGTGCTGAACTATGCTATCCTTGATCAGTGATTCAATCATCTTGCCTGGGACAGACGTAAGACTCACAGGTCTATAATTGCCCGGTTCTCCTCTCGATCCTTTTTTGAAAATTGGCGTGACGTTCGCTTTCTTCCAGTCGTCTGGTATCTGACCAGTTCTGATTGACAGGTTTGCAAGTTTTTGCAATAACTCTCCGATTTCAACCTTCAATTCCTTCAAGACTCTTGGGTGAATTTCATCCGGTCCAGGGGATTTGTCACTTTTAAGTTTGTCGATCTGGTAGTATATCTGATCTAAGTTCACTTCAACTGTGGTGAGGCTGTCCTCTATTTCTCCTGTAAACAGTTTCTCCGCTTCAGGTATTGTTGAGGTGTCCTCCTTCGTAAAGACGGACGCAAAGAAGGAATTTAGTTTGTCTGCGATCTGTTTATCTTCCTTGATGTACCCTTTTCTTCCCTTGTCGTCCAGGGGTCCCACTGCCTCTTTTGCAGGTTTTTTCCCCTTCACGTATCTAAAGAAGGGCTTGAAGTTTTTGGCCTCCCGGGCTATTTTTTCCTCATAGTCCTGTTTTGCATCCCTCACCGCCTTGTGACATTTCTTCTGTTCATCTTTATGTTTGTTCCAGGCTTCGGTTGTCTTTGTGCATTTCCATTTTTTGAAAGAGTCCTTCTTTTCTTTTATGGCTTCCTTCACCTGTATGGTAAGCCATGCCGGTTTTCCTTTGCCTTTAGTTCTCCGATCTTTAGAAATCCTCGGAATGTAGAGATCTTGCGCTTCTGCAATAGTATTTTTCAATAGGCACCATGCCTGATCTACTGTTTCAAGTTTGTCCACCATCTTCTCGAGTCGTTTTGTTACCATGGCTCTCATGCAATCGTATTTACCCTTTTTAAAGTTTAAGGTGGTGGTTAAGGTTTTGGCATGTTTCCCTTTCCCGATGTCCAGTTTAAAGTTGATTACATTGTGATCACTCGTTCCCAGTGGAGCCATGACTTCTACTTCTGTTATCGGTCCCGTGAGACCATTTAGGACCAAGTCCAAGGTGGCGTCGCCTCTTTTACCATTTGCTCCAGGAAGCAATCCCCTAGCACCTCCAGGAACTTTGCCTCCTTGCCGCAGTTGGAGGCTCCTAGTTTCCAGTCTATTCCTGGGAGATTGAAGTCTCCCAATATAACTAAATTGTGGAACATGTAGACAAACGATTTAATGAGACAGAGTCAGCATGTGTTCAGCTGAGGGAAATCTTGCCTCACCAATTTGCTTGACTTCTTTGAAGTAAGGAGAGCCAGCCAGTTGATATACTATATCTAGATTTTCAGAAAGCTTTTAACAAAGTTCCTCATGAGAGACTCCTGAGAAAATTAAAGAGTCATGGGATAGAGGCAAAGTTCAATTGTGGATTAGGAATTGGTTATTAGAAAGAAAACAGAGGGTAGGGTTAAATGGTCATTTTTCTCAATGGAGTAAATAGTGGAGTGCCGTAGGGATCTATACTGGGACAGATGCTATTTAACTTTTATTTATAAATAAACTGGAAATTGGAACGACGAGTGAGGTGATTAAATTTGTAGACAATACTAAACTGTTTAAAGTTGTTAAAACGCATGCAGATTGTGAAACATTGCAGGCAGACCTTAGGAAATTAGAAGACTGGGCGTCCAAGTGGCAGATGAAATTTAATGTGGATAAATGCAAAGTGATGCATATTGGGAAGAATAATCCAAATCAGTTACCAAATGCTAGGGTCCATCTTGGGGGTTAGCCCCCAAGAAAGGGATCTTGGTGTGATTGTAGACAATACGATGAAACCTTCCGACCAATGTGCGGCGGTGGCCAAAAAAGCAAACAAGATGCTAGGAATTATTTTAAAAGGGATGGTTAACAAGACTAAAGATATTATAGTGCCTCTATATCACTCCATGGTGCAACTTCACCTGGAGTAATGCGTTCAATTCTGGTCTGCGTATCTCTAGAAAGATATAGCGGCACTAGAAAAGGTTTGAAAAAGAGCGACCAAGATGATAAAGGGGATGAAACTCCTCTTGTATAAGGAAAGTCTAAAAAAAGTTAGGGCTCTTCAGCTTGGAAAAGAGAAGGTTGAGGGAAGATATGATTGAAGTCTACAAAATCCTTAGTGGAGTTGAACGGGTACAAGTGGATCGATTTTTCACTCCGTCAGAAATTACAAAGACTAGGGGACAATAGATAAAACTGCAGGGAAATACTTTTAAAACCAATAGGAGGAAATATTTTTTCACTCAGAGAATAGTTAAGTTCTGGAATGCATTGCCAGAGATTGTGGTAAAAGTGAATAGCGTAGCTGGTTTTAAGAAAGGTTTGGACAAATTCCTGGAGGAAAAGTCTATAACCTGTTATTAAGACATGGGGGATGCATCTGCTTGCCCTGGATTGGTAGCATGGCATATTGCTACTCCTTGGGTTTGGGCCAGGGACTAGTAATCTGGATTGGCCACCGTGGGAACGGGCTATTGGGCTTGATGGACCATTGGTCTGACCCCGTAAGGCTATTCTTATGTTCTTATGATGAGTTTTATCAGGTTTTCAGGGGGGAATGGTCTACTATCCCAAAAATTAAATGAAAAGGGGGGCGGGGTGTAAAGCTGGAAATTCACCTAAAGAGTTCAATATCCTGGCAGCTGCCCTGAGATGAGACATGTAAGGCTACGGTTACCATATGGCTTCAGAAAAAAGAGGATGGATTGAGACATCGAGGTTTTACTTTCACTGAAAGCAATGGAAGTAAAACCTGGATGTCTCAATCTGTCCTCCTTTTTCTGGAGTCATATGGTAGCCCTATGCAAGGCCCCTAAACATAGAAGAATAAACAAGGCCTTAAATGTAGATGCCTTGGGTGAATTTTCATACCAAAGCCCAGGCACTTGGCTTCAGCTGAAATTTATACCTGAGTCATAGGTGACAGCAGTATTGGTGCAATGAGAGCCTGAGGTCATTTCTATCCCCCCCCCCCCCCAGTACTTCATAGACTCCTTCAGAATGTCCAGAAAAGGGTAGTTTGTGTTGAGTTTAGATCGCCCAATCATTTTGAAATGTTAGCTCCTGTGACCTTAGTTGAGGCTAATTGGGTGCCTGAGAGATCACAGGGTTACTTGCCCAGCAACTGTAGATGACAGAAGCCAGGCTTTGAACTAGTTCCCACTCTAATCACTAGACTGCTGCTCCCTTCTTGGTGGTATCTGTGATGCCACAGATGAGATTCAACCCCCACCAATTGCGTGAACTGATTGAAGTTGCATATGGTGCAATTCATGGTCCTATTCTGGCCCTGGCTGCTCCTAAGGGAGCAGTTTAAAGAAATCCATTGGGAATGTCTTAGTTGAGAGTACTTTCAGCTGATGAGCAGCATTGCCACTTACCGCCCATATTTCTGGAATGTTGCATAATACACAATGGCCCTTTTGTTGTCCCTAATTTTTTCTGTTTTCCTGTTCATAGAAAAGGGTAATTTTTAAAGTGTCTTATTTCCAGCTTTATTGGTTTTTAAGTTTCTGTGCTAAATCCTGGTCTTGGCTCTGCAAGATTCGTCATCTGTATAGATGCAGCACACTCTGCAGAGCAGACTTTCCCATGCTGCGAGAGAGAGAGATTTTGGAATCAGTTTGGGGTCTGGAAGGGTGTTGTTTGTTTAGGTCTGATCCAAGGGTATTGGACATGTTAAGTGAACATTCCACTGTGCGCTCCTCCCCTGCCACCCAGGCATCTATCTAAGGTAGTAAATTTTTTTTTGGGTGGGAGAGGGAGTTCTTTAGTGGAGCAGTCTCTCATCTTCCCTTTCCCAAGCCTCCACTGCTGCTGCCCTACCTTTTCCAGCTAGCATGGAACCATTCAGTACAGGTTTGTGCTCAAGTGCTGCCATGTCTCATTGAGGGAGGGTGAGACACAGAGGTGCTTCAGCACAAGCCTCTGAAAAGTCCCACACTTACTTTTTGGAGCTTTTCAGGAAAGATAAGGAGGCAGGGGATAGGAAAGAGGGGAGATATGGATATGTGGCTGGGGTAGGGAAGGGAAGATGAGATCTGGTTATAGAGGAGAAGGAGAGATGCTGGACCCAGAGGGAGTGGCCAGGAAGAATTGGGAGAACATCACAAGAGAGTGGGAGGGATAGGGGAAAGTGCAAGGGACAGAGAAACTAGTGGTTAGAGCTGCTGTCTTGGCACCCTGAGGTTGTGTTCAATTCTCACTTCAGTGCCTTGTGAATCTGGGCAAGTTATTTAGCACTTCATTGCCCCAGGTACAAAATAAGTACCTGTCTAAATATATAAACCACTTTGATTGTAACCACAGAAAGGCGGTATTTGAAGTCCCATCCACTTTATACCCTTTAAATGCCCCTCTCCCACTGCACAGCCCTTTTTTGGATGGGAATAAAGTATTAAGGCTGGTGGAATGGGTTTTAATTTTAGATATAGAATTTAAGACTGTTCCTAAGCACTCCATCCCAGCTTAATCAGAAATTCTCTCTTTTTATTTCACGCTTATGGTTGTCTACAAAAACACACATCATGGCTGGCCATTTCAAAAGAAGATATTCTTTCCTACAGATGATTCGTAAAGTTAGTTCCCATCTTTATTCAATCATCATTGGAAAACAAGCTGTGATTACCTCTAAGCTGAGTTATGTGAGTGATCGCTCACAGATTTTACATAGTTTCTCACAAGACGAAGAAACACATGCGCTGTCAGCTGTGCCAGTCTTCTGCCCCCTCTGATGTCAATTCCTGTTCTGGGGCAGAGGACTAGCACAGCCAATAGCAGAATGGCCCTGCCTATTTCTTCTTTCTGCTACTACTGTAGATTGGAAGCAGCAGCAGGAGGGAACAGATTCAAGCTAAGGTAACCTGGGAAGGGGAAAGGGAGGAGTGGGAACAACTGGATGGAAGGGTAGGAAGAACGGGGAGATGCTGGATGGAAGGATGGAGAGGAGTTGTGCTAAATGGAAGGATGAGAGAAAAAGGGGACTCTTTGTAGAAAAAGGGTAGAGGGTAGAGAGGGAGGACATGCAAATATGTGTGTTTTACTATTACTTTTGCATTTGAACCACCATAAGTAATATTTACTTTACAATTATTTATTTACATCATAATTTTTAGTCATACAATATGAATGTTCTGTTAATTTTTGAATCTTTGACACACGTTGCCAATGGTGTATCATTTCTTTGTCTTTTTGATATACTTCAGTATCAATATTTTCAAGCATTGACAAATAGGCCAGTTGGCCAAAACAAGTCTCGTGTCGAGTCATTTAAAGCTATTACAACACTGTGGCCCAATAAAGTTTGGCATGTCAGTCATATTCAGCCTGCTTGGTTTGTCGTCTACTTCAGTGTTCTTCAACCTTTTTACACCTGTGGACCGGCGGAAATAAAATAATTATTTCGTGGACCGGCAAACTACTAAGACTGAAATTTTTTAAAAAACCATCGCCGCCCCATCCCCGCGAGCTCAGTCCCACAAACCATCTGATCCCATCTGCACAAGCCTCAAATAGTTATGATTTTATATTGAACATATTTTATTAAAGTATAAAAAGAAACAATATTCTATACAATTGTCATTTTATAAATACAAATAATACAGGGCAAAGATCAACAAAAACCCTGTCTCCCCTCCCCTTCACATATATCCCCTCTACTATCAAGAAAACTGAATAAGCTAAATTATTACAGAATGCTACACAAATATCATGTAATAGAATACCACAGTCACACATGACAGGAATGGTTTTAGGGAGTAGAACTAGGGCAACTGCCCCCTGGTCAGAGAGAGCCCTAAGCCAGCTGGAAGCTAAAGAAGTAGTAGTGCCTGGGCTTTGCACTCCCCAGTTATGTCTAGCAAGATACATACTTCAAATCTGATATATTTGAATCACAAGATAGAAATAAAATAGCTGGAAGCTAAAGAAGTAGTAGTGCCTGGGCTTTGCACTCCCCAGTTATGTCTAGCAAGATACATACTTCAAATCTGATATATTTGAATCACAAGATAGAAATAAAATTATTTTTTCTACCTTTTGTCGTCTCTAGTTTCTGCTTTCATTGCCTTTTCACTCTCTTCCATCCAGCGTCTGCCCTAAGAACATAAGAATTGCCACTGCTGGGTCAGACCAGTGGTCCATCATGCCCAGCAGTCTGCTCACGGGGCGGCCCTCTGGTCTAAGACCAGCACCCTAACTGAGACTAGCCCTACCAGCGCACGTTCTTGTTCAGCAGGAACTTATCTAACTTTGTCTTGAATCCTTGGAGGGTGTTTTCCCCTATAACAGCCTCTGGAAGAGCGTTCCAGCTTTCTACCACTCTCTGGGTGAAGAAGAACTTCCTTACGTTTGTACAGAATCTACCCCCTTTCAACTTTAGAGAGTGCCCTCTCGTTCTCCCTACCTTGGAGAGGGTGAATAGTGTTTTTATCTACTAAGTCTATTCCCTTCAGTATCTTGAATGTTTCGATCATGTCCCGTCTTAATCTCCTCTGTTCGAGGGAGAAGAGGCCCAGTTTCTCTAATCTTTCGCTGTACGGCAGCTCCTCCAACCCCTTAACCATCTTAGTCGCTCTTCTCTGGACCCTTTTGAGTAGTACCGTGTCCTTTTTCATGTACGGTGACCAGTGCTGGACACAGTACTCCAGATGAGGGCGTACCATGGCCCGGTACAGCGGCATGATAACCTTCTCTGTCTCTTCAGTCCAGCATCTGCCCCTTCCATCTATCCTCCTGCCCCCCCCCCCCCCCAATTTGGTCTGGCATCCATCATCTTCCTTCTGTTCCCCTCATGGTCTGGCATCTCTGTCCTTCCCTCCCCCCTGTGTTTTTAGCATCTCTCTTCTCATTTCCTCCACTCAGATCTGATATTGTTCTCTGCTCTCTCTTCCCTTTTCTTCTCTGGTCTTCCTTCTCTATTTTCTGCCTCCATCTAAATTAAATTCTTTCTTACTATTTAGTCCTGTTTCCCTCTTTTCACTGTGTCTACCCACAGCTTGTCACCCCTTTCCCTCACCCCTCCATTATCTTACTATTTTCTTCCCCCTTTATTTATCTCCTTCCATCCAGTATGTGTTCTTTCCCCACTTCCATTCAGCATCTGCTCTCCCCTCTCAACTGACATCCATCTGCCTTCTGGTCTCTCTCCCTTCTTCTCACTTCCATCATCTGTCCCCTTCTCTCTCTCATCTCCTCCATTCCATCATCTGCCCCTTCTCTCTCTCCCCCCCCCCAACTTCCATCATCTGCCCCCCTTCCCCTCACCTTTGCGGATCACTTTCTTTCCCCTGAGGTGGCTCATGTCAGAGGGGAAGCTTTGGCCGAGCAGAACCGCTTGCAAGGAACAGTGGAACTTACTTGATTGATGTCGATGCTGGGGCCCGTTGCCGTTTGAAGAAGAAAAAAAAAAGGTGGAAAAAAGGGACCTGCAAAGGCGAGAGGAAGGGAAACCTTCAGGACAGCTGCTCTTTGCCCTCCTTCAGTGGCCCAAGAATCCAGACCAGCAGCGGCAGCTCTGTATATTTTTAACTTCGGCACAGAGCTGCCCCTAATCAATAGTTTAGCGCGGTTTCATGAGGCAGCTTCGGGGCCTTTGCTAGGCCGGCCCACATCGCATCATCGAAGCGGGACGGCCTAGCAAAGGCCCCGAAGCTGCCTCATGAAACCGCGCTAAACTATTGATTAGGGGCGGCTCTGTGCCGAAGTTAAAAATATACAGAGCTGCCGCTGCTGGTCTGGAGGTGCAGAGACAAGGCAGGAGGCAAACGCGGTGGAAGGCAGGAGTCCCGGCGAAGGCAGGAGTCCCGGCACCGCGACTGCAACAGGAAGTTGCAAGTCAGCTGACGCCGGCCTTTCGTTGCGGCGGGGACCGAATCCTTCGCGGACCGGCAAGATTTTTTTGCGGACCGGCACCGGTCCGCGGACCGGCGGTTGAAGAACTGTGGTCTACTTTGTTGTTGTGTGTTGTGACTTCATCTACGGAGTAGTTTTTTTTTTCTTCTGTGATTTTAATGTCTCTAAATAGTGTATGCTACTGCAAATCAAAATATACAAAAGTGCACACCCTTGCCGGAAACCCCTTACTTCCCCTTACATTGAGCCTTCATTAATTGTCCAGAGTAAGATGGCATAGATTGCTTTTTAACTGTCCTTGTCAGAGGTACTAGTGAAAGCAGGTGAGCTTGTGACATAATTTGCACAGCACTGACCAAGAATTCTTTGTTGCATCACGGTAGTCCAGTGCAAGGCAGAGTGTGGCACAGTGGTTAGAGCCACAGCCTCAGCACTCTGAGGTTGTTGGTTCAAATCCCATGCTGCTCCTTGTGACCCTGGGCAAGTCACTTAATCCCCAATTGCCCCTGGTACATTAAGTGAGCCCATCAGGACTGATAGGGAAAAATACTTGAGTACCTAAATGTAAACTACTTAGGCTATAAGTGGTATATAAATACTTTAAAAAAAAAAAATCTAATCTAATCTGTGATTTATGAGCCACGCTATGCCTACAAATGTTCATGGCGACTTACAGAACAGTTTATGGAGAACAAATAAATACAAAGCAAGGTTGCTTAGAGATACAATTGCAACATAAGGAAGTTATAGAGACACATTACAGACTTTTGGGATTCTTTGAGGTAGATATGGTCATTCCGTCCATGCTCAGAGGATAAATCATAAAAACAAAACATAAAATAGTTTTCTAGACCGCATAACCTTCAGTTCTATGTGATTTACAAAAGACTAAGGGCTCCTTTTACGAAGGCGTGCTAGCAGGGTTAACGTGCATGACTTTTCATCACGTCCTAACCCCCGCGCTGGCCAAAAACTACACCTGCTCAAGAGGAGGTGGTAGCGGCTATCGCGTCTGGCTGTTTAGCGCGTGCTATTACACGTGTTAAACCGCTAGTGCGCCTTTGTAAAAGGAGCTCTAAAAGTAAAATAGAAACAAATAGAATAGAACAGTGGTCTCAAACTCGCAGCCCATGGGTACTATACAGCCTATAACACAGCAAAAGAAAGGACTTGCAAGCACTCAGTAGAAAAAACTGTAGCCCTCAGATACCTGTGCTGCACAGTGGTCAAACAACACACTGAAAAGGCAGTTTGCAGGTTTGCAAGTTCTCTTTCATCGGGCATACAGATACTAATGGTGTTTCAATTCATTTTGTAAGCTTTTTTATGCATTAGTGAAAACAGAAGACAGCACAACAAGAAAAAGTGGTGAAATAGTGGCACTTATCTTTTAAGTTGGCCGGCTGTTTGCTGAACGTTACGTTAGTAACTAGAGCTTGAACTGATGGCCCAACGGGACCCGTTTCGCCAATTGTGGCTTCTTCAGGGGTCTGTTATCGTCAAGCGTGTATAGCACAATCCGCCATTTTCTCAATTCTGCAAGGGCAGATTGTGCTATACACGCTTGACGATAACAGACCATTGCTTTGTAAAGTAGTGAGTCACTAATATTTTACTATACAGCCTGCGAGGTACTATTTTGAGGTCATTGGTATGCTACAATTGTTCTGGAACGTTGCCCACTTCACTGCTGTAACCTCATGCAAGCGATTTCCTGCGTCAATACATGATTGTGAGGTGGAGCGGAGAGGACAATCGCGTACAGACACAGGAAAGCGCTTGCGTGAGGTTACAGCAATGAGGCGGGCAACGTTCCAGAACGTAAGGCAGTGCAGCTTGTGCGTGTGTACATAATCTTGTGAACTCTCGCGAAATTCGGCACCTCTCCTGGCAGTGACTGCTTGATGTAAGATGGTGGTTGTGTCCAGTGCTGGAGGAGGTGAGAGCTGGAGGCGGTTGCAGACGCGACCACCGGACACTTAAGGTGCAAGTTTTCCAGGCACAAGACGGATATTGATTCTCCCCTCTACAAAAAAGCCTAGAGGACTACACCAAAATCTTGTCTCTTGCAGTTGATACTTTAGATTACAATCTAAATCACAATTTTGCATGAGGTAAAATTCTTTATAGTTTAGAAATCTTTCCTTAATTGCTTCTGATAATTTCAGCTGTACACAGCAGAAAGCAATGTAACATGCAGAAAGTGAAAAACTATCTACTGGTAAGTTTCACTTTCTGCATGTTGCACTGCTTTTAGCTTTGTGTAGCTGAAATTATCAGAAGCAATTAAGGAAAGATTTATAAACTATAATGAGTTTTACCTTATGCAAATTTGTCATTTCTTTAATAAAACATTAACTATTTTTTCTGCAGCCCTCCAAGTACGTACAAATCTAAAATGTGACCCTGCAAAGGGTCTGAGTTTGAGACTGCTGGAATAGAATGACAATTAATCGCCTAAATTCTAAATGAAACAGATAATTGCTTCAAATCCTTATCCTAGATTGCTGTCATAGTGTTCATATTAGCAGCATACATGCTTGGTGGTTGAAAATCCATGGATATGAATTCAGCCTCTTTAACTGTGTAGAACCTGACTCAGCCTTACAGTATATGTTTATTACCAAAGCAAAGGTTCATATGTGTTAGGGGAACTTTTAGAAAGGGATGGTAAATAAGACTAGGAATGTTATAATGCCTCTGTATTGCTCCATGGTGCGACCTTGCCTTGACTATTGCATTCAGTTCTGGTAGCCGTATCTCTAAAAAGATATAGTGGAATTAAAAAAGGTTCAAAGAAGAGCAACCAGGATGATAAAGGGGATGGAACTTCTCTCGTATGAGGAAAGACTAAAGAGGTTAGGGCTCTTCAACTTGGAAAAGAGACGGCTGCGGGGAGATATGATTGAAGCCTACAATATCCTGAGTGGTGTAGAACGGGAGTACAAGTTAATTGATTTTTTTTTTGACTCCAAAAATTGCAAAGACTAGGAGACACTCAATGAAGTTACAGGGAAATACTTTTAAAACTAATAGGAAGAAATATTTTCACTCAGAGAATAGTCAAGCTCTGGAATGCATTGCCAGAGGATGTGGTTAAAGTAGCTGGTTTTATAAAAGGTTTGGACAATTTCTTGGAGGAAAAGTCCATAGTCTGTTTTTGAGACAGACATGGGGGAAAGGATGTTGCTACTAATTGAGGTTTTGCCAGGTACTTGTGACCTGGATTGACCACTGTGGAAACAAGATACTGGGCTAGATGGACCATTGATCTGACCCAGAATGGCTATTATGTTCTTATGGCTCCCTCCTCCCAACTAGCAGTGGTTATTTCTTTCTGCATTCCAGTAGATACCTTTGGAAAAGTACCGATCATCAGTAAATTGAAATAATACTTGAGCATGAATGAATGAAAGAAACTTTGGCACCAAACCATTGTTATATCGTATTACTCTGGTGCTACAAGCCTAGTGGTTCCTAAATTTTCTGTGTTCGTGGTGCCCTTAGTTTTAAGAAATTTTTTCACGGCACCCCTAGGCCACAGTTTGGGAACCAATGTCTCAGATTTTCTCCCTTCCACTCCCCATGACAGCATGGCGTCTGACCTTTTCCCCAGCCCTGTCAGCAGAATCAATCCACTGTCTAAGCCGCAAGCTCAACGTTGCCTGATAAAGTCAGCGGCATTCTTCAGCTGCCAATACCAGCATACCAGTCTACTGAGCATGTGCGGGAGTGCTGGCATCAGTGGATGAAGCATGCTGTTGACTTCATCAAACATCTTGGAGCTCGGGGCTTGGGCAGCAGATCTTTCCAACTGGTAGAGCTTTGACATCCCTGTCACCCATTCCGTCTGGGTCTTAAAATATGCTGTGACTCCCCTGTGAGTTCACTGTAGCACAAGTGTGTACCAGTGGAACAGATTATAATGTAATCCTTACTGATAATTTGAATTTATGCTTCTGTGTCCTGTATTAAGGGCCCCGAAGCATCAGTTTCAGAAAGGGCCAATGGAGCTGGAGGTGTATAGAAGATCTGCTGTAGGAGCAGCTGCAAATAGACTGCCACTTTTCTTGGTTGCCCCTGTAAATAGACAGAATTTACACTGCTGTTAGAAAATGTTATGGGGTAAAGAAGAAGCAGCTGGTTTCTATGAGACAGCACTGTCTTCTTCTTTGTCTCCTCCTGTATGGCCTACTAGGGATGTGTACAGGCAAGAACAAAAAAAATCTGGTTTTAGTTTTTCCCAGAATTCTTTTTTTTTTTTTCCCCCAGTTTCACACAGGTCTAATATCAAAATTCTCACAATGTACAACAGTGTGATAATACGAACTAATCAACTTAGCATGCAATACAATATACCATGAATTAATGGATTCTAAATTTTTAAGGCACACTCCTGAACTGAATTTGCCCTAATGAGTGGACCTCCGTGTGGTCAACAGCCCAGCAGGCATGCAATAATTCTTCACAGAGATGGCTTGTTTAAATTTTCTATGGACTATGAAATTGCAAACTCAGGGATGCATTTTGAAGGGACAAATGACACGGCCTTATGTGATTTTGGGAGAGCCAGGACACAGTTAAGTTGTCAACTGCAGTAAGATAGGATTGTGTCTCAGAGAGCACTAAAACATATACCTCAGAGAGGCACCTCATTAGGCTATCGGCCATTACAGCATCTTGATTGACAGAGAACATTCTGACCTCTGTTCTCTGCGCCTGAGAATGTTGCCGCTGGGTCTGGAATCTGTGCATGCCAAAGGAATGCTCAAATATACTAGGGAATGCAAGTTACATTAAGAATCACAAAACCTATTCATTGTTCCCAGAGGCACGGAATGGGAGACATCTCATGATCTGAAGGGCCGAAAGCTTTTACTTTGACTATGTTTACCTCAGGATTAAGACCTTGTGATCAATAACACCATTTGTAAGGGTTCCCCCACCCCTCTTTTCTAGCTCATTGATTTAATACAGCTGTGGTGCATTTCAGGCTTGATAAATTAAATTTGATACTGTTCGCTATAACCAGCTTTTCTGAAAGATTGTTCAGATTTTGAGCTAGAAGGAGCATAGATGAAAACTAAGATGTCTGCTTACCCTTCAAGATAAGGACTGACAGCCACAATTGGACTTCATTAGTAGTTCACCTGCGTAGCATGAAATTTTAACTATAATTTATAGAACACCATTTGTGGAACATAGAAATGCAGAAAATGAGGGCAGTTAAAGATCATATGGCCTATCTAGACTGCAAGCCATGCATTCATACAACTAAGCTCAACAATTCCGTACTGTCCTTCAGAGATCCTCTGTTCTTATCCCTTGCTTTCTTGAATTCAGATTATATTTAGCCCGTTCTCCCTAAAGAGCTCAGAATAGGTTACAAGGATACATTCACAGTAAACAGTAGTGGAAGGACAGTACATATACATAATTTATGTGGATAGAACAAATGACCACACTTCACACATCATAATTAATTTACCCGGGAACAGATTATCATACATATGTAGTTCAAATCAAGTCAAAGGTTATTTTGTGGTTTGCTGGTATGTGAAAAGATAAGTTTTTATAGCTTTTCTGAAGTTCAGGAGTCTATCCAATGATCTAATGGAAGATAGGATGTGATTCCAAAACTTGGAAGTATGTGTAGACACATCTGTAGGTGCTCTCTAGAAGCGATCTTCCTGGGATCTTCTCCTGTTACATAATGGTCTGCTTGGGACATAGATTGGCAATTTGTTGGCTATGTAGCCTCGAACCATATTTCAAGAGGTTTTATAGGCCAGTACTAGGCCCTTAAAGAAACATTGCTTCCAAATAGGCAGCCAATAAACAGCAGTTAATGCTGAGGAGACAGGGTCATGGTAGCCTAGATTTTTTTAACAAACAAATTGCTACAATCTGCACACGTTGCAGTTGAGATGGTTTTTTTTTTTTTTGCAGACAAGCCTACTTATAATATATTGCAGTAATCCATGTGAGATGGGATAAAAGCATAAACCCCCTCCTTTACAAAGCCACGCTAGCGTTTTTAGCGCCAGCCATGGCAGTAACAGCTCAGACGCTCAAAGGAATTCTACGAGCATCAGAGCTGTTACTGCGGTGGCCAACGCTAAAAACGTTAGCGTGGCTTTATAAATGAAGGAGAAAGCAATTGGACAAAGTCTGTCTCCGTGAAATACAGTTGTATTTTCTGTGATTGCCTTAGGGAGTAGAAAGAAGTAGATACAATCTGGTTTGTGAGTGATAGACCTGAATCAAGGAGAATTCCTAGACTACATACCTGATCCTTGGCTGTTAGAATGACATTCCCCCAGGAAAGAGAGGGGTGGGAGTAGGTACAGTTTTCTCAAATATCCATAGCAGTTCAGTTTTTGAAGCGTTTAGCTGCAGTTTAATTGCCATCCAGTCTTGATTTTAGATAGGCAACATTGTAATTTCTTAATCTGGTTAGTACGATTTGAGCCCAGTGGGAAGTAGAGCTGGATGTCATTGGCGAAGGAGTTGATTTGAATTTGTCTCTACCATCTTCACTGGGAGGCCATTCCACACAACTAGCACTCTTTTTAAAAAAATGTATTTATAATTTTCACAACAATTCAGTATCCAGAACAGTAAACAATAGAATTTTAAACTCGTACATCATAAAGGAGGGAAAAAATCATTAATTATCCAACAACTTCCATCTAGCCCACATTCTAAAAGGACTAACTTCCTTTATAAGGCAATATTTAAAACAAGAAAACTGAGGATTCCCCTTAACAGAAAAAGTCATAACATAATAATTTATGAACATAATTAAACTCTAAAAAGGAAAAAATCCTCGAACATTAGGTTAAACTAATACTATTCTCCTCAAAAAAATAACTACCACTCTTTTTATAAATAAATATTTAATCAGATTACTCATGAGTCTATCCCCGTTCATCTTTATCCTCATTCGTAGCTTCCTTTCCATCAAGCTGTGCATGGGACCACACCTTGGTACTTTGGGTAGATTTTGAAAGTGTAGAAACCGTTGCACTTATTGTAGTCTGCAGATATGACATATCTAGAGGCAGTGGTGTACCAAGGAGGGGGCGGGGGGCAGTCCGCCCAGGGTGCATGCACCAAGGGGGTGCACAGCTGGCCACCCACCGGGGAATAGGCTACCGCCGGGGAAAGGCTGCCACTGCCGTCATCAGGAACAAGCCAGCGCCGAGTTCTCCCTCCCTGCTTTTCTTCCCCGTGGGACCGACCAACTCTCGCCACCCGATGTCATTCTTCAAAGCAAAGCTTGAGGGTCAGTAGCAGCGGCCATTCATACTCTGATTCTTCCCTCTCTCCTTAAAGAATGACATGAAGATTGTTTACCGCGGTTATCCGTGGGGACGGGAACGGTGATGAATTTTGTCACCGTGTCATTCTCTAGTGCAGATCCAGCCAGGACATGACACGGGAGGAGTCACTCCGTTCCTAGCTCACTGTTGGACCACCAGGTCTCAAGGCAAACCTAGGGAGGTGCAGAGCCTGCCAGGACAGTACACGGTAGAGGTTGCTTTCTTCTGGCTCACCGCAGGACCACCAGGGCTCAAGGCAGGTCCAGGGGAGGCCTGCAACAGGTCTAGAAGGGGTATAGAGCCGGCCGGACAAGGAGGGATGGCTTGTGTCCTGGCTCACCACTGTACCACAAATGCCTATACTTGAATATAAACCCTTGGTTTATACTCAAGTCAACCTTTTTTCTCCCTTTTTTGGGAGAAAAAAAGTTACCTCAGTTTATATTTGGATTGGTTTATATTTGAGCATATATGGTATATTAGGCACTAAAGTTATAGAAAGAGGGGGTACCTACTGAAAAAAAAAGTATTTTTGTTTTTCAGGACTCTAATTAATACATTAATATACAACCTGGTTAAGTAGGAAGAAGCCAAATTTGCATGTTTGTTAGTGGTATTATCAAGGTGACATAGTCCTCCAGAAATATCACCCCCTTGAAATCTCTGTGTGCTGTTTTCTGAAATCAATATCTACATTTGTATGCATCTAAATGTCCTTATTTGCATATGGATATATGTGGCATTGTGGTTAGCGCTATAACCTTGGCACCCTGAGGTTGTGGGTTAAAATCCTGCACTGCTCCCTGTGACCCTGGGCAAGTCACTTAATACCTCATAGCCTCAGGTACATTAGATAGATTGTGAGCCCATCAGGACAGATAGGGAAAATGCTTGAAGTGCCTGTATGTAAACCATTTTGAGTTGGTTGTATAACTAGAAAAAGGCAGTACACAAGTCCCAATCTCTTATTCTTAAGAAACTTAAGACAAACATGAAGCCCTGGCTTTTTCAAATGGCATTTAACGAAAACTGAACTGTTGGGCTTGGATGATTGATTATACTCTCCAATTATGGATTTTGGAGTTCCTTTCTTTTTATGTGGATTTTAGATTGTAAACTGTTTTGATCTGCAAGGTGGCAGTTAAGATGGTATAGTAAGTCTTGATAGATAGATACATTAATTGGCCACAGAATTTGATATCTACGTGATCACATTGTCTGCATGGAGGTCACTGCATTTTTAAATAGTTGTGATGTAAATTGAATATCAGTATTTCACTGGCTCTCAACAGTGCTTAGGGATTAATTGAAGCAAGCAACAGTTGAGGCAAGCTTCAATGAATATTATAAACTTTCTTTATCTTTAAGCATTGTAAACCTCCTTGATGTGCTTGCATGACTTTGGGGATATATCAAGATCATATAAATAAATAAATGGGGGAGAAGTCCTGAATATGGAGCACAAAAAAAGGGACAAAAACCCCACGTAAAGTCAAACACCAGAAGAACAAGTGGGGCGTGGGATAGACCACGTCAACCTTGGGGTAGACAATCTTTATTTGTAGAAATCAACTTGCAAATATAATACATATAAAAATCACATAAAAAGTCCAAGTGTATGTATAGTCCTATAATCAATGACCTGACACGTTCCATGTTTCGGCCTCCTAATGGAGACCTGCTTCAGAGTGTGATATATTGGTCCACTAGATGTCACTCCAATGCTGGAAAAACACTATAAATTTGAAGCGTCTACACAACTTAACTACACAAACTCTTGGAGAGGTCGCAAATAGGGTGCACAAAAAAATCTAATGTTATATGTATTATATTTGTAAGTTGATTTCTACAAATAAAGATTGTCTACCCCAAGGTTGACATGGTCTATCCACTCCCCACTTGTTCTTCTGGAGAAGTCTTGAAAACAGTTTGCTTTCTGTAAAAAGGTATTGGGTTTGGGAAAGCTCCAGTAAGGTCTGTTTGTTCATATAGATCCCTTGGGTCCAGTGGTAAAGTATGATGTGGAAGGAATCCAATGTAACAGCCTTGATGGTCCTACAGCTCTCTTCTCCTTTGACTGCAGATTGAAGATGGAGGTAAGGCAGCCTTATGCCGGAAAATGCAAGTTGGTGATGAGTTGGTGAACATCAATGGAACCCCGCTATATGGCTCCAGGCAAGAAGCACTCATCCTCATCAAGGGCTCCTTCAGGATCCTGAAGATGATCGTAAGGAGGTGAGAAAAACCATGCAAAGAGATGCCAGGGTTTGTTTTTCCAATATTCTACAGTTTGTCTTTCATGAGATGAGCAGCATAATAGCTTAGATTTACTAAGGATGTACCGTAATTATAGAACTAGATTTAACTGTTTAGTTACTGGGTAGTCACTTAGGGGCCTAAATCGCCTGATGCCTAGAAAAATTGTGCCAGCTGCATGTCAATCACACATAGGTGCCATTTATAGAATCGCAGTTAGTGACAACTATGTAAAAACTTAAATACCTACATTTCAGGTGCCTAAGTTTTTGGAGAATCACGTTTAGTGGTGCCTAAGTAACGCTCCATCCATAGAAACTCCCACTTAGGCATTCGGTGCTTCTAAGCGCCATGCAATAGGCACTTGTCTTTTATAGAATCAGATAGGCGCCTATCACCCAATTAAATTTTTTTAAATCCAATTATTGAGGCTATTTAGGGTATTTTGCCAATTAAGTAAGGTGCCCCTTATAGAAACAGGTTCTGTTATAGAATACAAGTGGAACCCAGTATTGATGTACCTAACATTAGATACCCCTTTCCAAATATGCAATATGTAAGTTAAACTGGTGTTGCAGAAGAGCGCTTAAGTGCCCTTCCATCACTTAATGGGTAAGTGCACCCATGCACACATAACTGCTAGTATTCTAAACATTTATGACATTAAGTGTATGTAAATGTTGGCACCCAGCCTATAGACCTGCTCTTTAAGGGCTGAATTAGGATCTTCACCAAGTTCCAAGGAGGAGCCACTTTGTACAAAAAAAATCTCAATGTGAGAGCCAAGGCCATCTTCAGAAAATGTGTGTGACATTCTGGGCTGGAAGATAGTTACCTCTGGCCTAGGAGGAGTCCCCTTTTGAGGTCAGTTGAGCTGCTTATTTACATATCAAGATAGTCTTCCTCTCCTAACACACTCTCTCCCTGTCTCCCAAATACACTCTCTTTTGCTCATGTGTTCTCTCTCTCTCCACTCCCCATCTTTTTAAAGCTGGCTTCTAACCCCCCCCCTTTAGTTTTTTAATCACTTGGTTTGCTGGTGATACCACCTCTATTCTCTTGTCTCCTGGCACGTTGTGGCTTTCAGTGAATTTGTATGATGCCCAAACTCCTTCAAACTTACCTCACTCTCCTGAGAATAGTGTGGGAGTTCAGTAGCACATAGCCCAAACTCAATGACAGTCTGTGTTGTTCAGGTAGAAACCATAGCAACGATTAGTAGAGACCAGCTGGAAATCTCTGAAGAAAGTACTGAGGGAAGAATCAAGGGGCCCTACATGGGATCAATTGCGGGCCACCGCTGGCCTCATGATGAATAACACTGGGCTAAACAATCCTGTGTGCTCACAATGCCACATAATCTTTAACTTGTTAGAAAAGGCCCATGGGTTTGCAGTAGCACACAGTGCAGACAGAACAGTATCTTAGAGCCCTCTGTAAAGGGGATGGGACTTGATATACCACAATTTTTGTGGTTATAATCAAAGCAGTTTACATATTATATACAGGTACTTATTTTGCACCTGAGTCACAAGCAGCTGCAGTGGGAATCAACCCCAGTTCCCTAGTTTCCCATGCCACTGCACTAACCAGTAGACAAAACCCAACTGAGTATTGCTGGCCATGTGAATTCATACAATGAAAGCCATGGAAGTGACACACTTGGCTGAGATGGCCATCAACTCATGCTTGAGCCCTAGAGACTTGATGAATTACAGATCTAAAGAGAGATTGGTTTTGAGCTAGTCCAGTAAGGTCCTTTAGCGCCATCTACATGGTTGTTTTCAACATATTTGATTGCAGGTCGTCCTCTTCACCTGGTTCCTTTGATCTTCACAAACATAATGTCCTTCTTCAATGATCTTTCTTTTCTGACGGTGTGACCAAAATAAGACAGTCGTAATTTTATCATTTGGGCTTCAAGTGACATAGCCAGTTTGATCTCTTCCAGAATTGATTTGTTAGTTCTTCTGGTGGTCCATGGCACACGTAAACCATTTTAATCTAGTTATTCTCATAGTGTAGCAGAAAAATGTACATGTGTAGATACACTGATTGGGGAATTGCATGGACCACTCCTCCATTCCATATCAGTCTAAAATAAAGCAAGAAGAGAGAGATTGTGTCATTTAAGTTACAGTAACTTTATCTGAGAGGAAATCCTTGGTTAGCTCTAGCAATGATGACCAAAGAAAGGGATGGAAGACGATTCAGGAATCCACCAGAATGCCAGGATAATAATTTTTATTGATTTTCCCAAACTCATGCAGCGAGTATGGCCATATTCTACAGAAGTGGTTGACTTTGCAATGCAAGATTTGTTTTGAGTAAAGAATATCCAAGAATTTTTCACTGTTCAGAGTTAAATTTTGATCAAACACAGTTTGTGAATCCCTAACACAGAAGACTGATGCTGCAACCCAGCTGTGTCAGGCCACCTTGTGAGTTTGGGAATTCAGTCAAATTTGTTATCCTGACATTCTGGTGGATTCCTGAATTGTCTATTGTCTCTCTATTTGGTTGTTTCCACCCGTCCTCCTAGCTGGTGCAGAGTGACTTGAGCTGCTGTTCCACATCATCTTCTCCCAAATAAGTGCAGGCAGCCAAGTTATGCCCAGACATTCAATGCTGACCCGTATCCAGATACCAGTGCTGAATATCTGGCTATAAAATGACCATAGCGGCTGGCATTTTAAATGTTGACTGCTGCAACTGAATTTCCTCCCTTTGTGGGGTATTTTCCCCTAAATAGAAAGCTGCCTTGCCAGTGTTCTGCCATCTGCATTCTCAAAAAGAAATGAAGAACCGTGATGCAGCAGTGAATATAACCAAAGGGCTGAGAAACTCAGGTATTTTGGGATAAGATTGACTTAAGAGTTGTGTTATCACTAACAAATGGAATTGGCAATTGAGTTTTGGATATGTATGCAGATCCCTGCAGTCTTAGTGCTGTCTTCTGAATTACAGAAGAGCTGCTATCTCTCTGAAAAAGGGTTTGACAAAGCTTGGCTTTAGAAAGACAAGATGGAGGGCAGAACAAACATGTCTTTCAAATATAGTGCTACAACATAGCGCTACTCTCCTTTGGGGAAACATGTCAGTATTCTAAATTGTCATATGGTGGTCTTGAGAAAATAGAGCTCTAATGATATAATAGTAAAAATACTAACTTGTCTGGTACTTGCCATGGTGTGTTGTATGAATATGCATCTTAGACCTAAGTTTCTTGCTTTATTTTCATTTATTTTTTACTGTAAAACTAATTTTTTATACAAACTTAGAAGCGACAGCAGATAAAGGCCAAATGGCCCATACAGTCAGCTCATCTGCAGCATCTACTATCATCTCCTCTCTCTAAGAGATCCCACATTCCTGTCCCCAATTTCTTGAATTCAGACACAGTCTTTGCTCCGCTACCTCTGCAGGGAGACTTCCATGCATCTACTACCCTTTCTATAAAAAGTATGTCCTTAGATTACCATATTTGTGATGACACAAAAGAGGACACATGATCCTGCCCACACTCCATCCATTTCCTTGGTCCTCCTTCCCATCCTCTATACCCTTTTAGTGCTTCTCTCTCTCTATCTCCCTTCCTCCAACCCTCTGCCCCTCAGGTCTTTCTTTCTTTCTCCTTCCAACCTCCCCCCCCCCACTTTGTGGGTGCTCCTCTCTTTCCTTCCAGCCTCCTCTCCTACTGTTTCGGTCTCTCTCCTTCCATACAGCATTATCCTACTCCATGCTCTTTTCTCCTGCTCTCTCTCCTTTCCATAATGCTTTTCCAGCCCTCCCTCCCTCTCTCCATGCTGTTTCTCCAGCTCCCTCCCTCCAACGACACTGCTTCCCCTCACAACCTCTCTATTTCCTGCCTCCCCCACCTACCTCTTCCCCAGGCCCGATAGTTGCAATTGAATCTTTGGGCAGCAGCAATGAGATAAGCCTTTTGCCGCCGGCCTGCGCCAAAAGCACTTCTCTACAGACTTACCTCATTGCTGCTGCCGGTTGCCTAAAGATTCAATTACAGAGGCTGGGCCATAGAGGAGATAGGTGGGGGAGACGGGAGAGCCAGCTAAACCCGGACAGACCCCTCCCCCCTCCATTTTTTAAAAACTGTCCGGGCACCCAGACAATCCTTGAAAAAGAGGACGTGTCTGGGTCATCTGGTAATCCTATTTAGATTACTCCTGAGCTTATCATCTCTTAACTTCATCCTGTGCCCTCTCATTCCAGTTACATTTTTAGTTTTATTTTAAAATATCCTTCCAATTAGAATTGAGTTACTGGTTCTTTTTAAATTATTTTATGTTTCATACATTTACAAAATCTAACTTCAGAAAAAAAAAAATACATTTAAGAAAGAAAAAATGTACAAAGAGCAAGAACAGAGGAAGAGAAATGGGTAAAATAAGAAATCTTAGGCCAAGCAGGGGGCTCCTGTGCACTCCCGTACTTAGGGACTTAGAATTATGACTTATGACTCCGCTTCTCTGGTCAGGGAGAGAAGGCATAATTTTGCTTGTATCATTATTGTTTTTATTGTACTGTATGACTTTTTGTTGTAAGTAGCAGGTTATGACTGTATTAAATTAAAATATATTCACTGTGCAAGAGCAACACCTAGTGGTTGGATGTAGGGTGCATGATTGCAGGAGGCCTGGAGGACGTCCTGGTGCATGTACTGTGACTGAGGACTGTTGCTGATTTACCACCACCCCCCCCCCCCTCACACACACACACACATACACACATACACTCTTCCTGAAAACCACAATATGACAAGAAACTCCAGGACATGGAAAAGGAATAATGTGCAGCAGTGGCCAAAAAAGCAAACAAGATGCTAGGAATTATTAAAAAAGGGATGGTTAACAAGACTAAGAATATTATAATACCTCTGAATCGCTCCATTATGCGACCTCACCTAGAGTATTGCATTCAATTCTGGTCTCTTTATCTCAAAAAAGGTATAACAGCGCTAGAAAAGGTTTAAAGAAGAATGACCAAGATGATAAAGGGGATGGAACTCCTCTTGTATGAGGAAAGACTAAAAAGGTTAGGGCTCTTCAGCTTGGAAAAGAGAAGGATGAGGGTAGATATGATTGAAGTCTACAAAATCCTGAGTGGAGTAGAATGGGTACTAGAAGATCGATTTTTCACGCCGTCAAAAATTACAAAGACTAGGGGACACTTGATGAAGTTAACAGGGAAATACTTATTAAAACCAATAGGAGGAAATATTTTTTTACTCAGAGAATAGTTAAACTCTGGAACGCATTGTCAGAGGTTGTGGTAAGAGGGATGTCACTGTAGGTCTTCTGTAACACTTCTCTCCTATCTTTGGTTTATCTTTTTAAAAACCCTGTAATTAGTAAATTAAAAGAAAAGAACATAAGATGAAACGATTTTTGTGATTGCATTAACTTAATACATTTCTTGACTAGCTTCCAGGAGCAAGCACCCCTTCCTAAGGACGAACAAAGATTTTACCAGAAAATAAGTGAATTATAAAAATGACAGTCTGAAGAAAAAAAGTTAGGGGTGAGGGAGAAGAGGTTGATGGGTGGTCATAATGAGTTAGAAAGCCTAGATCTTTCTGTATATTCAGATAAACTAACATGGCAACCATACTGTTTTACTTCTATGTATAAGCAATGAGATGTGCAACACTTAGGGCTCCTTTTACAAAGGTGCGGTAGTGTTTTTGGTGCATGCACCGGATTAGTGCACGCTAGCCGAAAAACTACCGCCTGCTCAAGAGGAAGCGGCTAGCGCATGCGGCATTTTAGCGTGCGTTAAGGCCCTAACGCACCTTAGTAACGAGATTTTCCACAAAACGTACATTTGTTGAATTTTATCACTTTTCCCTATGCCTGCGAGTCACTTATTTATTTTAATTTCTTATATACTGCCCACAAACCCATATTGTCTGTGGGCAGTATGTCAGTTGATTTTAATTTGCACATGCCATGATGGTAATGAATTTTGATCTTAAACTAGGATATGCCGAGTATGATCTCAGCCTCTGAAATTTATTGCAAGTTTTTTTGATAGGGCAGATGAAGGCAAAGGCAAAATTGGCAGTTGCCTAGAGCAGATGTGTTAATTTAGCAGATTCATCAGATTTGTACCCTGGTAAGTCAGCTGCCCCAAAAGGAAAAGCAGAGATGTACCATAGCTACTGCTGCCTTCAGATTCTAATCTTCCCCTCCTCCTCCTTCTACTTATCATTTCTATATAAACCGTTTAGTTTTAAACGGTATAGAAATGTTTAAAATAAATAAATAAATAAATATCATGCTACTAGACATACGCTGTGCTGTACATCAAAACATAGAAGCGTGGGGAAGCTTATAGTACTTGTTTTTGCTTTTTTGCTGACCTTGTTTCAAAGAATTTTGGTTTGTACTGGTTTCTATTTGTATGATTAAAATTTTCAATAAACAAATGTTAAACAAAACATAGAAGCGAAAGTCCCTGATCAAAAGAACTTACAATCTAATCAAGACAGACAAACTGAACAAGAAGGTGCACCTATACACAATTCTCATGTGGGAGAATTACAGAGGGAATGCTAAGACAGATATTGGTGCTTAGCAGGTGGGTTGGAGTTTGGAATTGAAAGCAGCTTCAAAGAAATGGATTTTGAGTCTGGATCTGAATACTGCTCGAGACGGTGCCTGACTTACTGAGTTAGGCAATTTGTTCCAGGCATATGGTGCAGCAAAATACAAGGGACAGAGTCTGGAGTTGGCTGTAGAGGAAAAGGGTACAGATAAAGAGAGACATATCCGATGAGTGGAGTGTCTGTGTGTGTGTTGGGGGGGGGGAGTGTGGGGAGAGAGGAGAGATGCTGAGAAACTGCGGAGCAAATACACTTGTAGGTCATTAAGAGGAAACATAGAAACATGATGGCAGATAAAGGCTAAATGGCCCATCTAGTCTACCCATTCGCAGTAACCATTATCTCTTCCTTTCTTAAGAAATCCCACATGCCTATCCCATGCCTTCTTGAATTCAGACACAGTCTCTGTCTCCACCAAGTCCTCCGGGATACTGTTCTACACATCTACCACCCTTTCTGTAAAAAAAAAATATTTTCTTAGATTACTCCTGAGCCTGTCAACTCTTAACTTCATCCTGTGCCCTCTCATTTCAGAGCTTCCTTTCAAATGAAAGAAACTTGACTTATGTGCATTTATGTCACATAGGTATTTAAACATCTCTCTCATATCTCCTTTCTCCCGCCTTTCCTAAAGTATACATATTGAAATCTTTAAGTCCGTCTCCATATGCCTTATGACGAAGACCACACACCATTTTAGTAGCCATCCTCTGGACCGACTCCATCCTTTTTATATCTTTTTGAAGGTGTACTCAATATTGTACTCAATATTCTAAATGAAGTCTCACCAAAGTCTTATACAGGGGCATCAATACCTCCTTTCTCATACTGGCCATACCTCTCCTTATGAACCCTAGCATCCTTCTAGCTTTCGCCGTAACCTTTTCAACCTGTTTGGCCACGTTAAGATCATCACATACAATCACACCCAAGTCCCGCTCTTCTGTCATTTGAAGTGTATGCAGAAATGGATAGGGAGCCAATGGAGTGACTTGAGGAGAGGAGTATTGTGGATATAGCTACATTGGAGGAATATTAGGCATGCAATAGAGTTCTGAATAGATTGAAGGGGAGAAAGATGGTTTAATGGAAGGCGAGTAAAAAGCAGGTTGCAATAGTCTAGGCAAGAGCTGATGAGGGTCTTAGCAGTGCACTCAGAAATGAAGGGTCTGATTTTAGGATTTTGTAGAGAAAGAAATGGTTTTTGCAGTCTTGGATAAGTGAAGAGAAGGAGATAGATAAGTCAGATTACCCCGAGGTTGCAAGCAGATGAGACAAGGAAGATGAGGACATTGGTCACGGAAATAGAGAACAGGGGAAGAGGAGAGATGGTTTAGGTGGAAAGATAAGGAGCTCAGTCTTGGCCATATTTAATTTTAGATGGTGGCAAGACATCTTGGTAGTAATGCCAGACAAGCAGGTTGAAACCCAGGATTTGAATGTCTGTCGAGATTTCAGGTATAGAGAGATAGATCTGTGAGTTGTCGGCATAGAAGTGATACTCCTGCACATTGTTCTCCAGTGGCAGGAGGAGCTGGAAAGCATCTGTTCCTCTATAGTTGTAATCACCAGGGGGCCCAATACCCTTGTGAAACTCACCAGTGCCAGAAGAGGAAGAAAAAGCCTGAAGGGTTTAGGTGATGGATGGGGTGCTGATGTTTATATGTCTGTGGGAGTTTTAAAATGTATTTGTCATGTGGAGGAGGTAACATACTTATTCGCCTAGAACCCACCAAGGGATTAATTAATTATGCCCTGTTTCTTGGTATTTATATTGCACCACAGAGAGCCACATCCTGCAGTTCACAGTGTGTAATATGAACAGAAAACATGGAGATGTACTTGAAAGTTCTTTTGCGGCAAACTGATGGCACCCAGTCCAACGGGGACACTTTCTGTGTTTTCCTGCCATACTTTCTTGGTTTCTTATCGCAGTTCTTGGCACTTGGATTAAATAACAATTGCTTGTTACTGACTAGGGTTACCATATGGCTCCAGGGAAAAAGAGGACAGACTGAGGCATCCGAGTTTTACTTCCTTTTAAAGCAATGGAAGTATAACCCGGATGTCTCAATCTGTCCTCCTTTTTCTGGACTCCCAAATATATATTCAGGAATAATTAATTGCCCCAAGAGCACTAAACTGCAAACAGATATGAACTAATGTGCACACAGGTGATTATAACGCAAGAATGGTTGAAGCAAAAACACATGGTGGGGGCAGAATTAAGTTTGTGTTGATTCGGGTTCTCTCAGGCAGCATGGCGAAACGCGTCAGAACCCGTTGAACCCCTGCATTAAAAGATAAGTCTGTTTTGAAGTTGAGCATTTAAAGAGACAAAAAGTATTTTAAAAAAGTTTTTAAAAAAGTGAGAGAGAATACTTAAAGATACTACAGGGACCAGTGCAATGATTCAGAATTGAGCCGTATCAGTAGTGGGCTAAAATTTTGCTTCACCCAGCGGTCTCATAAGCTAAAAACGGCTCTCTGAGCACTGAGAAGTGTTAGAAGGTGTGTGTTATAATCACTTGTGTGCACATTAGTTCATATCTCCTTTTTCTGGAGCCATATGGTAGTAACCCTAGTACTGATATTTCTAATAGCAGTGCTTTTTCCAGTTATCTTGCATCAAGCTTTTTACCAGTTGTAATTGGAATGTCAGAGTAGAGTGAGGCACTGTTGCTCTCTGATGCCACCTCAGGCCCCTGGTTTTTAGACATAAAGAAATGTACCTGTCTCTAGGGTGGAAATTAGGCTATATGATATCAGGAAGCTTAGTAAAGGGTGAGGGGTTGATTGTAATGAAAAGCAGCCTGGAGAAAGTGACAACCTTCTGGATTAGAAACTGAGTTGGTGGCACTGATGAGAATTTGAGTTTCCTTGATATCCTAGTTGCATAGTGTAACCTTGGCGTATTGACACCTAGCAAGTCTGGTTTTTAGAATATATATGGTGGCTTTGCATATGAGTGATTTCAATACGCTGCCTCCCAACTCTGTTCACAGATCCTGAGAAACCTGGGAACAGGTTTGGGAATCACAGCTGTAGGATTTCCCACAATGATCCCTCTGTCCATCCTTCCTTGGATTTCAGACTCCAGGGCCCTGCTGTGTCTTGGGGAAATTAGAGCAACCTCAACACTGCTACTTAAGTAAAGTTTCTGGTGTCCCCTGGTGGCAGAAATGAGGTTTTGCAGCTCTGACACCTATGTTTGTCCTGTTTGCTTGCTGTAATCTAGAGGTGTCCAACCTCAGCCCTCACCGGGTCGGGTTTTCAGGATATGCCAAATGAATATGCATGAGATTTATTTGCATACAATGGAAGTGGTGTGTGCAAATAGATCTCATGCAAATTCATTGGGGAAATCCTGAAAACTTGACTGGATTGTGGCCCTGGAGGACCGACGTTGGACAACCCTGTTGTAATTCATACTGCCAGAGGTGTTTTGGGGGGGGATGGGAGTGATAAAGAAAGCATTTGATAGGAGCCCCAAGGAACAAGTGCACTGTTACCGTTAAACAGGTTGTGAGGTACAAAGAATGCCCCTCTCCCTTTCATCTTTACTTCTTTCTGTTGTCTTTAATATGCAATGATATCAGTTTTAGAAGCCTGATGACGAACCAAAGTTACTTGATCTTTCCAGTCTAATGGTAGGGGAGGGGTTGGGCTTGGACAGAAAGTTTCCAGAATTTTTTTTCTTTCCCTTATATGTTTCTGTTCTCCCTTTTATATGTAAATTCAGATTTTTGTTTAGACCTCAGGCATAAGCTGTTACAGTGCTGCTTGGCACACCAGGCTGGTAAGTGAAACCATTCCTATGCCCCTTGTGTCCACAAATGCTACAGGAATGTACTGTGCTGGTATGGGATGCTGAAGCAGAAGTTGCAGGCACTAGAGAATGACACGGTGACAAAATTCATCACCGTCCCCGCCCCCGCGGATAACCGCGGGAAATAATCCCATGTCATTTTCTAGTGTCTATTTCAACCTCAGTCCTTCTACACCAGCATTCTTCAAAGCAAAGCTTGTGGGTCAGTGGTTGTGGCCATTCATACTCTGATTCTTCCCTCTCTCCTTAAAGAATGACATGAAGATGGTTTCCCACGGTTATCTGCGGGGACGGGAACGGGATGAATTTTGTCACCGTGTCATTCTCTAGTAGGCACCTCATTTCTTCTTTGAGAGCATAGTGAGGGTACTTTGGGTTAGCAGTGATGTGGGTGGGGCTCTCCTGCCAGGGAATCCATGTCCGTCTTTTGCCAGCATGTGCAACTTGGTTAGATCTTGATTTTGTAAACAAACAAAAAGCAGATTTAGAAGGTTTCCTTGGTCTCCATTTATTGATTACTCTCCCCTGTGAGATAAGAGTGTTTTTATAGTTTATTATTTATATTCCACCTTTGTATAAGATTTAAGGTCAAACTCAAAACCTACTTGTTCAGACGCCCCCTCTAAATCTCTCCTGAAATTATGTCCGTATAAACCATTACAGCATTTTTGTTATTTCAATGAGCTGTTCTTTCCCTTCCTGATTCTGCATGCGCTCCCTTGAAAAGTACTTATCACTCTGCTGCTTTTTATTTCCTTGGTCTCCATTTATGTAATATTCTCCCCTGTGAGATAAGAGTAGAATCTGTTTTTTGTCAGATTTAAGGTCAACTTAAAACCTACTTGTTTATGCAAGCTATCTCCTCATGGCTGGCATAGGGGATTGTCTGCATGCAGTTGGCATAGTTAATTCACATTTAGGGGTCCTTTTACTAAGTCGTTTTAGCACATACAAAATATTAGCGTGCGCTAAACGCTAATGCATCCATTATATTCTTTGAACGCGTTAGAGTTTAGCGCATGCTAAAACGACTAGCGCGCCTTAGTAAACGAGGGGTTTTTAAAATTTGATTTTATCTCCTACCTTTTTCGCTTTTTGGGGTTTTTCCTGTTCTTTACAATTATGGCATTCCTTTTCTACCTGTTTTATAATTTTGATATACTGCTCTTAATAGCATGTACAATAGAGAGCAGTGTACATAATAATCACTAAGTCAACATAAGAATTGCTGCTGCTGGGTCAGACCGGTGGCCCATCCTGTCCAGCAGTCCGCTCACGTGGCGGCCCTCAGGTCAAAGACCAGTGCCCTAAATGATTCCAGCCTCGCCTGCATACGTTCCAGTTTAGCAGGAACTTGACCAACTTTGTCTTGAATCCCTGGAGGGTGTTTTCCCCTATAAAAGACTCCGGAAGAACGTTCCAGTTGTCTACCACTCTCTGGGTGAAGAAGAACTTCCTTACATTTATACAGAATCTATCCCCTTTCAGCTTTAGAAAGTGCCCTTTTGTTCTCCCTACCTTGGAGAGGGTGAACAATCTATCTTTATCTACTAAGTCTATTCCCTTCAGTATCTTGAACGTTTCGATCATGTCCCCTCTCAGTCTCCTCTTTTCAAGGGAGAAGAGGCCCAGTTTCTCCAATCTCTCACTGTATGGTAACTCCTCCAGCCCCTTAACCATCTTAGTCGCTCTTCTCTGGACCCTTTCGAGTAGTACCGTGTCCTTCTTCAAGTACAGCGACCAGTGCTGGCTGCAGTACTCCAGGTGAGGGCGCACCATGGCTCGGTACAGCGGCATGATAACCTTATCTGATCTGTTCGTGATCCCCTTCTTTATCATTCCTAGCATTCTATTTGCCCTTTTCTCCGCCACTGCATTGCGGGATGGCTTCATCAACTTGTCGATCCGAACTCCCAATTCTCTTTCCTGGGAGATCTCTCCAAGTACCGCCCCGGACATCCTGTATTCGTGCATGAGATTTTTGTTACCGACATGCATCACCTTACACTTATCCAAGTTGAACCTCATTTGCCATGTGAACGTTGCAGATCTTCTCAATCCCCTCGCGTCCTCACTACTCTGAATAACTTCGTATCATCCGCAAATTTAATCACCTCACTCCAGGTCATTTGCCAATAATGTAGCTTACTGAGAGATTTTTTTTTTTTTCTCAATAAATTTTTATTAGATTTTGTTTGTGTAGGAAACAACATATCACAAGCACCTTTCAAAACATAGCCCCATATGCAAAACCATGTAACCCTGCGCCTAATACAAAGAAAATCCTCTGTAAACAACATAATACCCAATGACAACAATGTCCTTCTACACAGAAATCATCCCAAGACAGCATTATCACCATAGTACAACCTCCCTCCCCCCTCACATAGAATCCCCTCAATGTGGGCACTCAGTTTGTGAGTTGTTGTTTTTTTTTACCTGTAATGCATGTTGAGAAAAAAAAAATCTGTGAAACATGCAAAGCAGCTCATTATTATACAAAAAAGAACAACAGTTAGCATTAAGCCACCATACTGCTTTATTCATTGAAAGTTAAAATCTCAACAGGTGGTAAAAAAAATTTCTCCCAGAAGCATCGGCCTTTTAATGTGTAGCTTCTAGATATATTAAATGATGAATGAACAAGTTAATCCTAAATCAGATCACACAGTTAAAGGATTATAAATTATTGCGTATTTTGAATATAATTCTATTTATTCTAATGTTATTATACTTCCATAAATTCAATTTATATTCTCTTATTCATATCTTGATATCTTTCATATAGAATAAATAGATGGAGATAAAATTTTCACTGTTTAGCAATTATAAATACTGTATTGCCCATTGGGTCTGTTCTATCTCTATGGACCTCAAACAATAAACCTGACATTTTATCAGATTTTCAGTTATATTTTTCTTTTAGGAAAAGGGCTCAAAAAACCGACCTCTGTAAAATCTGAATCCCATAAACCTAGTGATCAACAAGCCTTTTCTCATCACTGGGGTCCAATTCCAGTCACCAGGACAGTGAGAGTCTGATAAATAATTCTCTGAAGAAACCTAAATAGATATTAGGGTGAAACTGATGGTTGGGCTCAGTTTTCATATTATGAACCAACATGGACGGACAGTTAGAACGGTGGAGTAGCACTTGTATACCAATGAAATTTTTTGATTCAAGGTAGGTACATTTTGATTTAAGACACATATTTTGTAGATGTGCACTGTGGTGGCAAACATAAATTATTGGGATTGAGCAGCTGCCCTTAAAACATATCTCTTTTCCCAAGCCTTTCCAGAGGCTCGTAGGGGACACTCAGTGAAGTTACTACTACTACTATTTATTATTTCTATAGCGCTGAAAGGCGTGCGCAGTGCTGTACATTTTAACATACAATAGACAGTCCCTGCTCAGAAGAGCTTACAATCTAATTTAGACAGGACATTTCAGGGTTGGAGAGATAATGGTAGAGGAAATGATACAGTGGGTCTAGGTATCTGACAGCAGTGAGTGGGAGTTAAGAGTTGAAAATTGCAGGGAAATTCTTTTAAAACCAATAGGGGGAAATATTTTTCACTCAAAGAATAGTTAAACTCTGGAATGCGTTGCCAGAAGTTGTGGTGAGAGCGGTTAACATATCTGGTTTTAAGAAAGGTTTGGACAATTTTCTGGAGGAAAAGTTCATAGTCTGTTATTGAGACAGACATGGAGGAAGCCACTGCTTGCCCTGGATTGGTAGCATGGAATGTTGCTACTAGTTGGATTTTTGCCAGGTACTAGTGACCTGGATTAGCCACCGTGAAGCTGGGCTACTGGGCTAAATGAACCATTAGTCTGACCCAGTAAGGCTATTCTTATGTTCTCATCTGTTTCCTGGAGGGTTTTTGTTGTTTTTTTTTTTGTCTTCCTCAACTGCAAGACCTGTTCTTCCCTCTTTGTAGTTCCTTTCTTACTTTTGGTTTAGTAGACAAAAAACTTTGATTGTCCTCATTGAAATGTAGTCTATTAACACAATAAACAGAAATGTAATGAATTATGTGGTAAAGATACATCCTGGGTCAGTAAATAGGGACCTATAATTCCTTAGATGCTTTCAGGACTGAGATAAGATTAGGAATGCAAAAGATAAGTCTTAATAATAGTTTTGTCTGAACTGCAGAACTGTGTAATCTGATACAGTTTTGGTCCTACTGCTGGTTTTAATGATGAATACAATCTTCTACTAACTCTCAGTTCAGAAAGCAGTATTTAAAATTCAAATTGGATCCCTGATGAAAGAAACTGAGTTGTGGTCATGCCTGTCGCTAGGGAAGGACTCGTGCTGGCTGAAAGAGCATTGGAATCCCATCATCGTGTGCGTTGGAGTTGGGAAGGGCAGGGCAAGAGACCTTGTGCTCTGAGGATCGCACTCTCGGGCCCAGAACAAAGGAAGCCTCTGGAAAGCCACCTGGCAAAACTGAAGGTTCCCAATATCCAGCTGTTTGCTCCTGGAGTTTGGGAGGAAACCTGGCCCAGTATTTGGAATTCAGCTGTAGTTTTGCTTTATCACTATCCATATGGTTTGATTTTTATGGTTCCTGCTCTTTTCTATATAAAACGTCTAGTCTCTTCTGTAAATCTCTAATGATCTTTCCAGGCTTCCAGAGCCTTGGAAATTCATACAAGTAAGGGGTGAGGCAAGTCACCCTTCTATGAAGTCCTGCTGTTCCATAGCAGATGAAAAGATGCACCATTACTGTAGCATACTGTATACATATTCACATTTTACTGAGTTTCAGCTCCTTCTCCCTTGCTCAGATAAGATGACTGTGTTAAGGAGCTAAGTTTGCCTTCACCCTATATCTGCCGTGTAGCAGCGAGGACTAGGCAGAAGGGCAGAGGGTTTACCACATGTTTTGCTGTGAAACGTGCAGGATTGTGTCGTAGTCCTGAAGATTACCTGTAGTGTTGCAGCTTTTGACCTGGGTATCATGTGCCAGAAAGTAGAGTTAGGCTGATAGTAGCAGAGTCCTGATACCACACTGAGCAATGTCATGTTTAGAGCTGGGATAAAAAATTAAAATAAAATAAATTTTAAGATCGAAAATTTAAAACAGGCTCATAGAACAGAGCTTTAATCCCAGGATAACATGTTATAAGTTTCATGATGAAAAGACATAGTTGGACCCTGTGTTGACTATTTTAGGACTTCTGAAACTTCTTCACGAGGGAACAAGGATGGAAGGGGGATAAGTGATGGTACAATAATTAAGGCAGGTTCCTGCATAAAGATATACAGCAGATTCCAACTTCAAACTCTTATTTCTGAAATGCATCGAAATTCTATAAGGCAATTAAAACATCTTAAGAGAGAGCACAGGGAAGGGGGGGTTAAGAGGCATTTGATAAGCATGACTAACTTAAGGGGAAATGGAATATCTATTTAATAAAATGCTAAGTGCGCATGCGCACTCTCACCGCGTGCTTCGCTGATCCCTGATCTGTTGGGCTGTGGCGGCAAAAGTGCGCATGCGCTACACCAAGACTCCAGGACGCGCGGAGCGGTGGCTGCCGGGAGGAGGGCTTTGAGGCAGGCGGCTGTCGGCGGAGAGCAGACGCAGGGCGAGGACGGAGAGCATCTGCAGGCCGTGGTGCCAGTTTCAGGCCCGTGCATCGGTGCGGAGCGGCAGTTGCCAGGAGGAGTCGGTTTCAGGCGCGCGTGGCAGTGCGGAGCGGCGGCTGCCAAGAGGAGGCCTTCACAGAGCGGCGCTGGCGGCACCTGCCTTGGCCGTCCTTCAAGGCAGCACAGCTAAAGCACTCAGGTATTACATAGGATAGGGGGGGAAAAAAAGGAAGGGAGGCCTATTGCTGGACAGGGGGAGCAGGAAGAGGTGCTGATGGACGGGGGGGAAAGGAAGGGAGGCCTACTGCTGGACAGGGGGAGCAGGAAAGAGGTGATGATGGACGGGGGAGGTAAAACAAAGGGAGAAGGGCTGCTGCTGGATAAGGGGAGCAGTGAAGGGGTGGTGGTGGACACAGGGGAGGTAAAAGGAAGGGAGAATGGACAGGGGGAGCACGCAAGGGGGGGTGTGGACAGCCAAGGAAAAAGAAAGACAGAAAGAAAGAAAGGCAAATACAGAAAGCAGCTAAGGAGACAGAGAGAGAAAGAAATAAAGACAGACACATACACATATATTCTAGCACCCGTTAATGTAACGGGCTATAAAACTAGTGTAGTCATAAAGGCCCAGATTCTTTAAATGGCGCCTGAAGTTAGGTGCCTAGATTGGCATGCCTAGCCAATCTAGGCGCCTTTCTTAATTATTCAATTTGGCTTAATTGGCACCGTTAATTGAAAAGCTCCATTAAAAGGCAACTATATAAAAAATAATTAGCTGGTAGGTGCCTAACTCAATAGGCTCCTACTACTTCAAGGTAGGCATCTACTCTGACGAGCCTACCAGAAAGTAGACATGGTTAGGGGCAGAGTCTGGGTGGATTTGGGGCATGGTTTGACACCATTTATAGAATCAGCAAGTCCTGCAGTAGTAAGTGAAGATGATGTTCATCCTCATGTGTGGCACTATTTAGTTCTTCCGTTAAAGGTTTAGAAGAGTCAGGCTTTCATCTGCTTTCTGAAGCAGAGAGAGTCTTTAATGACCTTGAAAACCAAAGATAGAAATTTAAATGTAGCTCTGTATTGACCTGGAAGCCATTGGAGATTTTTCAGAAATGGAATGATGTGGTCATGTAGCTTACAACTTTCCATCAGTCATGCTGCTGCATGGTGAATTAGTTGGAGTTTGCATATAGTCCGATCTATGCTGAATGCATTATAGTAATCCAAACTTGATGTTATCAAGATATGAACCTTGTGACAAGACTCGTCTTAATGTCAAGTGAGAGAAAGTAGTGTAATTGCAGATGACAGAGGCAGCTCTTGAAAGTGTTTTGGATTTGGGGGATTAGTGTAAGTGTTGAATCCAGCTATACCCCAGGTTTACTGATCTGTGATTTAAGGGGATGTTCTTGGCACCCAAAAGGGATTTTGATGTTAGGTATGCACACACTTGTGTTAGGGACCCACTGGAGCTCTGTTTTACTTGGGTTCAGGCAGTTTTTATCCCTTACCTGAATTGTTGTAAGACAGGCAGCTAATCTATTTAGGGCTATAGGCACGTCTGGTTCAGTGGGTATGAGCAGCGTCATATCATTCATGTAGATCTAGAACTGAGTATACATTGACTGAATCAGCTCAGCTAGTGCTTGAGGTAGATGTTAAATAAAATAAGCGACAGAATAGATTCATGTGGTATCATATAAGTCAGTGCCCAAGGGTCAAAATGAGGTGCTGCCTAACAGTTATGAACTGTTGCTTATCTGATAGATAAGATCTGAATCAAGCAAGTACCGTGCCACTGATAATTGTTTCTGCCAGTTGCGCTAGCATAATATTGTGGCTCATAGAGTCAAAAGAAGCTGAGAAATCCAGCAGTACTAATATTGAGGAATAAACCCCTCTCAGTTTCTGTGAGAAGAATGTCTAATGGAATACAAGAACCATCTCCATTCCATAAATGGGTCTGAACTGAGAGTGGCATGGATCTAGCTAGTTTCTCTTTTCTCACCATTTGTTGAGCTGAATACAGACTTTTCTATAAGTTTTCCTAGAAATGGGATGTTAAACACTGGCCAGTGTCTTCTGAACTTGTCCTGGTCAAGGTGGTTATTGTCTAACAGTGGACAACCACTGCCCTTTTTAATGCTCTTGGTGGTTTCGTATAGAAAGAGAAAAGTGCATGATTTTTATGGCCTCTTCTGTGAGTTCCCTACTTGCCTGCTGCATGATATTTGATGGGGCAGGGGTCAAAGGAGCAGAAGCCTCTCGAGATTTAGTCAAGTCTCTCCTCTGTTATTAGGTTAAGTGACAGGGGGCCAGGTCTTTACACTTCCAGGTATGATTATATGAACAAATACTAAGAACCCTGGCAGCATAAATTTTGCACCTACTGTAAATAATAATTCATAAATCATTTTATTTCATGCCCTCAGCACAGATAATTCTCCAAAACACTTGTCAAAGAATATTTTAAGTTAGTCTAATAAAAAGGTATCACCCACAACTTGTTGAAGGTTGACTCATTCTCACCATTAAATTTTACTTCTTCCGTTGCATTTCTAGGAAGAAGTAAAACGTAATGGTGAGAATGCGATATGCTTGACATTACATGAGACTTCATTACCCAAAGTTTGAGTTGGTGTAGCAGAGCAATGTCGGTTCCCTGAAGCAGTACCGAAACGTGTCACGTCAGAACCAGTGAATTTTGAAAGCTAAGTTTTCCTTCTTAAGCCATCACTACAAGATGTTAAGCTTATAGCCTGTTTGGCCATTATAAATTCAATAGTGACTATTGCTATCATTCTGACACTGTATTGAACAATGCAATGATTGGGTGGTGAGGCGGCACATTCGCCTTCATGTCTCTGAGCATAAGATTTGTTGAAATTTTTCTGTAAAGGTACATAGAGTCCTTATAAGTAAGGGCTTTAGCTATACCTGATGCTATTTCATTTCATTTTATTTATTCATCTTATGTTCTTTTTCTGTAGTATCATTTTTCCTGTATGAGAATGTTTTCCTGATTTTTCTTTTTTTTGTATTTTGAAGTTGCTTGTAAAAAAAATAAAAATAAAAAATAGAGATAACTCTCTACAGTTTGGAGGAAGGAGCTGTCTTTTCTGTGGGATCTGGTGCTACTAGGATCACAATAAAAATCAGTTCCCTGGTTTTAAACATAAGTGATGTTTTTTGTCACTTGTAAAAGGCACAATTCTGAACGGTAACTGTAAATACATATTTGGACGACTCCTCTGTTTCTCCGCTCCTAGTGCCAGTGTCCCAGGTCCCAATGCTTTGTTTTCTGAGCCAGGGAACGAGGCTTTGTCGAGCTGCTAGGGTAAACAAACAGCATTGTTTCAGTGGTCCGGGCCGAGGGAGTGGGTTTTCCTGTGGAGACTGGCTAATTGCAACAGACATTCCTTCATGTGGCCCAGTGGAATGCATTATTCTGGGAAACCAAGCTGGAGGGACAGGACATTAAACACAGCCAAATATGTTTGGTTTTGTTTTTCATGGCAAGAGTGACATTTACACTCCCTCCCTTGCCCCAACCTAGCTACAGATTGATATATTACTCAGTAGCACTTTAGGGTCAAGGTTGTAGATTTAAGCGCCACACAGGGCCTTCTCAGGTGCTTTGCTTTTGACAATTGGCGTCAGAGCACAAAGTTGTTCATCAGGAGAAACCTCATTTCAATCCCCCACACCCTAACGTTTTTTATGTCCAGAGTTAAAACCATCAGCTGTGTTTGGGCCAGAGACATTATAACCATATGATCTGTCTTGTAGAGCACTCTGCACACTGGCCCTGTACAAATACAGATGTTACAGTTTACATAGTGTCTTTATGCAAAGGACAGAGCACTTCCTTTAATCCCATAAAAGATAAAGTGGAGCTAGAAAAGGTACAGAGGATTTAAATTAAACAGCACTTATATCCTGCTCTATCTATCATTCTGGGTAATAAGGGTAATAAGGAGGAAAAAAATGACAAAGAAGATATGATAGAGGCAGTCATGTAACCATGTTCAGGTTTGGGGTTTTTTGGAGAGGTGAGGTGCTCCTGAACCCAAAGGGAGGGGGAGGGCACAAAATTTTGTTCTGCCTCCCTGCTCTCCATGTCCCCCACTATCCACAAATACCAGAGTTGATGGGGATCCCCAAGTTCTACCAGTGAAACTGGTCCTCCTCTGGTAAACAGAAACTCTCAGTAGCATTTTAAATGGGATGTTGCTCCCCCCCTCCCCAGCACATGCTTTGGTCTTATCAAAGGTAAGCAGTATATAAAATTTGAAATAAACATAAAAATGCATGAAAATTGAGCACGTGCTAGGGATGGGGTACTGGTAGAGCAGCATCCCATGTAAAGTGCCAACATTGGAGAGTTTTTGGCTGGCAGTGGAGGACTTCTTCTGTACAGGCTATAGCAATGTACTCGTACAATGCCACTGGTTTTTTTTAGGGGGGAGAAAAGGGTGGCTTGAACCTAAAATGAGGGGACCCAAGTAGGAGTTGTAGCCTCATGGGCGGAGAGCAGGGCTGTCTAGCCCCGAGGAGATTTGTAGAGCAGCTACATGGTCTACCCTCCATACCTTCACCAGGTTCTATAAGATGGATGTAGCAGCCAGGATGTAGATGCCACTTTCGGGGCCTACGTTATAAAGGCAGGCACAGTGGGCCTGCCATAGACTCTGGGGACTGCTTTGGTACATCCCTATGGTTCACGACTACTACACACGTTGCACCAGAAAGAAAGATTAGGTTCTTACCTTAGTAATCTTCTTTCTTATAGATTTGTCTAGTGGTCCTGAAGCCACGCCCTGTGTATTGTGCTTTGCTTGCCTTCTGCCTTAGGATCAATCTGGATTTGAAGGATTCATTGTCTCTCAGAGGAGCAGAGAGGATAAATAAAAAAACAAATAAGATGATGCATTAAAAAAAATAATAAAATAAAATTCTCAAGACCATACAGTCTTGGTTAAGTCTCTTTTTCATAGCAGGACATGTGAGTAGCTATGAGCTCTATACATGGTTGGTCCTAGTTGCACAAGTTTGAATGTTATAAAGTTAACATAGAATGTTCGAGATTTTTCTTCCCTCTCAGGGCGCCTTTTTCAGGGTACCTGGGAACCCTTTTGGACTACTATGACTCCAGTGGCTCGTAGCCGTTTACTTAATTGCTGATATATTGTTTTTCCATTATTCTGCTCCTTTTTGTATACCTTTGTACTTTGTATCCTATTCTGGATTATTACTAGAAGGAGGACCAGGGGTGGGGGATGGAGGGAGGGATGGTTTGGGGGATTGGGTGTCCATGTCTGATGTTGTGGGTTATTAGATATAGTTTGAGCTTGCTTTTCTCGCATTTGTTATATACAGTTGTATTCTTGTTGAGCTGAATAAAATATATTTGACTATAAAGTTAACATAGAAACATGATGGCAGATAAAGGTCAAATGGCCCATCTAGTCTGCCCATCTGCAGTAACCATGATCTCTGTCTCCGAGAGATCCCACGTGCCTATACCAGGCTGTTTTGAATTCAGACACAGTCTCTGTCTCCACCAAGTCCTCCGGGATACTGTTCCACACATCTACCACCCTTTCTGTAAAAAAGTATTTCTTTAGATTACTCCGGAGCCTATCACCTCTTATCTTCATCCTATGCCCTCTCATTGCAGTTTCCTTTCAAATGAAAGAGACTTGACTCATGTGCATTTCTATTATGTAGGTATTTAAACATCTCTATCAGATAATCTCCCCTCTCCTGCTTTTCCTCCAAAGTATACAGATTGAGATCTTTAAGTGAGTCCCCATATGTCTCATGACGAAGACCATGCCTCATTTTAGTAGCCTTCCTCTGGACCGACTCCATCCTTTTTATATCTTGAAGGTGCGGCCTCCAGAATTGTACACAATATTCTAAATGAGGTCTCACCAAAGTCTTATATAGGGGCATCAATACCTCTTTTTTCCTACTGGCCATACCTCTCCCTATGCAACCTGTTTGGCCACCTTAAGATCATCACATACAATCGCACCCAAGTCCCGCTCTTCTGTTGTGCAAATAAGTTTTTCACCCCTAAACTGTACCGTTCCCTTGGGATTTTGCAGCATTAAATTTTAGCTGCCAAATTTCTGACCATTCTTCAAGCTTCGCCGGGTCTTTCTTCATGTTATTCACACCATCCGGCGTGTCTACTCTATTGCAGATTTTGGTATCATCCGCAAAGAGGCAAATCTTACCCGACAACCCTTCAGCAATATCGTTTATAAAAATGTTAAAAAGAACAGGCCCAAGAACAGAACCTTGAGGCACACCACTGATAAAATATTTTATGATTCTTTGCTTTGTGCAGCTTGTCTGTATCTTGCCTTGTTAACATTTATATTTGTTTTTTATTAAAATCAATAAAAATCTTTGTACTGGATTGATTACTATATTTGTTACAGAGCAGAACAGAATTTCCCCATTTCCCTCCTTCCAGTTATGTCTTATATTACAGTGCTACCTGATTGCTTTTGTACAAACTGAGGAGGCAGGAGCAGCTCCCTGGAAAAGAGGTGGAGTTGAAAACATGATTGATAGTTTTCTGCAAGCAACTTGCTAGTTCAGAATCAAGATCCACCAGACACATCTACAAGAAAGAAGATTACCAAGGTAAGAACCTAGGGCTGGATTCTCAAAACTTACAGTGCCTTTAACGATGGCCGCTAAACCGGCTCCCGCTAGTTTAGTGTGGCAATATTTTACCACATGATTATCAAAATGGCTCACTGTGGTCTCCTCTGAGCTTCCTAGCAGCCCCTGATTCTGCCATTTAAATGTATTACAATGAGGTCATAAATATTAAAATGGTAGTAAAATTGACTCATTAATATTTAAACGAGCACTCCGGGTGATTCTCCATCATCACCAGGTGATTCTCCAAGCATGATGCCAGCTTTTGATGACTAAAAATTACTGGCTGGTCAAGAGGTGTCGGTACTGTGAAAAGCGCGTCTCGGGTGTGCGTTTCTGACTGTGGCTCATGATAAAAAATTTTTTAAAACCACATACCATTCACATAAATTATAGTAATATAGTTGTTTGATAGTTTTGGGGAAAAAAATCTCAAAAACACACGTCTCGGGCGTGTGTATTAAAGGCATGTTTTTGCGCGCTTGTTGAAAGTTGACGCACCTCCCCTCCATCCAGTAGCTCTGGCATGCCTATGATTGACACAACAGCCACATGTGACACGCGCCTCTAATGTGTGCATATATTGCACTCCAATAAGGCATGCCCACGATATGCATGCTTACAGCGTAGCTTTTTCACAGCACATGCACACATTTATGCCTCTTTCCGTGGACTGTTCTGTGTATGTTCCAATCACTATCACCAGCAACTTATCTCATTTCAAATTAATTGGGGGTACTAAACCCAATGGAAACGACCCCTCCTTGAACCCAGTGAATGAGTTTGCTCAATATAATGGGTGCTTAAGCACCCATAACACCCACAGAGCTGCCTCCTATGCTCACCAGTACTTTTCTATTCCTCCTTCTCCTGCGCTGTGAAGTTTGAGTGTTTTCTTTATTAAAGAGGCAGAGTCCAGGGATTTTGATAATGCACTGGAGATAAACGAAGAAGTATAATGCAGCCCAAGGGAGGTCACTAATATAGTATAAAGGTATAGAATAAAGTCATAAAATAGATGCAATGGCTAGAACTGCAAGTGCATCATCCATCCTCCCCCCCCCTAAAATTGTTTTGAACCCAGTACTTTCAGCTACTTCTTTTTGGTCTTCCAGCTCAGATAGGCCTTTACTATCCAAGTCCTGAACACCATGCTGCATAATTTGCAACTTCTGAAGCTTTCTCCCAGAGAGGTGCAGTGGTTAGAACTACAGCCTCAGCACCCTGAAGTTGTGGGTTTAAACCCCGCACTCCTCTTTGTGATCCTGGGCAAGTCACTTAATCCTCCACTGCCCCAGGTACATTAGATCAGTGTTTTTCAACCTTTTTTGGGCAAAGACACACTTGTTTCATGAAAAAAATCACGAGGCACACCACCATTAGAAAATGTTAAAAAATTTAACTCTGTGCCTATATTGACTATATATAAAGTAATTCTCTTGAATAGGAATCAAATAAACACAAAGAAAGTATTTTATAATTACTTTATTATGAAATATTAAGTAAACAGAATAGTGAAAAATTATAAAATACTTTATTCAGTGCGAAACCTGGGCCTGTTTGGCTGAACACAAAGCTGATATTCTGGCTGGAATCGAAGAAAGACACACACGTAGCTCTTCGTCAACAGCTCTCAGTCTCTCTCTGTATTTGGTTTTTATAGCATACAAAAATAGACAAATATACCCTCCATCCTTTTTATTAAACCACAATAGCAGTTTTTAGCGCAGGGAGCTGCGCTGAATGCCCAGCGCTGCTCTTGACGCTCATAGGCTCCCTGCGCTAAAAACCACTATTGCGGTTTAGTAAAAGGTGACCATATTGTAAAATATAGACAGCAGATATAAATTCAGAACTGTGCATAGTAAGTGAAGGGAAGTTTTCATCTCTGGGAATTTACCCAGTTAACTATTAAGTTATTTGGGCAAATTCCTTTGAAAACTGTGGTAATACTGCCTCCACTTTGCTAAATTTAAAATAAAATCATTTTTCCTACCTTGTCTGGTGATTTCTGGTTGCACTTTCTTCTTCTGACTGTGCATCCAATCTTTCTTCCCTTCTATCAGCCTGTATGCTTTCTCTCCTCCACACCTCATTCCCTCCCCCAACTTTTTCTTCCTCTCTCCCTGACCTTTCTTTCTTTTTTTCTGTTTCTCTTCTTTCCTTCTGTTTCCCTGCCTGCCCCCTTTCTTTCTTTCTCCCTGCCGTTCCCCAAGCCACTGCCACTGCCGCTGCCATCGGGGAACAGGACCCACCAATGGATAACAGGCCCCAAAGCCGACGCCGACGCATGCTCTCCCTGACGTCAATTCTGCAATCGGAGAGGAAGTTCCGCCCAGCCAGGCAGCGATTGGCTGGCCCGAACTTCCTCTCCGACTGCAGAATTGACGTCGGGGAGAAGAAGACTTATCGGCTCGATAGATTAGATCGCCAAGACAAAGTGAGTCCTGGGTGATCGACTCACTTTGCCTTGGCGAGCTACTGGCGCCCCTGCCTCGGGCCCCCTGTCAGCTCCGGGCCCCTGAATGCAGGACTGGTAGTACTGCCCTGTTGGCGGCCCTGCGGCACACCAGGCAACATCTCGCGGCACACTAGTGTGCCGCGGAACAGCGGTTGAAAAACACTGCATTAGATAGATTGTGAGCCCACCAGGACAGATAGGGAAAATGCTTGAAGTACCTGTATGTAAACTGCTTTGAATGTGGTTGTATAACTACAAAATGGCGGTATACAAGTCACAATCCCTTTCCCTTTGCAAGAGTTGTTGGCCAAGTAACATAGGCCACAGCTCTTTGGAGCCCAGCAGAAATTAACTTGTTTTTGTGCCTGTTTATGATTTTTTTAAACTATTTTGTTGTTTTTATTTGGCTTGAGGTTCAGGAAGGCAGTTGACAAGTCCAATGAATTAAATTAAAATGTATCATCTATTTGGCCTGCAGCTGCTCCTTCTTAAGACCTCCTGCCCCCCCCCCCGAAAAAAACCCCCACCCTTCCACAGACTCTGAATACCATGTCTGTACAGTTCTTTTTGCCCTGACAGGCTTGTGGAATAGGAAGCAGACTGGATGCTGAACCTAGATATCACATACAGAAGTGTACATACAGTGTTCCCCTGGTCATTCGTGGTCAGCAGTTCGCGGTCCCAGTCATTCGCAGTATTTTCTGACCACGAACCGCCGACCAGGAGAGGACAGCTGGAGAGCCAGGAGAGAGCAGCCGGAGCACTGGCGAGTGAAGGAAATCACTCGCTGTATGCTTCGACCGCCTCTTCCTTCACTAAAGTCAGGCCTTTATTTTTATTTTCCATGGTTATCCAGTACAAGTTATCAAAATATACTACACATGAGCCTTCATCCAAACTGCCTTCAGATGCTGGCTTAACAAAATATTTTTCTGTTTTTCCGGCCTAGGGATGCGCAGTCTTTGACTGCAAGGTCAACAGACAGCTCTGGTTTTCAGGTACAAGTGGATCGATTTTTCACTCTTTCAAAAATGAAAGAGTCACTCAATGAAACTGCAGGGAAATACTTTTAAAACCAATAGAAGGAAATATTTTTTCACTCAGAAAATAGTTAAGCTCTGGAATGCGTTGCCAGTGGTTGTGGTAAAAGCAGATAGCGTAGCTGGTTTTAAGAAAGGTTTGGACAAAAGTCTGTTAAGATATGGGGGAAGCCTCTGCTTGCCCTGGATCGGTAGCCTGGAATGTTGCTACTCTTTGGGTTTTGACTAGGTACTAGTGACCTGGGTTGGCCACCATGAGAACGGGCTATTGGGCTTGATGGACCATTGGTCTAACCCAGTAAGGCTATTCTTATGTTCTTATGATGTCCATGATAACTGTTTATCAGGATTAGTATGTGTTGTGATTTGATTGACCCGAGTTCCCAAAGATTGCATTCACCTCTGTTCCTTCTCAAAACATTTCAGAACAGAGCTGATGCCCGCCCTTAAATTTCCACCTCTCCTCTCCTCTCCTTTACCCCCAATATAATGCATCTGAATGTTCGGTCTTTAATGCTAGCAGTCTTCAACCTGACCTCTCCTCTCCCTCACTCCTTAATGGCTCAACAACTAGGGTACTATTTCCTGCTTCTGCTATGACTGGGATGATTTTGCTGCTGGGAGTCCCTATCCTGTTCCATAAGACCATAGTTAATGTTTGCAGAGCCAGACTCCAAGGGTGTGAAAACATTATTTAGGGGTAATGACAGACACAGCACTGGGAGGTAGGGAGAGGAAGTGTGGTGAGTCTAGTCATCAGCTGAAGCTGGAAAGGGCAGTAAGATGACGTTGATGGTTTCATAGAGAGGGGGGATAGGAAAAAGAGGCTTCTTTGTATTTTATTGAAGTTTTGGATTCTTGTGCCATACCTTATTTAGATCTATTCTCTTGGGGGGGGGGGACTTGAAATAAAATGATGAATGTTGTTTTCCTGGGAGTATCCTTGGGTCTCTTCACATATAATAAATTGTTCAACTGATAGAGATAGCAGAGAGCAAATGCTCTTGCCCGCTGAATAAGATGGATGCAAGAATGACTGCTGCCTCTCTTGATTTGTACATTTTGGAGTGGTGGGACAGAGTACGATAAAGACCCTTCCTCATTTTCTATATAATTTAGAAAGAGAACAGAGAAAGAACTGGCATGAAGAAGAGCAGGCAGACAAAACAAGCAGAGGCATTGCAAATTGGAATAACCTTTAGACAGCTGAGCACACCATGGGGAGAGGGGCGGGGGAATAGGTTAACAGGGATTAGTTTGGGAAAGGGGAATAGTGGGGTTTATTGGAGGGAATGGCATTTATTTTTGCATCTGTTGAAACAATAGCAGATCACCAGGAGTGGATAGGCGCTTCAAAAGAATCACTTTACTCCCCTACCTTGTTGTCATCAGCATGGGACCAGGTGAACCAATATGCAGCTAGAGCAGGTGGAGATGCCACAAGAGAAGGAAGCACCTCTTACACTCCACTGATGCCTCTAGTATTGTACTGATGGCATGCTATAACTCTACTGAAAAACCAATAGTCAGAGGACAGGGACAGCTAAAAGGGGAGTTGGAACAGAGAGATGGTAAAACGGATAGAAACTGCGGACTGAGGAGTAAAGGAGAGGGAGGTGAGAAGCTGAATGAGAAGCATGCTGAGGGGAAAGAGCTTGCAAAGTTTGGAGAAGTGTGAGAGCTAAAGAAGAAGGGGCTGGGAAGGAGATGTCAACTGGGGCATGGCAAATGAGATGATGGAGCAAAAAAGGAGAAGGGGTCATAAGGAATGACATTCTATGCTTGGTGGGGGACTAAAAGGGCAGCCACTAGCCCCTGCTATGTAACAGTACTGCCCGAGTGTGAGCAGAACTATAAAGTTGTTATTTTGAACATGGTTGTCTGGAGCAGATGGGCCCTAGTGCCTACAGGAAGAAGTACTTTAGAACTGCATCTTATAACTGATTGGTTCCCTCTGCTAACATCAGAGAGAAGGCTTCTGGGCCAGCCATGTGCAGCATGCAGGGCCCATGGCCTTGCGAAGAAGTTTGGCTGGAAGGCAGGAAGGAAGCAGCTGACCTGGATGGGTTCGGTATAGTCTTGCAGGAGGGAGGGCACTGACGTAGTTGAGCCACAAAACACATATGCGCGTGTGTTGGACCAAAGAGAGGGGGCACAAACTTGGGTTCGAGGAAGGCGCGCATTAGGACATGGGAGGGGCACAAACTTGGGACAAAGGCTGGAAGGAGGGAGGGGGGCACAAATTGGGACACAGAAGGAAGAGAGGGGGCATGAATTTTGGACAGAAAAGGGAGAGAGGAAGGGGGCACGAACTTGAGACATAGGATGGAGGGACGGAGGGAAAGATGCTGAAGTAGGGTGGAAATAGAAAGGGAGAATTGTTGAGCATGAGTGTGTGAGTGAGTGAAAGAGATGGTGCACACGGGGAATGAAAGAAAGAGGAGAATTTTGGGGCATAGGGAGAGGAGTGAGGTACAGATGCATGGGGAAGAGAAAGATGAGAGGGAGAAATGTTGGATATGGTGGTGGAGAGGGAACAGTGGGACAGATTGAAAGGGATGTAAGAGGGAGGAATGCTGGACATAGTGGTGGAGGGAATGGAGGGAGATATGTGGCATGCTGCTGGGGAGGGGGAGATAGAAGGAGAAATGTTGGGCATGGGGCTGGTGGGCAGGAGAGAAAGATGCTACAAATGATCCAGGGGATGAGAGAAGGAGAAATGTTGGATGTGACAGTAGAGGGGGGAGAGATGCACCCTGAATCTCTCTCTCTCTCTCTCCACTCCCTTTACAGCAAAGGAGGGAATGAGAGATAAAGAGATGGTGGACAGTGAGAGAGAGGGACACTTGTTGCACATAGGGGTGGAGGAGAGAGGAAGAAATGCTGTTCACAAGTGGGAAGGGAAAAAGAGGGAGATTGATCCAGGACAGAAGGGACTGAGGATGCTGTACAATGGGAGAAATGCTGGACTATGGTAGGAGCAAGAGAAGAATATGCAGAAGATGGGAAAGCAGAAAAAAGAGAAACTGGGACCATCTTGATGGAAAAAATAAGTCTACAGACAACAAAGGTAAAAAAGGAATTTATTGACTAAAATATGTTAGCTTTGGGACATGTATATAGCAGATATCTTTGTATTGTGTTCAGAAGAAAAGGAAATGCATTTCTGGTTTTATTTCTCCAGTACTGAAGTACTTGCTGACCCTTACTTTGGCTGGTGGAGAGCCCTAGGTCCTGCCAACTGAGGACCTCCTCCAAAGATGGCCAGAACTCCTCTCCACCAAGTACAGCAGCTGCTGGCAGCATCCCTGAGCCACTGAGGTGCCAAAATCTGTGACTCAGGGACGCTCCTGCTGCCTGCCAAGCTTTATAAAAGGGAACCCTGGCCACCTTCAGAGGAAGTCCTCAACTGACAAAGCTTGGGGGTCTTCATAAGCTGGAGTATTTACATTAGAAGCTCTGGCAGAAACCCGTTTTGAAGTTTATAGGGACGGGTGGAGATGGATTCGATTCCTTGCGGAGACAGGTTTGATTTCTGTCCCCGCGCAACTTTCTAGTACCTCCCTCTCATGACTGCTAGTACAGTAATGAAATGTGTGTGTGTGAGGGGGGAGGGGCTACCTTTTCTGTTTTTGATTGCACTGTGTAAAGGTGGGGAATTCCCCCAGATTGACAGAAAAAAACATTTGCAAATAAACAAGCAGTTAAGGGCCCATGCCAGCTTCATTACAGTCTGGAGTAAGTCACAACTGGTGACACACACAGAGGCATAAAATGTTGCTTGTTTTTTTGAGGATTGCCAAACCAGGCTCCTTGGTGCCATGTTCTCACTCCTTCAACATTTTTTTTAAATTAATATTTTTTTATTGAGGAACAATAGAATTGATTTGCAAACTCATTTCTCACATTACAGGTCTCAGATTTATTTATCTACAATACATCATCCCATTTTACATAGGAAAGTGATAGCAAAAATAGTATACCATATTTATCTTGGCCTCCTTAACATGTAAAGTGTATTGGAGGTGTGCATTTTTTAGTGTACCTTAAATCAATTTAGTGTGCATTAAATTTTTAAAGACACAGTCTCCTCATTTTATAAATTGAGGCTCCTTTTACTAAGCTGCGGTAGCGGTTTTAGCGCATGCTACAATGCCAACGCCTCCATTGAGCTGGCGTTAGTTTTTCCGTGTAGCACGGGGGTTAGCACGCTAATCTGTAGCGTGCGCTAAAAATGCTACCACAGCTTAGTAAAAGGAGCCCTTGGTGTCCAAATTTAAATCCCATTTGCAGAAATAGATTGCATACCCTGCTGCTTCTTGAGCGGCGGATGGCCAGACTGAGCCCTAAACGTTAAAAACATTTTCTTCAGATCTGGGATGCCTATATCTTTATCGTCTCGAGCCCATAGTGTCATTTTGAATTCCTTGTAATTGGCTTTGAGACTGGCTGAATGGCATGAGACATCGGTCTTGGTGTGTCCCCCCCCCCTTTTTTTTTCTCCCTCTTTCATTTGGGTGGGGGTGACTGGTGGGTGGGATTGTTATTCTCTCTTATATAGCTAATGTTCTGCACTTCCAGACATTTATTGGCATGTTGTGAGGTTTGTTTGTTTTTTTTTTGTTAAGAACGTAAGTATTGCCGCTGCTGGGTCAGACCAGTGGTCCATCATGCCCAGCAGTCCGCTCACGCGGTGGCCCTCCGGCCAAAGACCAGCGCCCAACTGAGACTAGCCCTACTTGCATATGTCCGTGTTCAGCAGGAACTTATCTAGCTTTGTCTTGAATCCCTGGAGGGTGTTTTCCCCTATGACAAACTCCGGAAGAACGTTCCACCTCTCCACCACTCTCTGGTTGAAGAAGAACTTCCTTACGTTTGTACGGAATCGATCCCCTTTCAACTTTAGAGAGAGCCCTCTTGTTCTCCCTACCTAGGAGAGAGTGAACAACCTGTCCTTGTCTACTAAGTCTATCCCCTTCAGTACCTTGAATGTTTTGATCATGTCCCCTCTCAATTTCCTCTGTTCGAGGGAGAAGAGGCCCAGTTTCTCTAATCTTTCGCTGTACGGCAGCTCCTCCAACCCTTTAACCATCTTAGTCGCTCTTCTCTGGACTCTTTCGAGTAGTACCGTGTCCTTCTTCATGTATGGCGACCAGTGCTGTACGCAGTACTCCAGTTGAGGGCGCACCATGGCCCGGTACAGCGGCATGATAACCTTCTCCAATATGTTCGTAATCCCCTTCTTTATCATTCCTATTATTCTGTTCACCCTTTTCGCCACCGCCGCACATTGCGCGGACGGCTTCATCAACTTGTCGATCAGAACTCCCAAGTCCCTTTCCTGGGAGGTCTCTTCAAGTACCGCCCCAGACATCCTGTATTTGTGCAGGAGATTTGTGTTTCTGACATGCATCACTTTACACTTATCCACGTTGAACCTCATCTGCCATGTTGATGCCAATTCCTCAAGCCTTATTATGTCATGTTGCAGATCTTCGCAATCCCCCTACGTCTTCACTACTCTGAATAACTTCGTATTGTCCGTGAATTTAATTACCTTGCTCATCGTACCTATGTCCAGATCGTTTATAAAGATGTTGAAGAGCACGGGTCCAAGCACCGAGCCCTGCGGCACTCCACTGGTGACGCTGTTCCAGTCCGAGTATTGTCCATTTACCACCACTCTCTGTTTCCTATGCTCCAGCCAGTTTTTAATCCATGTGAGTATTTCACCCTCAATTCCATGGCTCGCAATTTTTCGAAGTAGTCGTTCATGCGGAACCTTGTCGAACACCTGCTGAAAGTCCACCTGCTGAATGTCGACCGGGTCGCCCTTGTCTATTTGCCTGTTTACTCCCTTGAAGAAGTGCAGCAAGTTTGTCAAACAAGATCTGCCTTTGCTGAAACCGTGCTGGCTGGTCCTCATCAGCCCATGACCGTCAAGGTGATCAATGATGCGGTCCTTTATCAGCGCCTCTACCATCTTTCTCGGTACTGAGGTCAGACTCACCAGTCTGTAGTTTTCCAGGTCTCCCCTCAAACCTTTTTTGAAGATCGGCGTAACATTCGCCACCTTCCAGTCCTCCGGAATCTTTCCCGATTAGTTGAAGCAGTTCAGCTATGGTCCCTTTCAGTTCCTTGATGACCCTCGGATGGATGCCATCTGGTCCCGGGGATTTATCGCTCTTATGCCTATCAATCTGCCTGCATACCTCTTCTAGGACCTCTTGTTAGGACTACTGTGGAAGCCTTGCTCTCTCTGTATTCCAGCATGCTCCGCAATCATTTCTCAAAATTGCTGTTTCTATTTGGGGGGTAATATTGGACTGAGGAACTTTGCTGCGCACTGTGCCGTCGGCTTCATTGTCATGTCCACCATTACCCCCAAGTCCCTTTCTTGGGTACTTTCGTTCACTAACATCCCTCCCATTGTATAGTTGTACCTCGGGTTTCTGCTTCCCAGATGCAATACTTTACATTTCTCAATGTTGAACTTCATCTGCCATCTCGTTGCCCTTTCCCCTAGTTTGCTCAAGTCCCTTTGCAATTCTTCGCAGTCCTCTTTAGTCCGAGCTCCACTAAATAGTTTGGTGTCGTCCGCAAATTTTATTATCTCACACTTCGTCCCTGTTTCTAGATCATTTATGAATATATTAAATAGCAGTGGCCCGAGCACCAAGCCCTGCGGAACACCCCTCGTGACTCTCCTCCAGTCCGAGTTTAAATTGAATAATAATGAGATACTCTAAATATTTTCCTTATCTGTCCTGGTGGTCTCACAATCTAACTATGGTTCCTGGGGGAGGGCTAGGTGACATGCCCAGAATCACAAGGAGCGGTGCTGGGATTGAACCTGCAACCTCAGGGTGCTGAGGCAGCAACTCTAATTGCTAGGCCACTCCTCCACGCCACTTGGTAGCCAGATTCCATTATAGAATTAGTGCTTAGTGCCTATCTTGTGGCATTAGATGCAATTGTGCATGAGATTGTACTTATTAATTGTAATGTTTTAATTTTTTCTGTTGTGAACCGCATAGAACTGCTGGTAGGGCGGTATACAAGAAAATAAATTATTATTATTATTATCTGAAAAGGACAATTTTTTAGACTAGGTGCTAGCATCTATGCAGCTATTGTTCCCGTAAATGTGTAGAATATGAGAGTATGTGCTGTATATTCCAGGATGCCGCCTAAGCAGAATTCTGTAAACGCACGACTGTCTTGCATAGCACTTATTTGCATTAAGTCCTTTCACACAGTTTTTTGACGACACTTTTCAGAAATTCGTGATTAACATTGTTGGCTCTACATAGAAACATGATGGCAGATAAAGGCCAAATGGCCCATCTAATCTGCCCATCCACAGACTAGATTTGGCCTTTATCTGCCATCTGGAATTGTCCCTCCTCCCCTCCCTTAGTATGCGCATATTACCTTCCCATCAAGATTTTAGGACAACCTGTAAGACCTACCTATTTACCTATCTACCTGTATGTAATATGTAAACCGTTTGGTTATTCTGTACTATATCTGTAACTATGACTAACTGTATTAATAACTGTAGTGATCTTAACTGCTCTAGCAATCCTACTGAATGTCTGTGTCAAAGTGTCCATTATAACTTTCTGGGTAATGTAATCCGACCTTGAACTGAAAAGGTAAAGGCAGAATAGAAAACCCGATTAACACAATATAACATATTGGCAGTTCATGAAGAATCTCAAAAACATAAACAAATACCTAATGTTTATAACAAATCAATAATCATTTTTAAAAGGTACATGCCTACTGGTGCCACATTTGAATTTGTTATAGTGGAAGATAGGTTTTGGCAGTACTCCTGATCTCATTGAAGGGTTCATAGACAAAAGCGCGCGGAACAATTACACGAGGACAAAAGCGCTAAGACAAATGCTTAAGCGGTTACTGTGCGCCGGTTGCCCTTCATTGTATAAACGTGATTAAAAAAAAAAAAGGTAGGTGGGAGAAGGGGCATGATAAACAGACGTCGGTGGGCCGGAAGAGACCAGGAAGCCGGGATGGAGGGAGGGTAGGAACGGAGGTTTGGGAGCAGGTATTAGGGAGCAGGGAAGGGGTGCTGCTGGACAGGCGGGAGGTAAAAGGAAGATAGAAGGGCTATTGCTGGACAGGGGGAGCAGGCAAGGGGTGCTGGTGGACAACCGAGGAAAGAGAGAAACAGATTAAAAGGTAACCTTAAAGCACTCTGAGGGTGTGTGTGGGGGGGAACCCCCCCATTTTATTTAGAAGTGTTGGTGCTGCCGTTGGGGGGGTTTGGGGGAGGACCCCCCCCCCCGCCTGTTAGAGAGGAAAGTGTAATTTTTCCCAGTGTTATAGTAAAAAATTAGTTTCCTTTGTAAGTGGAGTGTTCCCCCCCCACCCACCCCCAATGGCGGCGGCAACACTTCTAAGTAAAGTGCGGGGTTCCCCCACACACACCCCTTCAGAGCGCTTTAAAGTTACCTTTTAATCCGGCATGCTGACGTCCTTTGCCCATTTGTCTTAGTGTTTTTATCCGTGCGTGATTCTCCGGCGTTCTTTAGTCCCATCACCCATTGAAGGAAGAATCCAAGGGGTAGGGATAAATATTGCAATGGGGAAGGGGTCTGGTGGATATTAATTGTGGTCTTGGTAAGATGTTGCAATAGGAAGAAGCACCAGTTGGATACTGGTTGGGGACTTAGTGAAATGCCACAACAGGGAGGGTTTATCGAGTAGGTAAATACAGGACTTCTTTATTACAGAAATTACTTGCTCCTGGCCCAGTTGGTCAGTTGCACTTGAATCTGATAAAAAAAAAAATCATGTACAAAATAAAATGTACAAAATAAAATTGCCGAGCACTCATTTCTAACCTCAGACTTTTATCTAGGTCAAGATGGTTTCTTAGGCCACAAAAACAGTCAATTGGGAAGCTCTTCCTACTGGCCTATTTGATTTTTTTTGTATAAAACAGGTCCACCCTGTCGTCTTGAAAACTAACGGTAAAGCTGTTACCCATTGGCTGCCAGCCACAAAGGCCATTTAATTCAGGTTTTCCTTTCCTTCTAGCTGCCAATCTAGGGATAGTGGGGTTTTTTCCAGGGGCACAGGAAGAGCCTGATCTGTTTCTTTCAGACAAAGACAGAAGCACCTATGAAATATATTGCTTTAAATATAAAGCATTTTTCTAAAAAAAAGTAGTAATAATTCTTTTCTGGATACAGACTTTATCTTTCTGAAACATCATTTCCTTGCTCTTTCCTGAATCCTGAGAGCGGCTGGTGGGCCAGCTGCTGATTGGCTGGTTGGTGAGCTGGCTGCTGTTCGGCCAGCACTGAGAGGGTTGGTCTGCAGCTCTCAAGTTTTCTCAGTCTTATTGGGCTGGATACTTGATAGCAGAAGTTTTTCTCCCTTGCTCCTAGCTGCGAACTGTTTGAGGAGAGAAACCTGTCTTCTTTGTGCCTTGCTCACTGGACATGGCTTCTTGTAGAAGTAAAATATTTTAATAAGGAGGCAAATGCCAACTTGCATGCAGTACCTCCACCAAAATTAAATTTGTCCAGTGCTTTGGTACCAGGCTTTTCAAAAACCCATTGTGAATTTGGGTTTGCACTTTTTTCATCGAACCCTATTCTGCAGCTGATCCTGGAATGTTATGGGAGGTAACTGAGCTGAGAAACCTTGTGGCTTATGCTAAGAGTACCCATACACTTTAGCTAGAACTTGGCATAACAGCACTATTTCACCGGGCCACACTTTGTGGATGGAAGACTGAAAGCTACAGAAAGAAGAGTCAGGCATTGTCCTAAGTTTGGAGACCCTAGAAGACTGCTCCGGGTGGGAAGATCTCCAGCAGTACGGAATCTGGCTACCCTGCTCTTGACCTGCTCATGGTAAGTTAGGTCCCTTGCATTGTGCTGGTGAGCATTTCTCCATGTTTGGTACAAACATAGTGTCTTTCCCAGACAGTCAGTGGTACCCTAGCAGCAGGGCAACCATTTGCTTAATGAAGGCCTTCTGCCATCTGGTTCTTGCACAGAAGGAAGGATGGTTTTAGAGGTGGACCACAGATGCGTGTTGCCCCAGTTCTGCGTACTTGTAAAGATATTATGCGACACTGTGAACGACTTTAGGCTGTGTGGGCATATATCGATATAATATTTTAATTTTTTTTAAACCTAAAACATCTCCTTGAGTTTTTCATGCACATCAGGATTCATTGTTTTAAAAGTTTCATTGTTTTGTCTTCATTTAGAAGTTGACCATGCTCCTTCAGAGGTGGAATAGTACTTTTGGACTCTTTCTTGTGTTTGTACTCTAACCCAAAGCTTTATATTTCCATGTTGCACACTTGATTCCTGCACAGTATAAGTAAGTTCTAAAGTTCAGGCTGTGTTTTCTCCTTTGTTGCTCTCTTTGGGTATTATCTGATACTTTGTGAATATAAGAGATGAGAGTCCTCAAGGGTGGGATTATTCACAGGGTTTTGAGCTGCAAGACAGTCCGCTCAAGATGCAGAAGACTGTGTTAAAAAAAAAAAAAAAATTAAAGCAGTGGCCCCTCTTTATAACAAACTTTGGTAGTAAAAAAAAAAAAAAAAAAATCTAAAACTATTGTGCCCCAAAATATTTGTTAGAACAGTGTCACAAAGACAGGTATGTGATTTGCTCTTAGAAAAAAAAAATTTGTATATAACAGCAGCAAATAGAAGGTGGCTTACCAAAATTAGAACCTTTCCAGCTCTGGTGTGGGATTTTATTTATTTTTAAGTACCAGACAGCCTTATATCGATTCATGAGGAGCAAATAAATAGTGGGTCAATGAGCTTATTTCTGAGTTAATTCAGAGTGTGGTGTAGTGGTTAGAGCTACATCCTTAGCACCCTAAGGTTCTCTTGAGCAGGCGGTAGTTTTTCAGCTAGCACGGGGGTTAGCGCATGATAAAACGTTGCAGTGCGATAAAGCCGCTAACGCGGCTTCGTAAAAGGAGCCCTTAGTTATGGTGGGGAAAGGTAGGTGCGCATGTGGCGAGGAAGGACAGGGAAGGAGGGGGCGGAGAAGATGGAGAGGTGCTAGGCCATCCACCAAGACAGTGCCCGGGGCAGTCTTCTCCTCGACCCCCCCCCCTGTACTACGCTACTGCTTAGCGCTCATTAAACGCTAAGTATCCTGTTTTATACATTTGGGCCATGTGGCATTTAGCACATGCTAATGTTTATTAGTGTGTGCTAAGATTTAATAAAAGTGCTTCTTTGAACCCTGCTGTGTTGTGAGGCATGCAAGAAACTCCACCCTAATGTGATATGGGGTGACTATCCCATCCTTCAATGCACTTCTGGTGGCACAAGGGCAGGGAGTCAGTCATACTAAAAATGAATAACTTTTGTTTCTGGGTTAGCTGTTGCCTGTCCACTTTGAAGGTCAAAGTGATGCTGGAAGCGAAAGGAGATGGCCTTATTCTGGTGGACAACAACGGTCCTCGAGGGCCACAGTCTAGATTTTCACAATGAATATTCATGAGTTAAGGCAGAAAGAATGTTCACTATGATTGTTTTTATTATTTGTTACTATACTAGGTATGAACATTACTGCACAGGGGCTTCCTTAACTACCGACTGAATTCTCTATAATGCGCCTAAAAAATTGTGCTGGAAAAAAAAAGTGCTGTTCTATAACTAGCGCCTAAAATTAGGGCTATATGTATAATAGACATGGTAGTTGGCATTTGTTTAACAGAACAATTTTATATTGCCTGTTGCATTCTTAATAACAAAAAAAAAAAGCGTGCGGCGCAAGCACGTTTGGTGCGTGTGCACGTTCAGCGCATGCGCATTCGGCATGAGTGCACGTGTGGCGGTTTCCTCTATCATGCAGCGGTTACTGTGCGCCGGTTGCCCTTCATTGTATAAACGTGATTAAAAAAAAAAAGGTAAGTGGGAGAAGGGGCATGATAAACAGACGTCGGTGGGCCGGAAGAGACCAGGAAGCCGGGATGGAGGGAGGGTAGGAACGGAGGTTTGGGAGCAGGTATTAGGGAGCAGGGAAGGGGTGCTGCTGGACAGGCGGGAGGTAAAAGGAAGATAGAAGGGCTATTGCTGGACAGGGGGAGCAGGCAAGGGGTGCTGGTGGACAACCGAGGAAAGAGAGAAACAGAAAGAAAGAAAGATAGCAGCCGAAGAGAGAGAGAGACAGACAGACATAGAGCGGCCAAGGAGAGAGAGAAAAAAAAGAAAGACAGACACAGTCACACACATCTATTCTAGCACCTGTTAATGTAACGGGCTTAAAGACTAGTAAATAAATAAAGAGAGCAAACTCATACAATATAACCAATACTTTCATAAGATCTCATACACCCAGGGCCTTACTCGAATTTCTTTCGTGCCCTTACTGGGGTAGTGTATTCATCATTGGTCTTATTTTCTTTGTCTGTTCAATTATAATTTTTAGGCTGTTAACGTCAACAAATGAGTATATGATGGAGTATATAATAAAGAGAACTTAACTTCAGCCCATGAAATCGATTTGTATACAATGGAAGCAATACATGCAAATCAATCTCATGCATATTAATTGTGGAAATCTTGAAAGCCTGACTCAGTTGTGGCCCTCAAGGATCATGGTTGCCCACCCCTACTTTATTGTATTTAGAAGAACAGTTGGGTGGGGTGTTGTTTTTTATTTTTCCTTAAAATGTTTTCAATAAAGGAATCTAGGGGTGAGAAAATGAACAGTTCTGGAGTTTTTGGCTAGACTGGAGGAGTCTCCCTATTCAAAGTAGAGAGTAAACATTTCTCTCTTTGAAACAGGGGGTCTACCTCATACTTTTGGCAGACTTTGAAGGGGAAATTTACACACCTCTAACCTACAGCTTAAACTTTTAGCATAGATTTTGAGGAGAGATTCACTCTGCTCCCTTTTATATATCAGTTTTTAGAATAGGCAGTCTGCCAGGAATCGAATAAAGCACGAATTGCCCATAACTTCTACTGTGAGCACTTAGTATACATAATTTAGTGCCAAGGGGAAGGTGTGGGCACATGTGTCTGCCTTCCCAATATAATTAACTGCCAAGGAGCGGGTGTGTCAGGCATAGGAGCCAACTTTTCAAAATGATTGGGGGTGCTAAACCCCATGGAAATTACCATTCCCTAACAAAGTCAAGGAGTTTGTTCAATATTGAGGGTGCTCCTAAAGTGTCAGATGTAATATATGAAATGAGACTGAAAGGCCTCAGTCTGTATACCCTAGAAGAGAGGGGTAATGTGAGAGAGACATCCAGATGCTTCAGAGATGTTTATTATTTGGATTTGGCTCACATCTTTCTTAGTTGTAGCTCAAGATGAATTCAATTTCAGGTTATACCATTGTCCTCCAAGGGCTTATAATCTGTTTATATCTGAGGTAATAGATGATTAAGGGGGATTTGAACCCCAACTTCCCTGGTTCTCAGCCCACTGTTTTAACCATTAGGCTAGTCCTCCAGTAAAAAACAAACCTTTTTCAGAGGAAAGAACATAACATAAGAAACGCCTTCACCGGTTCAGACCATCTATTAGGTCCATCTAGTCTGGCGACCTGCACACGCAGAGGCCAAGCTAGGTGCTCCCTGATGGAGACCTTGATTATCAGAGGTCCCAGTATGAGCTTTTAAGGAGGTTAATTCAGGCACCACATAAAAAGTTACTGGGGAGGTGGTGACTTCATAAATGCCCAGGTTAAGCAGTAAGCACAGAGAATCCCCTGGATAAAAAGAAGTGAAGGGAAATCCTGATTTCAGCCAGACACACACCAGGAATAACATTGGGAAGATTTAAGTGGGCCTCTTATCTTCATTTTCTATGTTTTTGTCACACAAAGACTGAATATACCAATTCCTGCACCCAAACTTTGGGCACCAAACTTACACCTGCTGAAACCTGGTATAAATGCTGGTGCCTAAGTTGGGCACACTGACCCCATGTTCTATAAGTACATGCATAATATTTTAGAATTCCCAAGGCATGCCCATGCCCCCCCTCCCCTCCGGACATGCCTCATTATGAGATGCATGCTCCTTGCCTTACAGAATAGCGTGCAAGCAGATGTGTGCATGCAGATTATAATGGGTGCCAATTAACCTCAATAATTGGTTGCTAGCAACAATTTTTTTAAAAAATAATTCTTTATTTTCATTTTATACATTTTGACAATTCATTAGTCAAAACCAAGAAATAATGTAATACCAGTTTTAACATCTTTGAATAAAAAGAAAAATCTGGAAAAACAAACTTCAAATAAGTAATTATGTCTGGAAACATCTTTCCATAAATTCAAAGATACAAAAGTGAACTCAGGAATCAAATATACTGGTTTGTATAGTTAGTTAGAGAAGGGAGGAGCGCTGTGAATTCACTGAACCTTTACTAATTAAGGAAAATAAACCTTTACTAATTAAGGAAAATAAAGATGTGGCTGATTGGGGTCTCAGACTAAACTTCACTGAACTGATACTGAAGTAGAGAATCTCAGGAAATTACTGCATCTTGCTCTCTTGCAGAAATAAACTTTGTCAACTGTTGAGGTTTGAAAAAGACATATCTATTCCCTTGATAGACCATCACACATTTACTGGGATATCTCAGAGTGAACGTCGCGCCCAACTGCAATACCCTACGTCTCAAAATAAGAAACTGCTTTCTTCTCTTTTGGGTCGATCGTGACACATCTGGATACATTGCTAGCACCAATTTATTGATGGTTCAGAGCTCCTTATTCAGTTAATGTAAGTGCTCAAATTTGGGCACACAAATCTGAGCGCTATATACAGAATCTGGAGTTAAAGTGTGCTGTGGAATTTGTAGTCCTGGTTGCTCTTTGCAGTCAATGCTACAGGTCCCACAGTGTGCCAGGAGCATGAACCTAGCTTACTAGGCAGCTCTGAATACATGCAAAATACACAGCTGAAAGATCTTCTCATTTCCCTGACATATGGGACATTTTCTTCTACCAACTGAAGATGTTGCTGTAGTGCCCAAAGTATTGAATATAGAACGAGAGACCGAAAAGTGAACTGAGGGAGAAATGTGTTAATGTCCAAAGCTAATCAAGAAACTAAGGTATTGGCATCATTTTTTTTTTTTTAAGTTTCACTTTTATTTCTGTGTACAGTACTCCCCCGAAATTTGCGGGGGGGGGGGGGGTTTCCGTTCCAGGAAAAATAATAATAATAATAATAACTTTATTCTTATATACCGCCTGTAATCTTGCGACTTCTAGGCGGTTTACAATAAAGAGACTGTAAATACAATGAATACAATAAAATACAGTAAATACAATAAAAAGAGGCTGTACGTACAACGAATTAAGGAGTATAGCGGTGTACATCTCGTACAACGAATTAAAGAGTATAGCAGTATACATCTGATAACATTAATAGTGTTAACGACAGTTTGTGTGTTGCAAGGTCAAGAAGTGCCAAGCTGTTTACATAGAGGAACACCCGCGAATTTAAAACCCCCCCAGCAAATCCGGTTTTTCAGCTG